>NW_020229625.1:600000-1146261 GCF_003227725.1 Camponotus floridanus | reverse complement strand
GAGAAAAACCCAATCTTCGGAAACTGAGGGTTTTTGGATGCGTTGCACATCTTCACATTCCAAAGGAACTGATCAACGGAAAATTCGAATCACGTTCAAAACGCTGCAGACTAATGGGTTATTGTGCGAACGGATATCGACTGTGGTGTCCGGAAAGTAGCAAAATATTATTAGGTCGAGACGTTATTTTTAACGAGTCAAAGTTTACCTCCGAGTCTGAAGATTTTTATGATGATTTTAGTCTACAGAAGTCTACAGAAGAAACAGTAAGGAATCAAGAGTCTCCCAATTCAGGCGGAGAACAAGATATCCCGAGTGATGAAGAATCCGAATACTTCGATAATGCTGATGAAGCAAGGATTTTGAGGAAGAGCTCACGACAGAGAAACAAGCCAAAGTATTTAAATGACTACACTGTCTTGGCTTTAAGCGCAGAATCCTTTGTCGAAGATGTTCCACAACATTTTGACGACATACAAGGACGAGATGATGAAAGGCAGTGGATGGATGCGATAAATGAAGAAATTACATCTCTTGTCGAAAACAAAACCTGGGACTTAATACCATTGCCTCCTGAAAGAAAGATCATCGATAACAGATGGGTTTTCAAGATAAAAAGGGATAAAGACGGAAATATCGACAAATACAAGGCACGTCTGGTAGTGAAAGGATGCTCTCAACGAAGAGGCCTGGATTACGAAGAAACATATGCGCCAGTTGCGCGTCTCACTACGGTGCGAACCCTTCTATCGATAGTCAACCAACTCAGGCTAAAAACTAGACAGCTAGACGTTAAAAATGCTTTTCTACACGGAACTATTGATGAAGAAATATACATGAAATTACCTCAAGGATTCACCCAAGGTAATGGCCTCGTATGTAAGTTGAATCGTTCCTTATACGGACTGAAACAAGCTCCACGAGCATGGAATGCTCGATTCAACGAGTTCATCTTGACCCTAGGATTCAAAAGATCAGAACGAGATCACTGTCTCTATGTAGCAACATCCCAAAGGTGTCGGCTGTATCTACTGCTTTATGTCGATGATATTATCATTGCAGGCCAAGATGAAATCCAGATTCAAGAGATTGTTAATGCTCTTAAAAATGAATTCGCTATGACGGACATTGGCGAAATTGAAAGTTTCCTCGGAATAAAAATCGAGCAAACATCAAGAGGCCTATTTTTGAGCCAGAGAGCATATATGGAAAAAATGCTCACTCGCTTTGGAATGACGGAGTGCAATTCTTCCAAATCACCCATGGAAGCAAATCCTGAAAAACAAGAAAACGACGACGGAGAAGTCATAAATGAGATAAAACCATACAGAGAGCTCGTTGGATGTCTGATGTTTCTTATGCTCAACACACGTCCTGACATAAGTGTTACTGTAAACTATTACAGTCGTTTCCAGAACAATGCGAAATTAACTCATTGGAAAGGCCTTAAACGAGTTCTTCGATATATTAGAGGCACTCTCGACTATGGACTGCTGTTCAAACGAGGCTTAGATCCAGAAACACCACTCCAAGTCTACGTAGATGCAAATTGGGCTACAGACAATGATCGCAAGTCAACTACTGGCTTTCTACTTCAGGTCTTCGGCTCTACGGTAGCTTGGTCAACGAAAAAGCAAACTGGAATCACCCTCTCGTCTACTGAAGCAGAATATGTTGCTTTGGCAACAGCTTTGACGGAAGCAATATGGCTAAAAGGACTTTTAGAGGACTTTAATGTGAATAGTGCCTATCCCATTGCAGTGTTTGAGGACAATCAATCTGTGATTCATCTGTTAAGCCGATGGGAACATCGTAGATTAAAACATGTTGATGTTAAATACAATTTTGTTAGAAACATGTACCAAAGCAAAGAAATCAACGTGCATTACGTAAATACCAAAGAGCAACTGCGATTATACTTACGAAAAGTCTCACAGGAGACCAATTTGTTAAGCTTCGTTCTTATATTGGTGTTTGCAAAAATTAAGCTATATTTACATTTATGTTACGGCTCATACATTGAGGCGGAGTGTTAGATTGAGCAATGTATAATCTCTCTCTACACTATGTAATCTACGTTCTAAATTCTAGTTTCGTTTCTTTTATACTTTCTTACTTCATGACTCTACTCGAACAGTTACTGGATATTAAAAGTTGCAGCTCAATGAATCTGTGGTAATACTTATTTCGTCCACCCCTTATCCTCGCTACTCTAACATCATCATATTTGTTACCAAAATTTGTCACAGGTAATGGTCCAAAAATATCCATAGAAACTTTGTCAAATGCATCAAGTGGTGTATCGGTGATAACCATAGGCTGCTTTGTTTTTATTCGAACTAATTTTTTCCTTTGGCAATTACTGCATGTACGAATAAAATTCTCGATTTGTTTTTTCATATTATCCCAATAATATTTATGACGTATGCGTGTCATGGTTTTAGTTATACCTTTATGTCCTCCTATACTTGATTCATGATATTCGCGAATAATTCGTAGTCTATCTTCGTGCTTAGGTATGCATACTTGGCCTTGACATATGGTTATCTGTAGATTAGTTCCCAGAAATGCAAGACGTATCATGTTGCGGATTTTAAACCAGGATATATTTATTTTACTTTTGTTTTCGGATATGTTAGCATGTAGTATATTGAATCGTCTCATTTCATTTTTTAATTCCTTGAATCCTCGCATTATGATTTCTTCAGATATTTCTTGTTTTAATTCTTCTTTAATAATTATGCCGAAAGTTCTTCTATTAGGTTTACCTGCGGTAATTACATGTCCTAGAGTACCTTTAAAATTTTCAGGTATTTGACAGATTTTTCTACATATCAATTCTTTTCCAATTTCATCTACTGGATTGCCTTTTGTGTCTATAAAATATATTATATGATCCTTCTTCATCCATATATGATCGCGTGTATATAAAATATTAGTGGGAATTTTTCTTTCTTCTTTAATCCTTGGCTTTTGCAAAAATGAATTACCTTTTTTTATTAATTTTTTGGTTTGTTTAGTGGTCTTAGAGGATTTAAGTTTTATGTTCGTTTGTTTTCTAGGTCTTGGTTTTCTATTAGTAAGGGGAGTTTTTATTTTTGTTCTTCTCTTAGTCATCTCTATTAATTTGGGATTTATTCCATGGAAGGGTGAAGAAGCAGTTTCGGTGCTACTTCCGATTGAGGTACTTTCAAGTGTTTTCTGTTCACGATATTTTAAAGGACTATAATTTATTTCATAATCCATTTTATCTTCTTGATCTATTTTCATAGCTTCTATTTCTTCTTTCTTTAATGGAATATCCTTTTCAATGATTTGAATTGCATCTACGTTATCAGGGATTTTTTGTGATGTTTGCATATTTTCTAGATTTTGTGGTGTTCTTGCAGAATCATGAGGTGCGTGAATTTGTGCTTCTATGTTAATATTAGTTTCAGCTTTAAAACTGTCGTCGGATAAATCTATTTCCATCGGCTTTTGTTCTGCATCATGTAATTCTATATGCCGATAACTTTGTTTGCTTTCGAAATCTTCATCTGCTATTTCCTTATGTGGATATTCAACAGGAGATGTTATTTCTATAGGCGATGTTCCAGGTGTGGTATCGAGATTAACGTATTCTTCGGTTGATGAATTTGATTTTTTGACGTTTTTATACATTTTCCTTCGATTTTTTCGTTTTACACGTCGCCCTTGACCAGATGAGCTGCTTTCGTGTTTTCTCTTTTGTTTTTTGGAAGTTACTTCGGAATTATCGTCGCTATCAATATCGGTGTCATAATAATAAGATATAGTACTGCTATCACTATCCGACAATGTTTCATGTAACTCGATACGTTCTTCCTTGTTCGAATCGTTGTACGTTGGTAAATCATTAGCCCTTATTTTTTTATGTGGTGCCGGGTTACCAGATCCGTTGCTATCTGTAGTTAACTGTCTTTTAGAAATAGGATGTGACGTTTTTATTTTTTTATAATCTTTTTCTGCTGACGTATCACTAGATGAGGAGAATGCGCGTTTAGCATGTAGTGGATATATATTTTTTATATCCTCGATAGGATTTCGAGATAAAGCATCTGCATTTTTATTTTTCTTTCCAGGTTTATATTTTATTTCATACTCGTATTCCGCGAGTTTTAATCGCCATCTCATTAATCGCGATGTAGGATCTGATACCGAGTTTAACCATTCTAAAGGTTTATGATCCATAACAAGTGTAAATTTACGACCGTAAATGTAAGGACGAAAATGTTTGACTGCATACACAAGAGCTAATAATTCTCTTTCAGTAGGTGAATATCTAGTTTCGGCGTTATTTAATACTCGCGATGCGTAGGCTATAGGGAGATCAGATCCCATTTTTCCCTGACTTAAAATTGCTCCAATTGCAAATCCGGACGCATCTGTTGTTATGGCTTATTAAAATTTGGATATTGTAATATGGATTCTGAACACAAAACTTCTCGTAGTTTATCAAAAGCTTCTTGTTGTTCTTTCTTCCATTCAAACGTATTTGACTGTTTGGTTAAATCTGATAACGGTTTGGCTATTTTAGAAAAGTTTTCTATAAATCGTCGATAGTATCCAGCAAGTCCAAGAAATTGTTTAATATTTTTTCTGGTTTTTGGCGTTGGAAAATTTTTTACAGCCATTATTTTCTTTTTATCTGGTCGTACTCCATTTTCGGTTATTATATGCCCGAGATATGCTACTTCTCTTTTCAAAAATTCACATTTATCTGGTTGTAGAAATAAATTTGCTTCTGATAGACGTTTCATTAATCGTTGAAATTTTATTTCATGTTCTTCAAGTGATCGTGCGTATATAACAATGTCGTCTAAATAAACAAATAATTCGATTCCCTGCAATCCCGTTAATACTTGATCCATTAATCTTTGGAACGTGGCAGGAGCATTCTTTAATCCGAATGGCATGCGATTATATTCAAAATGTCCGTAAGGCGTCGAAAAAGCTGTTTTATGTTTGTCATCTTTATCCATTAAAATTTGATGGAATCCAGATGCTAAGTCGAATATTGAAAAATATTTTGCACTTCCCAATTGATCGAGTATATCTACAATATTTGGTAATGGATATGCGTCGCCCACCGTTTTTTCATTTAAGGCACGAAAATTTATAACTAAACGCCATTTTTTATTGCCTAACGAATCATCTTTCTTTGGAACAATCCATAAAGGAGAATTATAAGGTGAACTTGATGGTTCTATTACACCTTTTTCTAACATTTCTCCAATCTGTCGTTGTATCTCTTCCTTATGTACTTGAGGATATCGATACTGTTTGACATTAATTGGACGGTCATCGCTAGTAAATATACGATGTTTTAACACGTTAGTTGCTCCTAAAGCTTCTCCTGGTAAATGGAATCTTTCCTTATTTTTCGTAACCAAATTAATGACGTTTACTCTTTCTTCTTCGTTTAAATGATCGAGACGTAGTAATTGCAATATTTTATTGACTCGGGATTCTAGATCTCTTGACTCGGATTCATTGATTTCTTCTATTTCTTTGTTATTCTTTGTTTCTTCAAACGGATATAATTTTACTGTAGGAATTGCTAACTTTATATTCTCGTCTGATGAATTTATAACATATAGATATGCAATTCTGTGATGATTAGATACGACGGCGTTACCTGCGGCCCTGCATCTAATTTCGGAACATATCCGTTTTTTATTTCAGGATTAGCTACTCGTATGAAGATTTGTTTCCGTGTTCGTGCTGGGATCATGACAGTTTCATCACTATGAAAATAGTATGGAATTCCGTTTACAACTAGACTGGCCCTCGGATAGTCGATAGTTGCTCGTTGATTTTTGAAGAATTCTGTGCCCAGGATTCCGTTCTGTTGAATCGGAAAGTCGTCTGGAACTACATGAAATAAAGTGTCGGTGCCGAAAATGCGTATTTTAACTACGTCTAACGTGCGAGTTCGACCTTTTGTTATTCCGCTTAATTCAAATACGACTTTATTATCAATAAGCATCTTCTCATGAAGAGAATTCTTCTTTATCAGGTTTATGTCAGAACCAGTATCTATCATAAAATTAGCACGTTCCTCTATCAAATCTTTGCTGGGTAAAATGACGGAAGGTGGTTTACCGATTTTGTTACATGCGAGGTTTATTCTTGCGCTTCTTCGTGAGTTTGTTCGGGAGTCACTAGGCGCACTCGCGGGCGTTCGTTCAGCGTTGCGCCATTTCGCTGCACCCGTTCCCTGTTTCCCTGACCTTCTCTAATTCGAATTTATTGATTGTTGGATCGAGTTAGTTGATTTCGTGGATCGTTATTATATTGTCTTTTTCTGCACTGTTCAATGCTATGTCCTGGTATTTTACAATAACGGCATACCAAATTAAAATTTCTGGAAGTTGTATGATTTTGTCGATTTACTTGATTATAATTCATATTTCGATTCATATTGTTTATCGGAGTGTTTCGATAATTTAAGCCTCTTGATTGAGGGGTTCTGCATTCTGCACGTGTATGTCCTGAATTTTTACATAATGTACAAACTTTAAGTTGCCATTGGACATGAGTTACTTGAGCCAATGGGTTAATGGTGCTACATGAATAAGCATTATGTCCATATCCTAGACAATTATTGCAGCGTATTGATTGCATAAGTCCCTCAGTAATTTTCATTCTTTGTGCATGTTCATTATATTCAGCTTCAGCCTTTATGGCAGTTTCAATAGCATGATTTAGACTGACAGGATCACGTGGATAAAGTCTAGTATATATGTCAGTTTTTAATCCTGTTAAGAAATTTTTGATGGCATTAGCTTCTGCAGAATTAGTAAATTGGATCGCTTGGTTCGGGTTTTCGGTTTGATAACAAGATTTTAATTGTTGCAATAGCATTGATACACGGCTACCATAATCCACCACAGATTCATCTGGATGCTGTGTTACTTTAGAAAGTTCTCCATGTAATTGTGATGAAGAATAAACAGGTGCAAATCTGGTTTTTATGACAGCTAACAAAGATTCTATATCGTTATATTCTCCACTTAAAGCCACTCTTAAAGCAGGTCCTACTAATTTGTTTTTAATCATTTGTACCAGACCATATTCTGCTCCGGAGGAGACCATATTCTTTGCATGTAAGCAGCTGTTAGCGAATTGTGATACTGGCATATTTTTTCCATCGAATGGGAGAATTGTCTCGGCTGCGTCGCGCAAGCTTACATATGGTATAGTATTACTAGGTCTATGATTGGCGCTTGTATCGTTAACTACGCTCATGTTTCCTATTTGTCTAGTCAACGCATCTATTTCCCCAGTATGAGACATATTTATAGAATATTCTTAATAAATACTGCACGAAGGAAATCGAAATATGATACTCGTAGCACTTACATATAGCACGCAGTGAAGAAAAGTATGAGAATACGCAAATCCATGAAGACTTGATTCCTTATCTGCAGTCTTATCCCCGCTGTCGTATTCCTTCTGGACAAGGTATTCCTCTTCTCTTGAAATGTAGACAGGATCCAGGCCTCAGTCCGATTTATTCGAAGGGATCAGCGTATTAGAATCCCACCGCTGCCACCAAATTTTTGTTGTGACGTTCTGGTAACGTCAATCTGTTGGTTCCGTGAGGCAGGCTTTTCCAACAGTTTTCCGAGTTCGTCAGAACGTCTTAGTTGTGAACGTCCTAGTAGTTCTTTTTCTTGCGGTTAAGGGGGTAAAACCCCAGGATAATTAACTGCTTTGAATTGGGTTTTCTTTATTGATGATGATTAAAGAAATATACTTTTGTTTAAACTTAAACTTAAATTTAAACACTTTATTCTGACTTGAATTGCTCTAGCAGTTTACAGTACGAATAAGAATCTGAGTGGGTTTTAAGTCCAGAGTGAATCTGAACTGACTGACTGACTGATCTAAAACTGAGCAAGAATGAGGTTGAACAGAGCTCTTGTTCCGTTGTTGGAAGAGTTTTTATACTCTTTTAAAATTGAATAGTAGGGGTAATTTATGATGGAGTTTTAAGAACAAATTCTTTAGCTATGAAACGGATTTTTGCGAACTTCTTGGGTGGTCCTTAAAAGAAAGTTTTTCTAAGAATACATATTAGTTGGTTCTCTGAATGCATTGCTTGCAAGGTCGTGTCTTACATAAATTACGATAAATGACCCTTTCCAAAGAATTACAATAACTATTTGATTATTTAAAATATTGGTCATTTATCATGATTTTTACATAAATAGATTCTCTCTAATCTTTGGACATGTTTTACAATATATTTATATAAAAGAAGCTTATATTTAAAAGGACTTCCTTATATCGGTCCTTGTCTTTCCTAAGTATTACACATAAGTCTATCTCGCTCGTATAGATGATTCATATACATATATATACAGTGATGGGAAAAAGATCCGGAACGGCTGGATAATTTGAAAAATACGCATCACAGAGGAAAATGACCTAGACAAAAGTTGTAGGATTTTTCCCGGGCAATCCGACGGTGACCTTAGATTTGACCTTGGATAGTCATCTGAAGGTCACATAAAGATTACCTTCAATTTCTTAAATGGAACCCCCTATTTTTCATTGCATATTCTCGTAGCTTATCTCGAGAGCTTTCCAAAACACTATAATTAAGTACCTTTTTATTAAGTACTCTTTGAGTTATAAGGCTTGAAATAATTTCTTAATTTTACATAAACCATAAAATATCTAGTAAACCATTCATTTTTCGATTATCTTACCTTCATACTTTTATGTACAAAATAATGAGAGGAATCAATTGGTGTAAAGAAAACACATAGTTGTTTCTAAGAAAAAATATGTAATTTGCAATTAACAATTCCATATTTTTTCTTAAAAACAACTGTATGTTTTCTTTACACCAATTGATTCCTCTCATTATTTTGTACATAAAAGTATGAAGGTAAAATAATCGAAAAATAAATGGTTTACTAGATATTTTATGGTTTATGTAAAATTAAGAAATTATTTCAAGCCTTATAACTCAAAAAGTACTTAATAAAAAGGTACTTAATTATAGTGTTTTGGAAAGCTCTCGAGATAAGCTACAAGAATATGCAATGAAAAATAGGGGGTTCCATTTAAGAAATTGAAGGTAATCTTTATATGACCTTCAAATGACTATCCAAGGTCAAATCTAAGGTCACCGTCGGATTGCCTGGGAAAAATCTTACAACTTTTGTCTAGGTCATTTTCCTCTGTGATGCGTATTTTTCAAATTATCCAGCCGTTCCGGAACTTTTTCCCATCACTGTATATAGATATATATATATATATATATATATCTCTCTCAGATTAATATTTTATTATAGGTGACGTATAAGCGTGTCTCTCTTAGTTTCATGTTAGTTTGTGCTTGTAGCTTATTGGATGGAGGATAGTGAAAAAAGAAAAAAAAATTTCTCCTAGATCTAAGGATCTATGGATCGCCGGACGTGACAATATATATATATATATATATATATATATATATATATATATATATATATATATATTTTGTAACGTAGCGCGTCCATCCACCCCGAGATTTTTACGGGGCGCGGACCGAGCGGCCGCACCAGAATCAACCTCGAGAGAGCGTTATCGAAAATCCCCGAAGAAACGAGCGCTATTGTTATTTTGTAACGATTTTTATTAATTGTAACGATTTTTTTTGTTTGTCATAAACGGCAACGGGCACCTCGCCGGAGAAGATCCGGAGGACCGGAAGCACATCAAGGAAGATTGCGTCAAGACGCTCGTCGACAGTGAACGGAGGATAGAGTAGCGCTTGGAAAATACTTAGCCAAGGATGATACCGGGGGAATTCGCCCGCGTCCCGGGGACGGAAGTCCGATCGACGCTACCCTCCGAGGAGAACAAACGACAGCGGAGTCTCCAACGGGTCCTTGAAAATGGGCCCGTGTCAGCAAACAATTTAAATCAAATTAATTGCGCACGAAGCGCTAAAGCGCCGCGGATCTCGCGAGGCACTAGGACCTCTTGCGTGCCGTGCCCTGATTGGCCGCGGGGCTGCGCACCCTACTAAGCGGTCATTGACGCCGCTATCGACCCCGGGCCACGAGATCCCAGGTCAATGACCGCTTAGTGAGGTGCGCAGCCCCGCGGCCAATCAGGATACGGCACGCGAGAGGTCCTAGCGCCTCGCGAGATCCGCGGCGCTTTTAGCGCTTCGCGCGCAATTAATTCGATTTAAATTATGTAGTGGCTGCCGCGGGCCCCCGTACAAGAGCCCGTTGGAGACTTCGCTGTCGTTGTTCTCCTCGGAGGGTAGCGTTGATCGGACTTCCGTTCCCCACCCTGGGACGCGGACGAATTCCCCCGGTATCGTCCTATCTAGCGCTATTAACTCCTCCGTTAACTGTCGACAAGCGTCTTGCGGCAATCTTCCTGGATGCACTTCCGGTCTTCCGGATCTTCTCCGGCGAGGTGCCCGTTGTTGTTTATTACAAACAAAGAAACATATCGATATAATTAATAAAAATTCTTACAAAATACGATATCGCTCGTCTCTCCGGGGATTTTTAGATAACGCTCTCTCGAGGTTGATTCTGGCGCGGCCGCTCGGCCTGCGCCCCGTAAAATCTCGGGGCGGATGGACGCTCTAAAGGACGGCAACGTCACACCAAATATAATTAAAAAACTCATTTATTTCGACATCAAAAGCAAAAAATACATTAATCAAATTATTTGCCCTCGTTAACTATACATTTTTCCCATTTTTCTGGCAATAAGTAGATTCCGCGGTGATAGAACGATTGGTCTTTTGAAGCAATCCATTCATCTATCCATCCTCGTAATTTTTGAAGTGTGTATCCACCAAGCCGTGTTACATCGATTAGAACAAGTAATAATCTAAAGGAGCAAGGTCTGGTGAATACGCTGGGTGCGGGAGAACTTCCCACTCGAGCTGCATCAGTGTTTCCTTGACGGATTTTGCAACGTGTCGAGCGTTGTCGTGCAAAAGCATAACTTTGCATCGATTGCTGGCTACTGCTGGTCTTTTTTCCATCAATGCTTCATTCAGATGGTTCCATCGTAATTGATATCGATCCCCCGTGATACTTTCGTTCGGTTCATAGAGCTTATACTAATGGAGAGGCCTTGCCTATATCTTAACCATAGGCAAGCCCGCGCAAGGAGGATCAATAGAGAGGTGAATATATTCTGTCCATTGAAATATATACCATACTGGAAGGCGCACAGGCTACCCCCTCCATTCGACAAAACGGTCAGACAAGGCAGTGACTCGGTACTGGATTTCTCTTTCTATCTCGTCTACTCTCTTAGCTGAAAACATTCGCCTTGCGCACACATATATACATATAGGACAATTTATACATACATGTTATATATTAACAATTTTTATTAAACAATATACATTGTTTTTATTAAATAATTTTATAATGTAAAAATAAATTTTAATATATAAATTTTATAATTATCCAACAATTTCATTTTAAAGCATAAAATTTTCTTTTTATGAAGGCGAATGTTTGTAGAACTAATAGTAGCTGTGAACATGTGACCGAGACTGTTGGTTAGAGAGAGAGATCCGGGTCCGAACAGCTATCTCCATCTGACCGGTCGAGAACAAAGGCGTGCTCATTCCAGTATGGTATATATTTCAATGATTCTGTCTCAACTGTGGCTCCCCCCTCCGTGTCCAGCACGTAAGAGGAGAAGCACACAATTACGAGTTGGGAAAAATAACCTAAAACCTATATGATTTTTTAATTGTTTTGATACTGCTGATTTGTTACTGCTTTTTTTAACATGGTAATGAAATGCTATATTTGTAAAAGACAATATGATAAAAATAGTGCAATATCGTTTCATGCGTAAGTATACTAATAAAGTAATAAAATACATCTAAAATATTATAAGTAAATAAATAAATTATAATAGATGTGAAATGAATATAAATTTATGTTGTTTAGATTTCCAAAGGCAACAAACTTTCGAATAGCTTGGGAAATAGCGTGTAAGTTACAGCAACCTGTATCTAAAACAGCTCGTATATGTTCTGAACATTTTACAATAAATTGTTTTATACCAAAAAGAGATTATGGTATAAAATTATTAAAACCATCAGCGATACCATGAATATTTTCATGAAATCAGGACAATTTAACAACAAATAACAAGTAAGATTTAAGAAAATTATACATAATGAAATATACATAATATGTTCAAAAATGATATTATAATAAAATTTTACTTATAACACAGTGTCGACCAAACTTATAGTCAACATATTAATGTGGTTTCTACACAGAATCAAGATTGCACACATGAAATTGTATCTTCTTCATGGTATGTTTATGTAATTTTTTTATAATTAATCCATAAGAATCACTATTATATTTATCTAATAATACCATTTATTGCATAAATTATTTTAGTGAACTAACCTTTCCATGTAATGAAAGTAATTGATCAAGAACGCCATCACCAAGAACATCCACCAAGGACACCAATACAGAAGATAATTTATCTTTATCAGAAACATCATCAAAGCGGTATGTTTTGTATTTTTGAAATTTAATTAAATGTGTTTGCTAAAAAAATTATATGTTATGTTTGTAAATTTTATAGACAATTAGAAGATGCACAGATGCCCAACATTCCTAATAAAATATGGCGTCCTGCGAGAATAGGAGATCTCACAGCAGTACATTTTTCTACACCTCGAAGAACTATGCGGAATATACGATTAGTACAAGAAAAAACTAATGAGCAAGCAAAGAAAATAAAGATATTACAAGACAAAAATAGACGATTGCTTAAAAAAGTTTCATCATTACAGGATTTGATCTTACATCTGAAACAGAAGAATCTCATTTCTGAAAATGCAGCTCATGGATTAACGGTACATTAAGATTGATCTATTTTATTATAAATTTGTACATTTTTTTACATTATGAACTTAAATCAGTGGCATACATTAATATTATTTCATAATGAATAAACATAAAATAAATAATTTAAAAACTTAATAAAATGTATTGTTTATTTAATTCAATCTTCCTAACAGTTTTATTATTTTTTAAATATTCTTATTTTTTCTTTAATACAAAAAAATTTAAATAGATGTTGCAGCAAAGAAATTTTTACAAAAAAATAAATACAAAGAAATAAAATTAAACAAGGTACCAGATCACTTAGTTACGGACCTATGGCCACAGTTGAGACAGAAAAATGTATCCCTCTCTGTCGATCCTTCTTGCGCGCGGCATGGCCCCTCCATTAGTATAAGCTCTATGGTTCGGTCTGAGTAGCTCGTAATAAATGACGCCTTGCATATCCCACCAAATGCAGAGCATTGCTTTGTGGCCATGGATATTTCGCTTTGGTGTGGATGTTAATGATTGACCGGGATCCACCCATGACTTTTTGCGTTTGGGATTGTTAAAATAGATCCACTTTTCATCGCCAGTCACAATGCGCCATAAAAAAACTTTTTTTTCTGCCTGGCGAGCAGAGAAACAGATGTTTAAGCGATTTGCAATGGCATTTTCGGTTAATTCGTGTGGTACTCATTTTCCTTCCTTTTGAATTTTTCCCATTGCATGTAGACGTTTGGAAACAGCCATCAGAGTAACATTTAATACTGTAGGCAATTCTTGGAGCGTTTGAGCTGAGTTTTCGTCCAATAATGCTTGCAATTCGATGTCTTCAAATTTTTTCGGTTGACCTAAGCGTTGTTTATCATTCACATCATAATCACCACTCTTAAATCGCTGAAACCATTCTTGGCGTGTTCTTTCCGATGGAGCACAATCGCTTCGACAAACAATTTATGAGCTGCAATTGCAGTTTTTTTCAAATCAAAATAATGAAGCAGCACATGTCGAAAAAACAACTTATCACGTTCCATATTTAATCAAAAGAAGAAAATAATACTGTTCGCTTAAATTAATCTTTTCGCACTGAATTTTTTTAACAAATGTCTAACCTCTAAAATGCAAATATCAATTCAATCAGCATTCAGATATCAGAGTAAATTACACCTACAATTAATGCCATCTAAATGTGAACCGCGGAAACTAAGTTTATTACCTAATAATAATTGCCTTGCCTTGACGCAGAATAAAATAATAAGTTATAAAGGTACAGTTTCATTGACGCTAAAAAGTAGCGTCAACCATTGGTTAAACAATGAAGCAACTACTTACTTCTTTGTTCAACCAATGGTTGACGCTACTTTTTAGCATCAATGAAATTGCACCTTAACAGCTTTTACGCTAGAGTAAGAGGAAGGAATACTATTAGCGACGTGCTAGTGCTTGACAGTATAACTATTTATTTAATCTTCGTTATCTTGTTTCAGGAAATGTGATGAATGCAAGGGAGGTGAATATTATTTCACGAATATTGAATATGCGAGAATGAAATAAGACATAAAAGAATCTGATACTTACCACTCAGATGTCGATCTCTTTCGTCTAAACAAGGTCTGAATTTCTCCAAAAATTGACACAGTAAACATTCACAATTATAATTCTTTTATTTGAATTTTACCGAATGATATTGGGATCTGACATGGGGGCGGAGCCTATATGCATACGTCAACATGGCGCCGAGAAGCCCATGCTTAATATAATGTTGTTATGAAACAATGTGATATTTTATTGATTATGTTAATTAGTATACAAAGCATTTGTCATTGGGCTAGTACAAATCCAGCCCAACGAAAATTCGTTGAGAGTGAAAGGATATTTCAAGCAGGGTATATAATTAAATGCGGTAAAAATATACAAAACTGCAAGAGTGATGTGGTTAGCTTTACTGCTTTATCTGTATTTAAACTTTTAAAATGCGGAGAAAATATCCATAATAATAATTCATTAATCCATAATAATAATTCATTAATTAATAAAATAGCAGTACAATTCTATGCAAACAGTGGGCTTCTACTGCTTTTATTTCTCGCCACCAGATGACATGACTACGGATGTCAGATAGCAGATTGATACAAAGTAATAGATTTAGTTATAATGATTAACGAATAATAAAGAATATAAGAGTAATAGCGACGAACTGACAAAAACGATTAACAGCGAGTCTTTTCTACTGACTAATTATTAATGAGCTCTCGCGCCTAAAATCCGGGGTTTATATACTGGTAATTCCTTTGTTCCTTGCATGATCTTTAACTGTAGGAATCCTCGAGTAAGGTGATCTCTTCATCGGACCACGTCGTTCTCGGAAGCACCACCGAATTATTTATCAATTGTTTTGACATAGATACCTCTTTCATAGAAGCACGGCAGTGATCAAAGAGTAGAACGTGAATTTCATCGGAGGTGTCGGTTGACATCAATGCTCGATATATTTATGACTTCCTCTTATGACCATCTCGCGCGTCAAAACTATGCGCTCTTAATTTTAATATTAATATCTACCGCTAGCGGTATTAGGATTACAAAATCATTTTATATGTAGATGTATAACTTCTCTTATATTTTAGAAAAGATTAGAGATGTATGGCTCAATTTAGTAAGAATAATCGAGTTTAAGTTACAGCGTATAAAGGAAGTTATTTCCACTGGTCATGATAATAAATTTTAAATAAAGCATTTCAAAGGATTAAAATATATTTGTAGTTATTCATTTTTAAAATTAATCCAACAATTCCATTGAAATACCTTATTTGTTATTACCTAATCTAAATTATTTATTTCCGTCGCATTGTTTAAAGTCTAAATTTAAATTTAGCGTATATGAGAGCGTATATAAAGTCCTTATTATATATTAATTAAGGGGGTACATAGTTAATTAGCAGGCTAAATAACCGTAAAGAATAGGAACGATAAGCAATTATTATAATCAATATTTTAAGTATTGAAATTCGTATATGCATATATTAGAATTAAAATTAATGGTAATATAATTAATAATAGTGAGTAAAATTGAATTATAAGAAATAAAATTGAATATTCGTTCTTATTCCATGGATATAGTAAAGGAACAAGATGGGTAAGCGAATAGCAACTAAATCTAGTAATTTTAAGATGGCGGGACGTCACAATAGTAAATCTAAAGGTGCAATTTCATTGACGCTAAAAAGTAGCGTCAACCATTGGTTGAACAATGAAGCAACTACTTACTTCTTTATTCAACCAATGGTTGACGCTACTTTTTCGCGTCAATGAAAAGGCCGCTTAAAGGCATGAGAGCGTCTGAGCGTCGAGCGTTAAAGCGTCGAAAAGTGTGACATGCGCAGTGTGCCTATGCCAATGTTTCATGCATTCATGATTAAAAATAGTTTTTATTGATTTTCAACGTGCACACTCCACACGTTATATCCTATACAAAGAATACATTGTAATAAATAATATTCATGTTGTAATAATATATGTTTAGAAAACATATATTTATGCCAATTATTCCTTCTATGTTTGGTTATGTTGTAATACGCTCCTAATCGCGCAATTCTATAATATATATTGTATAATAATATCTATTATACAGGGTCTACCAAAAGTGTGGAAACCCCTAAATATCTCGGAAAATATACGTTTTACAGAAAAGTGTTTCCAACAAAAGTTGTAGGGTTTAAGAAGATCTATATACTGATTCTATCAGTTTGACCTTGGATGGCGTCGTCAAGGTCAGGTCAAGGTCACATTGACTTTTTTAAATGACACCCCCTACATTTGATTGCATATTCTTATAGCTTAATTCAAGAGCTTTCCAAAACACTATAATAATGTTCATTTTTATTAAGTACTTTGCGAGTTATGAGGGTTGAATGATAGAGTAGCGCCGGTATTAACATTATCCAAGGTGTACTACATGGAGGTTACTCGCTCGGATTTGCATCTGTTGTGTGTGTGATCCAGCTAACTAAGGCAAGATCGGTCGTGGATCCAGTCAGCAAAAGCAAAGACCCAACCAAATTACAATCGAGCATTTAAAGACCTGGAAAGCAATCGACATAGTAAACAGTAAATAAATTTGTGGATGCTCATTTATCATAATAATTGTTCGAAATGTGTGCGTGTGCGTGCGTGCGGTGCGTGTATACAGAGATCAGGTTAGGTTGCACCAAACGATTGCAAATGTGTTTCAATGTGTTAAAGTAAATGCTGAAAGTGGCTGCCATTTACTTCCTGACAATATGCTAATCTTTGGTAGAATGTAGAAATGACTTTACGATTCGTTTCAAAAGGTATCAAAGCCATTTCATCCCTTATTCGCTGTATCAATTCGTGAATGGTTTTAGGTTTTGTTCTGTAAACCTTACTCTTCAGATATCCCCATAGATAATAATCAAGAGGAGTTAGATCTGGTGACCGAGGTGGCCAATCCTCTCCTCCCTCATTTCCGTTCCTTCTTCCTATCCACCGTAGCGGAAAAGTCTCATTTAAAATACGACGTGGTCCTGCACCAAAATGAGCAGGAGCTCCATCATGCTGAAACCATATTTCTTGGAAATTATTTGGAAAAGTATTCTGTATGGCTGGAATTATTTGATCAACAAGTAATCTCTCATACCTTTGAGCGTTCAAATATTCTTCAAAAAAAAACGGCCCTATTAAATAGCCATCTATTATTCCGCACCATACATTTATTTTTTGTGGATGTTGTGTGTGAGTTTCCCGCACCCAATTCGGATTCTCATCTGACCAGAAACGAAAATTTTGATTATTAACTTCTCCCGTTAAGGTAAAAGTTGCCTCGTCTGTGAAAACAATTTGATAAGGGAAGATGGGCCGGACATCTATTAGTGCCATCATTCTTTCACAGAAATGTATACGACGCTCCTCATCTCCGTTTTGCAATTCTTGAACGTATTGCAATTTATATGGATGGAACTTGTTCTTCTTTAAAATTCTCCAAACCGACATGGGAGCAATATCGTGAGTTTGAGCGACTCTCTGAACACTAGAATTGGGATCTTCAATAAATGTCTGCAGAACATCAAGTTGTTTTTCTTCGTTGGTTGCAGACAATGGTCTTCCTGACTTAGAGCGATTTCTTACGCTACCAGTTTGTCTAAAACGTTCTATTGTTTTTAACACAGTGGACTTATTAATTCGACGGTTCGGATACGTGTCATTAAATAATCGAACGACATCAGAGAACGATCTTTCGTTATCACCCCATCCACGCATCATGAGGATAGTGATTCTTTCACGTTCCGACAAGTCGCCAGCCATTTTTAAAACGTTTAATTTTAATTAATCGTACGTTGTATTTGGACGATAACAATTAATTTCTGCTTGCTCAAAGCTGAAGTTAGAAGGTGCTCGTTCTTTGATAGCTTTATACATTCTTAGTTGAATTTTAAATGCGAGTTAGACTGCATGTAGTGCGTCACATAGCGGTAAATGAAGGAACTAACGAGACGTTTCATACACGTTTTATGGAGCAATTTTTTGGCAATTTGACTTCAGCGAAATATGAGGATATGTTGAGGAATCGATCTTGCCTTAGTTAGCTGGATCACACACACAACAGATGCAAATCCGAGCGAGTAACCTCCATGTAGTACACCTTGGATAATGTTAATACCGGCGCTACTCTATCATTCAACCCTCATAACTCGCAAAGTACTTAATAAAAATGAACATTATTATAGTGTTTTGGAAAGCTCTTGAATTAAGCTATAAGATTATGCAATCAAATGTAGGGGGTGTCATTTAAAAAAGTCAATGTGACCTTGACCTGACCTTGACGACGCCATCCAAGGTCAAACTGATAGAATCAGTATATAGATCTTCTTAAACCCTACAACTTTTGTTGGAAACACTTTTCTGTAAAACGTATATTTTCCGAGATATTTAGGGGTTTCCACACTTTTGGTAGACCCTGTATATACTAGACTGCTAATGATGTGTGAAGGCTGACCTTGATTCCCTAGACGTACCAGTACATAATGTATATCCATTGAAATATATACCATACTGGAACAAGCACGCCTTTGTTCTCGACCGGTCAGATGGAGACAGCTGTTCGGACCCGGATCTCTCTATCTAACTAACAGTCTCGGTCACGTGTTCACAGCTATTATTAGTTCTACAAACATTCGCCTTCATAAAAAGAAAATTTTATGCTTTAAAATGAAATTGTTGGATAATTATAAAATTTATGTTGAAATTTATTTTTAATTATAAAATTATTTAATAAAAACAATGTATATTGTTTAATAAAAATTGTTAATATAACAAATTGTCCTATATGTATATATGTGTGCGCAAGGCGAATGTTTTCAGCTAAGAGAGTAGACGAGATAGAAAGAGAAATCCGGTACCGAGTCACTGCCTTGTCTGACCGTTTTGTCGAATGGAGGGGGTAGCCTGTGCGCCTTCCAGTATGGTATATATTTCAATGTGTATATCTTATACATAACTGAATAACCGATTGGAATGTGTCGTCTGCTATGTACATATATCAATCGTTAAGTGAAATATTATTGTATTATAATTTGTCAACATTTTTCTAATGTTTATATTTAAAAAATGATAATAATATAAAAAATATTATTAATATTAGATTATTTTATATAAAAATGCACTTGAGGTTAGGTTAGATTATATCATTTTTTTTAGTTTTAGTTTTCATAAAAAACGTTGTGCACAACAATCAGCACATGTTTTTAAAAATGTTATAATAATTAACACATAAAAATGTTATAATAATTAATAGAATATTTTCAAGTTCGAATTAATATAATATTAATACAATATATTAAAAGAAATGTATACCACATCCTTTCTTATATATATTTGTGCATCCTTGCACCACGCATCTTATTGTCATTATTATGGATATATATATATATATATATATATATATATATATATATATATATCCATATATACCTATGTATGCACTTCAATTTATTTTGCCCGTTTAATTTATACATACATAAACGGAACAACGACGATATATAGTATATATATATCACATATCTCACTCAGTAATCCATAGTCGTAGGACTACAAAATATTAGTCGCATTCCAATCGGTAACTCAGTCTGCCGCCTTTAGGTGCCTACGTATACATACTTTCGGGGTACACGCTAGGTGGGGAATATATAACGAGCCTAGCAGTCTAGTGTATTATAGAAGTCTGTGGATTAGACACAGCCAATCATATCGACCGATGCCTAGGATAATCAGCCATAGACATATGAAACTACAGACAGAGCCTTTTCACGAGGGGTATTGATAATTGCGGCAAGAGGGGCACTCACTTGAAGTTGACTATTTTCGTAGTGACTCGGATATGTTCGGTTGTTCGTGACTACTAAGTGATTCTCAATAGATTATTTATTTTTTTTAGCTGAATTGGCTATACTAATTTAGAAGTTATTTTCTTTTTCCAATGTGGAGGAAAAAAATAAACTTTAAATTAGTGCAGCTAGTTAAGTTGAAAAGAATAGATCTAATCTGTTATTCATAAAAATGTTTAAAATTAATATTAAATATTTTGTAATACTTGCTTTAAAAAATTCGAAACCACTGACACACTCTTGCATTCTAAATATTTGACTTTTTTTTTATTAAACAAATGTATTATTTATTTAACACATTAATATATGTAACAAATTATATATTTAATATTATTTTATATTATTTTTAATATTGTATTGTTCTAAATATATATATGTCAAAGGAATGTGTATTACTGTCACACATTCTCACTAACAATTAATTTAAATTTTTATAAAATAGGCAAATAAAATATATGTTTATATTAATATTTCTTTTTATTGACCTTTAAACAATGCATACTTGCATCCAAATATTGTAATATACTCTCACTCTCTTCTTCAGTTAGTAGTTTCCGCTTCTGCACATCCTTTAATACATTTTTTAGTGTAAGCAACTTCTTCTGTATTTTTTTTTGTTCATATTGACTTGTAGATAACCTTCTTTTTAAAGTTTTAATTTTATTGGTGTACACCTTTCGAATTCCAGTTTTTATTGGTGAGTTTATAATTCGGTCTGGAGATATACTGGTGGAACGATGTATTTGATTAATGTTACATGAATGTGTACTCATTATATTATCTGATTCCATATTTGTTTCAATATTTTTGTCTGTAATAGAATGTAATACAATTATTATAGTATTAATATTATTAATTTACTAACATAAGCAGATACGTTCATTTGTACTAACCAGCAACGTTATTATTTTTTTCAATAGTAGTGTTTTCTTGAATAGTGTTTTGATGATGTAAATCAATTTGAATTGCAGGCTGAATTTCCGTTTCGAGTAACTAAAAAGAAATTTATTAGTTGTTATATCTTACAATAAATATATTTAATAATTAAAATATTGATGTAATATATGTATATATACATACATATGGAACAGCATCTTTTTTTAACTTGCGATTTGTATGATTTGGTTCATAATCCGTATTTTTAAAATGAGCAGAACAAATTGCGGCTGATTTTACTGGTTCATAATTTTCTAAGAGTAAAGCTTTAAGCCATTTCTTGCGTCTCTCCAGATTTTTGGGAAATCTAAAATATATAATATTGTTTATAAGTACATTAAAATATTAACTAATACAAATATTACAAATTTTTAATTAACATAATCTATATTTAAAATATTTTACATACAAATGAAATGAAATTTTCCGGTTTAAAGCACTTTCCACTTCTAATTGTTCAACATTTTTTTTTGTGCATCGATTTTTGCACTTGAACACAACGTAAAAGCTCATTTTTTTGCAATATATTATACACTCTTAAGTATCCACAAATCCACAGGTATCCACTAACCTTTCACATATCTATACCACTAACAAACACAATATACATATGGCAGCCGCAGTTTGTAAGCCGAATATTGTCGAGTCTTAGCGGAATGAACCGATGTCAAGTAAGTGCCCTCCCCGCCCGACAAACAGATCCCCCTTGCCCATAATAACAGCTCATACTCGGTCTATACTTTCATATGTCTATGTAACCAGCACGATCAAGCACAATTAGCCAATCAAAGCCAGTTGTACTGTGTCTAATCGGAGGTGTCTCAAACTGAAAATACATTTAGTGGAAAATCACTAGAAAAAGTAAATAGACTAAATTAAATTAAATTGGATCTTTAATTATACTACAGTTAACTACAAGTAAACGACTTAACTCTTGAACACTAGTAGATCGTATACGTAGTACGCTCTAAGAGGGAGGGACATAATATATTCCTTAGTAGTAATAGTATTATTATTAGGAACAATAATATTAACTTACATCCTAGAGCATCTCCCTAGAGGAACTAGGGCAATCTTATAAGTATAAGAGTTGGGATTATCAGTTCCTAACCCCTTCACTTTATAAACGCTCATTTTTCGATTGAAAACTTTAACTGAGGTTACTCTGCAGCGTTCTATCTTGATATCTGTTGTCCTGCAGGATTTTAGGAAGTGCATTTGCACTTCTGGGATTCCCTCCTCTGATTAAAGCTGTATAGTTGATGTTTGTAGGGAGAAGGGCCCTGGATCCTTTGGGCCTACTGGCGTCTTCAATTCCTCTGATTTCGCTGAATCGAACATAGGACCCTTCAATACGTGGAATTTGCGTATGTAGCATCTTATCACATCGTTTTAGCACTACATCCGCTGAGGTGAGGCGCATCAATTGATCCTTTGGTAGTTCTACATTATAGATCTGAATCTTTTTGCCTCGAAAATAACATTCTGAGGCCTTTACTGGATTCGATTTTGATGATATATCTGCGCTCTAAAATGAGAACATTATTAATTTGGCCTAAGGCCCGGTTCCACAATCCAATTAATCCGAGTTTAAGTAGTGAATGGACCAATCAGGACCCAGTTTAACGTATTAAACTCGGATTAACTCGAGTTGTGGAATCGGGCCTTAGACCTTACTTTCTGCCTAGATATATAGTTACAGCATTTAGTCATTGTGTAGCAAATAGGATGGGATAGAGAGTATTTAACCGCCGTAGAGTTAGCAGAGGAATTAAATATTTTCGAATTATTCTTTATTAGATAATTTGGGAATCGTTTGGGGAAGTTTAGAAAAATCATTTTAATATTTAGGAAATAATATTTTCTTTTAAATAACAAAAATGTATCGAACGTCAAGTTAGCAGATCATAATTACGTTTAATATATATTATAAACGGAATCGATTAGAAATCATTTGGGGATAATATATTTTATGATACTTTTATTTGGGAAAGTTGCTTTTTTGTCATTTAAATAAATTTATGCATTCAAAATAATGTATTATGCGTTATGCATGCGGTATAAAGGATTCAACCAGAGTTCTTTATGTGTGCTGGTCTTTAAGAGCAAGCAAAATGAACACAGGTTTAATTCTATGTAACAAGTGACGTCGTCGAAATCGACGGCGTAGATTTTATTTAACTGAATTTTTGGTAATTATTCAATTTAGTCACCTCACCTCAAATATCGATAAACTTAGGGTCAATCGACGCGTTTTTGCATAAAATTAAAGAATCTATTTAAAAAAGGTCGTTCTGCACCGCAAACCGAAATATTCACGATTAAAGTTCATTACTATTTAAGTTAGAATATCTGTTATACCGATGACACTAGCACTCTCTCTCTCTCTCTCTCTCTCTCTCTCTCTCTCTCACGCGCGCGCGCGGGGGGGGAGGTGCAAAGGGGGTCTTTGATCCCCCCTTCCGCACTCGCCCCGTCTCCCTCGCTTCGCATGGAAAGTTGCAAAGTGGAACCTCGCTTTGCGTGGAAAATTGCCCTACCGTAGGCACCCTTACCGGCGGGGTGCAAGAGAATACAACTTTCCACGCAAAGCGAGATTCCACTTTGCAACTTTCCACGCGAAGCGAGGGGAACGGGATGAGTGCAGGAGGGGGGCCGAAGGCACACCCGTGTGTGTGTGTGTGTGTAAGTGCTAGTGCCATCGGTATGACAGATATCCTAACTTAAATAGTAGTGAACTTTAATCGTGAATATTTCGATTCACGGTGCAGGGCAATGTTTTTTTTTGATAGATTCTTTAATTTTATACAAAAACACGTTACATAGAGTTAAACCTGTGTTCATTTTGCTTGCTCTTAAAGGCCAGCGCACATAAAGAACTGATTGGTTGAATATCTCTTGAATGTCCTTTATGCCGCAAACATAACGCATAATGCATTATTTTCAATGCCTAAATTTAATTACAAAGGACTCTGATTGTTGAATCCTTTATGCCGCATGCATAACGCATTATTTTGAATGCATAAATTTATTTAAATTACAAAAAAGCAACTTTCCCAAATAAAAGTATCAATGAATATATTATCCCCAAATGATTTCTCGATTCCGTTTATAATATATGTTAAACATAATTACGATCTGTTAACTTGACGTTCGATACATTTTTATTATTAAAAAGAAAATATTATTTCCTAAATATTAAAATGATTTTCCTAAACTTCCCCAAACGATTCCTAAATTATCTAATAAAAAATAATTCGAAAATATTCAATTCCTCTGCTACGGCGGTGAGTATTTACCTCTTGAATCATACTATCTTGATTGTTGGACCTTGCTAGCATTCCATCGCATCTTTCCAAAGAAACCCTCGCGGAAGCGAGGTGACTGACGGTATGCTTAGATAGAGCAACTTTGTAAATGCGCAATTTTCTCCCCCCTTGTATTCGGGAGGAGGTTTTAATGCGGATTGGACCACATTTTATCGTAACCTAGAGTAAGAATTGATAGTTAATAGAGAATTCAAAATAGTACTTATCTTTTAGTATATAAGTGTAGGATACTTATATTTAGTTTGTGATAGATGATAATACGTAGTTTTGACTTAGGGCCGCTTCGACCAAACTCCAATTAAGGGCCTCCGTACAAGGTTCCGTATCGCATTACGTTACGTTAAGTATAGATTGTAAATTTAATTCCGTACATAAACTTAAACTTTAGTCAACGCACAGAAAAAATCGTAACGTAAAGATATGTCTATACGTTACGATTTTTTCTGTGCGTTGACTAAAGTTTAAGTTTATGTACGGAATTAAATTTACAATCTATACTTAACGTAACGTAATGCGATACGGAACACCTTGGCCGGTATTTATAGTCCGATCTTATATTTGAGATCGTCTTAAGTTCGAGCTTGAAATGCTACGCAGCTATTTGATTGGTTGAAAGAGGCCTTAAGTCAACCTCGGACCAGACTTAAGATGATCTTAAATATAAGATCGGACTATGAATACCGGCTCTTGTGCGGAGGCCCTAACTCAATCGTTGATTAAAGAGTTGCCAACATAACAAAATAATTCAGTATGACCAATTGTATTTCTGATGATATACAGAGAGAAGCCCTGTATTATGTGATGTTATTAAACATATTATTATAAAATATATTTAACTACTTATTTATCTCTTTTAATATCTCAAGTAGCAAATTTTTTTAATCCTAGTGATCCCAGTGGGAGAAACGAAACGCAGCACTTATGGTGCAGTCCCATGATACGGAACGTATGCGCAATGCGGAATTGGCGGAACGAAGTTCGTCCAATCACAGACATTCCGTCAATTGCGTTCCGTTGAAATATATTTTCTTATGTCCCATGGAGCGGAAAACGCGGAAGCGCAATTGGTGTTGGCCAATCACAAGATTCTTTCCCATAGATTTTTTTGTTGTTTATATCGGAACAGCGTACATTATTAGCTCGCACAAATTACGCTTCCGTATTTTCCGCTGCATGGGACATAGGAAATACAAATTTATGCGGATCGGATTCACACATATATGTCAAAAAATTCATGAATTTCATATATAACCTTCAAAACTGACAACATCTTAATATTGAATATGGATTCTGAAAAATTGTTTATTATTATTTGTGGACTGTTAAGTAAATTAAAACAAAGTTGGTGTATATTTAAAAAGAATGAATTACGCCGTAAGATTATAAAATTATATTCATTGTATATAATTGTAAAAAGAAATGAAAATATTAAAAAACGACGAAAATATTGGATGCGACCTATATTCAGCTTAGAAAGAAGATTCCAACAAGGAGCAAGTGAGAATCTTGTAAAGGAAATGCTGATCGAAGACACAGAAAAATATATGGATTATTTTAGAATGGCACCTCAATTATTTGACGCATTATTAGCATTAGTTGGACCATTCCTTGTTAAAGAATATGTTGTTCGCGAACCAATTTCGCCTGACACTCGGCTCCAGATTACACTGCGTTATTTAGCATCAGGAGATAGTATGAAATCCCTATCATATGCTTTCAGAATTGCACATAACACAATATCAAAAATTATAAGTGAGACTTGTGAAATTATTTGGAATTGTTTAAAAGATTCAGTTTTTCTAACGGACAACGAAGAAAATTGGAAATCTGTAGCTGACGAATTTCAACAATTATGGAATTTTCCTAATTGTATAGGGGCCATCGATGGAAAACATGTTCAAATCCAGGTATATTTTAAACGGAATTCTGAGTTTATTTATATAATTTTAGAACTTTATTAATAATAGATAAAAGGCTTTGTTAAATGTAAAAAATTGTTTTATATTCAATATATAATACAAATTATGATAAAAAAACAATGTCTATATGTTCTTGTTACAGGCTCCGCCAAATAGCGGATCAATGTATTACAATTACAAAGGTCATCACAGCATTAATCTTCTTGGAATCAGCGATGCAAATTATTGCTTTACAATAGTTGACATTGGTGCCGAAGGCAGACAAAGTGACGGAGGAGTTTTCCGTAACAGCGAAATTGGGAAACGCTTTGAAGCTAATTCTTTCAAACTACCAATTCCGAGACAGATCGAAATTAATGGACCAGAATTACCATATGTATTAGTAGCGGATGAAGCTTTCCCATTATCAATGCACATAATGAGGCCATATCCGCGCAGTGGAAAACTTGATATTGGAAAAAAAATTTTTAATTATAGACTCAGCCGTGCAAGAAGAGTTGTAGAGAACGCTTTCGGCATATTAGTTGCTCGATGGAGAATATACCGAAGGTCAATTATCGCGAATGTCAGAAATGCACGTAAAATTATACAAGCAACTGTAACACTGCACAATTTTATTATTAAGAACGAAGAGAAATTAACTGGAAATAAATTATATTTGCATCTAACTCCAGATGATGCGCGTACAAGTCATGGCATTCGTAATATACCACTTTGTCGAAGCCGAGGCAATAAAAACGCTGTTGCAGTTAGAGAAGCGTATTCAACTTATTTTCAAAATGCTGGTGCATTATCTTACCAGTGGGAAAAAGCCTTGCAAAACGATTTTTAATTTATTTGTTTTAATTAATTTTTTTACTAAAAAATTATAAATAGTATTGTTATTAGTATTATAAATACAATACTGTAAATAGAGTAAGTTTGTAAGCATAAGTATACTTATAAACAAATATGATTATGAAGTAAAACTTATTTATCAGGTAATTGTGTAATGATAAAAATATTTTGTTTGAAAATAACTTTATTTAAGATTATTATAATGAAAATGTAAGCAAGAATTATTTAATACAGTTTGTCATAATAAAATAATAAATATAATAAAATATAATAAAATAACAATTTCATAATAAATCTTTTAGAATAAATCTTTTAATCCTAATATGATAAAAAATAAAATATTTTTTCATAGTTTATATTAATGTAATAAAAAATAAAATATTGATTCATAATTAATACTAATGTAACAAAAAATAAAATAACGAATAGAGATAATAATAATAATAATATATAAGCTTATACTTTATATTGGCAGATCATGCAATTTATCTTGTTCCTCCATCAACATTGCAAGAAATTTCATTTCTAATTTAGTTCGAGCTCTATAAGGCAATTTTCTTAATCCTTCGCCTAGTAACAACAAAAACCCGTCAACACCATCAGGTTCCTTAGTTTCTCTTAATGCATTTATAACAGTGTCATGAAACTCTTCGTTTAACTCTTTGTTCGATCTATCAGCTTTTCTTTCTGAAATATCATTAATTTTTTGAATATGAGATAAATTTATTAAAATTTCTAATAATTGAATACTAATAACAGGAACATACTTCTATTTGAATTAAAATTACTTTCTTCAGAACTTGATGCAATGACGCTGCTGCTTGTTAGTGGGGACACTAACATTGAAGAGTTTCTGGCTTCAACTGAGATATTTTCATCATCGTCATCATTCTGAATGCTTAATGGTAGACTAGTACTTGTTCTAGAAAGAAAAACAACACTTAGCGTTTTCGAATAAAGTCGAAAAACTCAATAACAAAATCAAGTATCAAATATTTCTGTATTTTAAATTATTAACCTTTTTCAATATTATTAAACTTACGGAGCTTTTCCCATGACGTCGTTTAAAAACTTCATCTGTTCATAAAAGCGGAAGGAATTTTTTTTACTGTTTAATGCTTCAGCAGCAGATCCACTTGGGATATAAGTATGTTCCTTTTTTTTTACCTTTAAAAAACAATCCCGTAGATATCGCCACCTTTTTTTAATTTCGGTTACACTCATTATGCCTATAAATACACATTTAAATAAAATGTTTCATGTTCAATAATATCATCATACATGGCCAAAATATAGATACTAACCTCCTAATGAGTTGCATATTTCTTGCCACAATGCATTTTTTTTTAAAGTGCTTCTTTCATTTGCTGGTATCCGATGATCGAATAATGCTCGCTTCTGCGATACATGATATATTAATAACTCATCTTTATCAATTTCTTGTGAATTATTTAATTCTTCTTGCGAATTATTTAATTCTTTATTTGGTAAAGTAAATTCATTGAACTCTTCTATGCGAGATACTAAAATAAGAGGAACAATTATAACAGTGGCAAACAGAAATTTGTCAGTATCATTGCCAGACAGTATAATTTTTCAATAAATAATTCAATAGATAATGGCATACTTTGTCAAAAAAATATGCTTCAATTACTAAAATAATACTTACTGACAGTGACTACTAAATTTTCATCCACGTTTATACAATCATTGTCCTTGTTAAATGGTTGAAAACAAGAGTGATCTAATAAATTAAAAGATTGTGGGAGAATGTATCCACAATACCCACATTTTTTATTCTATAAAATAAATAATAAACAATCATAACCACCAATATCATAACCTCCCGTATAAGTAATAAACTTATATTTTGTAAAAAAGTTGTTAAATATAATATTACAATAATATTAAATTATTAATTTAAAACTTAATGTTATTTAAAATATTTTTTAATAATATTTTTACGGATATTTGCTGTTTCGACATTTTTCATCATACACACAATTTCGAAGTTCCGCACAAAATGTGTATAAAATAGAAACTTGCGGATAGAAATCGGCGGAACAGACGTAAAACAGGTTAAACCAATCACGAGCGTTCCGCCAATTCCGCATTGCGCATATGTTCCGTATCATGGGACCGCACCATTAGAGTTTTCAATACTGCCAACTTTATCTTTTATCCCAACACCGACCAAACATATTTTCGAACGCACTATATATCGTCAAATACAATTGATCACATTGAATTATTTTGTCATGTTGGCAACCCTTTAATCAACGATTGAGTTAACTGGAGTTTGGTCGAAGTGGCTCTTAGGTCCAGTTCCACAATCCAGATATCCAGATTAATCCAGATTAATCCGAGTTTAAGTAGTGAATGGACCAATCAGGACCCAGTTTAACGTATTAAACTCGGATTAACTCGAGTTGTGGAACCGGATCTTAGTGTACTTACCTCCGCTGCACACGACTCCTGTCGTTGGAGCATTGTGCGTAAGAGATCATCGCACCTTGTTAATGCAACCCGTGCCGAGGAGAGACGTGTTACCGTGTCCCGTGGTAATCCCACCTTGTACACACGGATCTTCTTTCCTCGTTGAATCCGTGACGTCACCTTGACGCGAACTACCTGTGACTGCATTCTGGCTGTAACGAATATACGTATTTTGAACATAATAATGTCTATAATTCAGGGTTGGAAAGTTACTTTATAAAAGTAATTAGTTACAGTTACAGTTTCTTTACTGAAAAATGTAATTAGTTACAGTTACAAGTTACCAGTCCTAAAAAGTAAGGGTGCAGTCCCATTAAGCACGGATCAGAATGACGAATCAGATTTTTCACTAGAATTGAGCGGTTCGTTCCGTAATAATTTTCTCTACCAGTCCCATGTAACAAAAACGGAACGGAATCTGGTTACAAAATATATTTCATTCTTACAATTCAGAGTACTCACAACAATGTTATCGGCAAAATAATAGCACAAATTACATATGTTATTGCTTCAGCCGCATCAAAATAACGAAATATCGATGAATCAAGTACATTTACTTGTGACCGATGCGAAATTCCGTTCCGTTTTTGCTACATGGGACTGGTAGAGAAAACTATTACGGAACGAAACTGGAATGGACCGCTCAATTCTAGTGAAAAATCCGATCCGTCATTCCGATCACAGTTCTATAAGGTATTAATTTAATTTTCTGGCAAATTCTGGAATAGATTTTACTTTATAAAAGAAATATATATTTTTTTTTATCAAAAATCATCAAATAAAAACAATTTTTATTTAATGTGAAAGAAAACTTATAAAAATATAATTTTATTGCCACTGTATCGCTCTTATAATTTTATTATTTGAAGGATTAGATACTATGTGTTACATGTATAAAATACATATATAAAATAAACATATATATAATTAAATTTTTATTTTTTAATTATATTTTATTATATATATATATATATATATATATATATTTTTTTTTTTTTTTTTTTTTTACTTTAATTTCATGTTACTGATTATTCGTGATGTGTAATGACGAATCATATATATATAAGTTAAACGACGTTGGTAGAAATAGACATGAATGATATATTTGCAACCGCGTTAAACATCACAGAAATTACATAAATTGCATAATATAATATTATTGCTATATAAGAAAATTTTCTCCAAGCAAATTAAACATACTGTCATTATTCTTTTATTATTTTATACAAGCTCTATATAAAAATCATGTTTCCTTAAATTTATATAGGCACACATATTCATACATACATATGCGTGCACATATCACGCACAATTTATATATCTCGTTGTTCTTTAAATTACTCTACAAACATAAAAAATGTTCTTTATACATTAAACTTTAATAGCTTTGGGATGGCGATTCTAACAATCTTTTTCCGAAGAAAAGTTAGCATTAATATGTATAGATGTAACGTGACTGTTAGTTTTTTTCGTGAACTCTATCGTCGAATTCACACAATCGAGATACATATATATAATCTTTACACGCGATATTGGAAATTGAGTTTCGCGATAAGTGTCTCCCATCTTAAGCGTATGTCAATTATTAACATACATATGAACATTTAAATATACTATTAGATTCAGATATAAAAATGAGTATTAAAACTGGCTTTCATAGGAATACACGTATCAAATCTCACAATTTTGCAAGCATTCCCAGGTAGCAAGCACACGTCATTTTGACGTTCCAAACTGGTCATTTTTGGTCATATGTCGTCAAAATGACTGATTTGTACATGACTTTATATTGACGTTTTGATATAACATTATTTTGAGTCATTTTTCAGTCATGAAGTGACGATTATTTTATTATTAATATCATCGACCACATAAAAAAATCTTTTAAAATTTTTTATATAACATAACTTTCGCGATCAGACTTTAACAATTGTTAAAGTAAAATTCACTGTAAAACCAGTAAATTTCAATGTAAAACCAATAATCGCTAGTTCGTTCGTTTACCGCTTTGAGCGCTATCTCTCTCTCGTATTTAGTTTTAGAGTTTTATGAGCATTATATGAAGTTTGCAAAGAATGACAGATAAAATTAAAAATATTACTTCGATTTAATTTCTTATACAATCTCAATAGAGAGGCTTCAGATATTAAATCGATTTTATAAGTCGGACCAATAAATGTCTGGATACTTAATGAAAATTATTTATTCGTTATTTATTTAAAATAACAAGTTCAATATACATGTAATATAAATAAAATAAAATTTTTAATATAATAAATATTTAGTAATATAAATTTTTAATTTATTTAGTAATATAAATAAAATTGTTAATTTTATATATATTTATGTATATTTATATATATTTATTTTTATATTTATTATATTTATATTATATTTATGAAATAAATAGAGAGATGAATTGTAGTTTAATATTAGTGGAAATAACGAAAGAAATATTACTGAGATATCACTGATTGAAATTATTAACTGATCAAAATTATTAACTCTTCTTTTAATTTCTTTTAATAAAATTTCACTGATTTAGAGTGCTGTACTTATAACTGCTGTAATCAGTGACTAATCATTTATTGTTTTTTAATGATAATGCACTGATTCACTTTTAGACAATGCTTTATTCGACAACATTATTAAATATATTATTATGCTAAGAAAAAGACGTCAAAATATAGTACACATTTTATGACCTCAAAATGCGGTACATGTCATGACGTCAAGAATCTGTGACATTAGACCGTCACTTTTACGTCATAAAAACGTCAATTCATGATGTTAAGAACAGTCAGTGAATGACCAATTTGAAACATCAAAATGATGTGTGCTTGCTACCTGGGCTTCTGATTTTATAGATTGTATGATACTACTTACACCATTTGATCAAGTTCATTAAGATCTCTTTATGCCACGTTTTTGTTCTGTTTGTGCATATATAGGGTGTCCCATTTTAATCGATGACCCCGAATAATTTTTTTTAATTTTGATTGTAGAAAAAAATGTTTCAGACAAAAGTTGTATATACAGGGTGCTAAAAAAGTATCGCATACGCTCAGTGCCATCCGATAGAGAATGAGAATTTAAGAAAAAATGTCTAATACTATTTTTCGATCCCATGAATAATTTCGCCGCATTGATTATTGTAAGTCAGTTAATCAGCACGGAGCTACAAGAGGAAGCCAGGGGCGAAGCGCGCAAAGTCTGCGGCACGATGGCTACCGCGCTCATATCATGCTATCGTATCGAGAGGGAAAGTGTTGCGATCTATTTATTTTACTCACTTCTTTTTGATATGAGTAACAAAATAATTTACAGGAACAATCATCACGTAAAAATTCGCGTGATTATATCACGATACAGACTTTGTTAATTTAATGAAAGAATTTATTTTTAATAAGAAAGAAGGCAAGATAATTTAATTAATATTAATAATTATTTTAGAAGACTAAGCAGACTTTACCTAAAAAATCGCTTGCGAAAATGATTGAACTATTAGCTAGGTGCTTATTTGAAAAATCAATTTATGCGCTAAACAAAATAAAACGATATAACAGATAGAAATTTACAAATAAACAATTACATAATTACAGAACTTTTACACATAAAACAAACTTACTTTATTTATTAGCAAGATGCCAGTATGTTTGCTGCAATTTTTTTTCTTATTTAATAAAGTATCAGTGCATACAATGTTATCAAAGTTTTACGTGCATTTATTTATAACGAACTTCAAATAATTGATAAAATGACAATAAATGACAAAATAAAGAAAATAAATTTATTTATTAAATAGTGATAAAGTATTTACTTTTTCTTACATTAAATGCTGAAAGTGACCACCATTAGCTTCCAAACATTTATTTGTCCTGTACGCAACACTTCCTGTGGCATTTCGTATGTGCTGCCGCTGTGTGGTAGTAAACGCTATTGCAATTTGCTCCTCCAATTCGTCCTGCGTTTCTATACGGTTAAAATAAATTCTCTCTTTCAGTGCACCCCATAAGAAAAAGTCACAAGGATTATAATCTGGTGATCTTGGTGGCCATTGCCAGAAATGTGCTCCATGACCCATCCAATTATCACCATATGTAACCCATACGGCACAGAAATATTGCAGCAACATTGCAGCAATATTTATTTGCAAAATTGCAACATTGCAGCAATGTTGCAAAATGTTGCTGCAACATTGCAGCAATATTGCAGCAACGGTAAAATGTCCGCTTGTAGCAATATTACAATACAATACTGCAGCAATATTACAATACAATACTGCAGCAATATTACAATGCAGTAGTGCAACAGTATTGCAATATAATATATGTATATATATGTATTATAATGCTTTGTATTGACGTAAGATCGCGTTGACTGAACTTGCTGCACTAGTTCAGAAGTTATCTTTTTTCTTCCAACAATGTCGAGCAAAAAAGACAACTTCTGAACTAATGCAGCGAGTTCAGTCAACGCAAACAGACCTATAAGTGGTATTTTTACATTCTAATTAAATCTATGAGATATATATATATATCTCATAGATTGTTAGAATGTGCGAGTTTGTAAATATATATTACATGCAGTATAAAAGAGAATATTTCAGAAATTAATATTTATGTATATATATGAGTTACATAAAATAAAATATACGCAACATTTAAATTTATTCTTATTATATATTGCAATAAAAAAACCAAATTATATGAGTTACATGAAATAAAATATACGCAACATTTAAATTTATTCTTATTATATATTGCAATAAAAAAATCAAATTATATAAAAATTTTATATACGAAATATGTTAATATATAACACGTTATATATTCATATATAATAATCTACGTATATAATATACACATATGTACACGCCGTACACAACATATAATATAATCATTTTTATAGACCTAATGAAAACAAAAAATTTACTTAAATTGCATTAAAGTATCTTAATCATGTAAGAACAAAAAATACATATGCGAAAATGTAATAAGCAATTTTATATGAAACAATAAACATTATATGTATGTAATTAATAATCGGTTATAGTTTTGAATAATAAAAAAATAAAGATATACATAAAAATATAAAAATAATAAAATATTTAATCGTCTTAAATTCTATATATCTTTAATATATTCTATAAACTGTGATATAAACTATATGATATATGAAATTATATATATCTTCTATGTAATATATTGCTATTACATAATATTTATAATAAAATTTTAGTATTATTTTTTGGTAATGTCGTTCTCTTCTAATTTTTTTCTTCCTGTTTTTTAGTTCTTCCTGTTCTTCTAGTTTTTATTTTTCTTCCTGAATATGTCTAAAACATTTAATAAAAAACTTAAAATTATAACTTCATTTCAAATCATATAATTATATCAAATATTTATATTTTAATTCAACATGTTTTACATTTTTTTGTCAGTGTAATACGAAATTATAACTATAAAGTCTAAAAATTTCATAAGAAAATATTTAGATAATATACAGCATTTTCTCAACATATTAAACAGAAAAAGTAACATATCTATTTGTTCAAGCTTAGTTATCGATTAAAATAAATTGATTAAAAGTAAAAATAAAAATAAAAATAAAAACTAATTAAATCAAATAATCTGATTAATCTGTAAGCAATTATGATGTTCCTAACAAATAAAATGTACATACTTCTTTTCATCTCTTTGAACTCTTACAGTAGCTTGAGACAGCCATTTAGATGTGTATTCTGCAATGTCATTATCTGTCAGATTATTATATTTTACACGAATAGCTTCTGTAATGCACATACATAAGTATTTTTTAATATAAATTGTAAATATTTTCTTATAAATATGTGTATATTTTAGACGAATTTTAAAGGAATTTCTAAATAGATACATGAATCAAGCAAGTTAATCAAAAATTATATTAAAGAGAACTTACGTATAATCATTTTAGAAAGATTTAAATCTTTGAAGCTACGCTTATTTTTTTTTCCTGTCCAGTTGAAATTTTGAGCTAAAGTGTCTGTTATTACTTTTTTCATAATATTTCGTATCATGGCATGTCCATCAACTCCACCAACAAGTTTTAAAACATTAAGCTAAAAAAATAAACAATGTTAAAAATAATATTAAATACTTTTATTGTTTAATAAATAATTAAATGACTTGTAAATACGTTAATAAATTGAGCCTTCTTTATTTTACAATTAGTAACAAAAAAATATGTCATTTATGAATTAGTGATAAGAAATGTAATCAAAAATTATTAAGCATTAAATTGTGATATAACTAACTCTATAGAAAAAAATTAACATCTATAATATAAAAATAAGAAATCTTTATCACATACAACTTTATCTTTAAATTCGATTTCCTGTAATTGATCTTCAAAGGATATTAATTCAGTAAGTGTAGAAATCGGGAAATGAATATCACATTCATCTTGACCATCATAAGAATGACAGGAAAATTGCATTTTCTCCTCTAGCATATTAATTTTGATTTCTATACCGTCTAATTTATATAATATTTTGTTCAATTTTCCTATAATCTGTTTCTTGAACTCTGGAACAAATATATATACACACATATATATATATATAATTTAATTAATGCTATTATTTGCTGCTAAATATCATACAATAATTATACATATATATACTTTATTTTTAACTACAGGGCCTTTTAGTAAAAAAAAGTAATAAATATAACAATAATTAACTTTTATAATAAATACCATAAGCAGACAAATCTTTCTCAGTATTTTCAGAAGAATCTTAAAGAATCTTTATATTATTCGTAGCAATTTGCTTGTTATTTCTATCTAAAAAATAAAAAATTAATAATTTTTGTTATAAGTCATGTATTTATAAATTTTAATTATAACTTACCATTACTGTTTGTAGGAATAATAATATTTTTTTCACGTAAAATATTTGTAATGTTTTGTATAGGCTCAATTACTTTATTAACAAAATTGCCTCTGTCAGGAAAAGGAGATTTTATGTTGTATTATATTTATTTTATTTTCTTTATTTTTTAAATAGATATCTTCTTCTAAAGAAGATGATAATATTTTTTTCTTTGCTTTTATACGTCTTTGCTTTTTATTTTGTTCTCTTAAATCATTTGAAGACATCCCAGTGTCATCTATATTTGACGTGTCTTGCGCTAGACTTAATTTTTGTAAACTTTCTTCATAAGTATCTAAATTATTAAAAACAAAAGAAAAATGTATACAATATTTATATATATTAAATGATAATTTATATAAAAAAAGTTCTCTTACTTGCTCCACCAAAAATTCTTTTTATTGGTAACTCTTCCCAATCAGATTTTTCTCGAGGCATCTCTCTTGCCAATATGGCCTTGTTAATGCGATATTTAGTTTTCATATGATTAGGCCATATACATGATAATTTATCGGCATTGCACCATTCTGAGGGTATAACTTGTAACCCGTCATGAAATTCCGCAATGATAAATTGGTACTTATCCATTTTTCTGTGATGTGAAATATTCCGTAAAACATATGTGTAGTTTACATTATTAAAAAAAAAATTATTATTTAACACAAAAATAAATTATTGAAAAAAAATTATTATATAACACACAAAAAATTATTATACAACACACATAAAAATAATTATCTATAACACATAAAAATTAATATATATAATTATATTGTATGATTAAGAGGAAATATTGCGAATGTATTTGCATGATTTCCAAAAGGAATTTTCCATGCTTTACCTAATAAATCTGTAATTGGCCATGAAAATATGCTATCATTATTTACTATCATTACTTTTATATTAAAATTACTGGATTTGTATGGTGATTCATATACATCTTTTATGTACTTAAGTTTCTTACCAATAAGCAAAAAATCTTTATTTTTTTGCACTATATTCAACATTAAAACATATTGACCGCTTTTCAAAAGACAACAATTATTATTTTGACCTTTACATTTTATATTAAACTTTTCATTTGACATCATTAAATATTGCAATTGAATATTATAATTATCTGGTACTGGACCATTGTTATGTAAATATTTATATGAATTTAATGTTTCATTATTAATACTTGACAGAAAAGAATTACAATTTTCAATTTCATTATATCTTTTATATAATTGTTGAAGCGGTTTTTCATTTTTACGTAATCGTTTTTTGATCGATGCCATATAGTTTTCAAAACGAAAAGCACTGAAATTGTCTAATGGACCATATGTTCTTACATCGGAACATATATGTAATAAATTATGTATATTATGCGACATGTATTGTTTACCATATAAAATTTCAAATGATATGACAAAATGATTTAGTAAAGATTCCGCAAAATTTATTAGTTCTTCATTTAAATTTGAACGTATAAGAATTGTGACAGCTATATGTAGAGTGAGAAAATGAAGATATATGTCTGGCTTTAATATATGTCTTAATACAATGGGTCCTGTGTATAATAAAAAATTTCTGAACTCTATTGCTTTCCATTGTTTGACATCTTTTAATGATCTGGGTTTTCTAACAAAATCGTTCGGTGTTGAATTTTTCAGCAAAATTAACAAGTGTGATATTTTATTAATAGATCTGATACTTAAGCGTACATTAAGTGGATCCTTTATCCAAAGAAGGATAATTTTTTTGACGACGCCTAAACATATAAGATGCATATAATCTAGTGGTGTGCTACTTATAGGCAAAAATCCAGGAATATTATTTAAAATAGAAAATCCAATCTGAAAATCTTGATAAGTATTAGCGGAAAATAGTTCATCTTTTCTAGAAGGAAATGTTTTTTTATATGGAAAGCAAACTCTACCATTAATATATTTCCCCTTAATCACACATTTCGTACAACTGTAAAATCCGGTATGGCCTTTTACACATAACACAAAAGATTTAGCAGGTGCGTCACAAATTAAACCAAACAATCTAATTTTGATTATGCTTTCATTATAAATATAATCATTATTAGTGAAATTAATTAAATCATCGACTAAGGCTCTCAGAAAAATATTAGAATCTGTAGGTTTTTTATAACCAAAATATGCACCAACGAGATATACTGTCTTATTGACAGTATTTGAACATAAAATGGTCCATAATGACGCTTGAGAAGATTTTGATAATGGCAAACCATCAATATTAATTAGTAAATTAACATATGTATTATTATCTTTTAATAGCATTTTCTGAATAATATCATTCAAACCAAAATATAAATATTCTCCTTCACATATTTTTGAAATATGCTGGGTTTTTCTTGGAGTTTTTAATAGTGTTCGTGCATCTGTAGGTAGATTATGCGAAGTATATTGCTTCAAAATTTTCAACAATTCATTACAAGCAGTGCGAGAAATATTGTGTGATACAGCCCATGTAGCTAATGCTTTATTTAATTCATCATCATTATTAGGTTTATGTATTTCATCATTTATAACAAAGTTATCATTATGATTATTATTATTATTATTATCATTATTAACATCTGAAGATGTAATTTTGACATGCACATTATTAATCATATCATTAACACTGTTTGTATTACATAAAGAAACTTCTTTATCAGTTGCTTTACACAATTCTACATTTGAAGTCTGTTTAGAAGAAGTATTGATAGTATGCCATTCCAAAATTTCTCTAGAAGATCCTGCAATATCTATAGCTGTTTGATTTGCAACAATCCGTCTATTGTGGCGTTTTGAAACAAGTTTTCTTTTATGTGTGTTCATATTTCTTCTACAATAAGTAAACTACACAAATTGTATTGCAAAAAATTTAAGAAGAAAACATTTAGAAAATAATTACAAGAAAATAAAACAAATATACGTATTTATATGTACATGTAAACGTATCTGAAATATAAATACTAATAAAATTAAAATATATATTTAAGTATATTTATAAAAATATATAAAAATATATAACAATATATACAATTATAGAATAAATATAAGAAATAAAATGTATAAAAGAATATATATAGAAAAATATAGAAATATATATATAGAAGGAAATGTAAGTGAATAACAAGCAGCCAAATATTTTATTAACTAGATACTACGGATTCCAAAAAGATATTGGCGATAATTTTTCGATTACGCCGGTCGAAAGAATAAAGTAAAAACTCAGCTCGATGGATCTTATTTCTCACTAAAACAATATAAGTTTCAATTTAGGTTAGGTTAAGTTAAATTAAATTGTAATTATTAAACAACCATATTCTGCTGGAAATGTAATAATGCCATTTTACATACGTGTTCCTTGCTTCGTTGCGCACTTAAAATAAAATTACTTGATTGATGTTTATTGCACTTGTCGCTAATAATCACCTATATCACCCGTGAACGAACCTCGCACTTCGCACTTTCCGAACTACACCCGCGGCGCCCGGCGCAAAATCTCTAAACAGCTGAACCATATACACACACACATACATATATATGTATTATGCGTCTATATATATATATATATATATATATATATATATATATATGTCTATAGGATAAACGTTTCAGTCTCAGCTCACGAAAGCAACAAAATATTTAAATATAAGTATAATTATTAATAATTAATAATATTATTAATAATTTTTATATTATAATTATAATAATTAATATTATATAAACTCATTCGTGTTTTATATAATAATGATAACATTAATAATTTTAAGATTGCTAAATTATAATAAAAAAATATGCAAATGCGTACACCAATTAAATTAATATATTATATTATTTTTACTATTTATAAAATTATAACAGTATATTTTCAATATTGCTGCAACATTATTACCACATTATTACAGCAATGTTCTATATTCATATTTCAGCAATATTGCTGCAATATTACATTGCAATATGCAAGATTGCAATATTGCTGCAATATTGCTGCAAGGTCCGTGTGGGAATATTTAAATATTGACGGACAGGTGCTGTTAAAATAATAAAATAATTAATTAAATAATTAAAATTAAATAATTAAAACAATGATAGAATATGTTATAAAATTCCTATTTATTTTTACTCAATTTTATAGAAAACTATGTTTCAAAATTTTTATTAAAATAAATTATGTTTCCAAATATGTTTAATAATTTATAATAATTGTAACCTGCATTGTGTGCTGGACATCCATCATGCATAAAAATGATGTTACGTCGAAATAGCGGCATATCGTCGATAGCAGCGGGAGGAAAAAGTAAATTTGGCAACTCATCGCGCAAAAATTCCAGATAATTTAGACCGTTTAATCTCTCCGGCAAGAATACTGGTCCAATCTAAGGATAATTATTTGGGCAAATAATGGGCAAATAATGGGCAAATAATTTTTCATAAAATGTACTTTTAATATTCAAATCGTGTAAGTTTTTTAAACGCGACCAGACATTATAAAAGTAAATTGTTACTAATAATTCGACTATCTCGCTGTAGCCACATTTTATTTTAAATTATTTTGTTACTTTTATCAAAAAGAAGGTGAATAAAATAAATAAATAGATCGCAAATACTTTCTCTCCGCTCGGTACGAGAGCATGGTATAAGCGCGGTAGTCGTCGCGCCACAGACTTCGCGCGCTTCGCCCCTGGCTTCCTCTTGTAGCTCCGCGCTGATTAATTGATTACAATAATTAATTGCGGCGAAATTATTCATGGGATCGAAAAATACTATTAGACATTTTTTCTTAAATTCTCCTTCTCTATCAAATGGCACTAAGCATATGCGATACTTTTTTAACACCCTGTATGTAGTACATAAAAGTATTAAGTACATATATAGTACATAAAAGTATTAAGGTAGAATAATCGAAAAATGAATATTTTATTAGGTATTTTATGGTTTATGTAAAATTAAGAAATGATTTCAAGCCTCATAACTCGAAAAGTACTCAATGAAGAAATACTTTATTATAGTGTTTTGAAAAGCTCTTGAGATAAGCTACAAGAATAAGTAATAAAAAATAGGGGGTTCCATTAAAAAAATTGAAGGTGGCCTTCATGTGACCTTCAAACAACTTTTCAAGATAAAACCAATGATACCATCTTATGTCTCCTTTCAAGCCATACAACTTTTGTCTGAAACATTTTTTCCTACAATCAAAATTAAAAAAGTTATTCGGGATCATCGATTAAAATGGGACACCCTGTATACAGGGTGTCCCATTTTAAGTGTCCATCCCAAATATCTCTCTCACTTTTTATTTTAGAGAAAAATGGTTCAGACATGTTTTGTATGGTTTGGAGGGAGCTATAAAATGGTATCATTGATTTGACCTTGAAGAGTCATTTGAAGGTCACGTGAAAGTCACTTCAATTTTTTTTTATTTTACCAGATATTTTATGATTTATGTAGAATTAAGAAATTATTCAAGTCTCATAACTCGAAAAATACTCAACGAAAAAATATTTTATTATAGTGTTTTGGAAAGCTCTCGAGGTCAGCTACAAGATTATGTAATTAAAAATAGGGGGTGCCATTTAAAAAAATTGAAGTGACCTTCACGTGACGTTCAAATGACTCTTCAAGGTCAAATCAATGGTACCATCTTATGGCCCCCTCGAAACCATACAAAACATGTCTGAACCATTTTTCTTTAAAATAAAAAATGAGAGAGATATTTGAAGTGGACACTTAAAATGGGGCACCCTGTATATTTTTTTTTGTAAATGTAGAGGAAAAAAATTCGATTTTATAACAGTAAGTTTCAGACTGTTACATAAAATTATATCTAGCATACTCATTTCATAAATGGCCTCTGTATATTTACCGAGCGTTGATCAAATATGTTAAATGATTTAATGTTTATAATTTTTATTAATAAAATTTTTTATTAATTTTTAAAAGAATTTGATACTCTATTATATTGTCATCGTGAAGATGTCCTCTTTGTGGTGTTATTACAGAGCCACCAACATTAAATATCCGTTCAACGGATGCACTACTTGGAAGTGCCGTATTATATTTAATAAAAGGTTTTTTAATTGCAGTATAATCATTTAACATACCAATGTTGCAATTACTCGATTTTAAAAATCGATATAATTCTTCTTGTACAGATTCAGCTTTTTTTATTTGCTGATCAAAAGTAGTCGTCGAGTTTTTCACAAAGATTTGGGGAACTTTCAGTAGAATGGATTCCTAATAAATCTTCTAAGTAATTTTTAGCGAGTTTCTTTTCTTCTCCATTTATCCAATTTAATTTAAATTTATGGTGCAAATAACTTGCAATAATAAGCTCTTCTTTTTCAAATAATGTGGAAAATCTAAAATTATATATGTTCAGCATTAATGAATAAATATTGTTCTTTATTTACAAAAAACAAACATATGCAAATTAATTTTAGTAAACTACCTTCGATTTAAACCTTTGATAGCTTGAATAGCTGCAATAAGTGATTCGCAATACGTAAATCCATCTTTCTGGAATTTTTCTAATTTTTCCTTTAAAGTTTCTAAGACCGATAATAAATATCCCATACCCAGATAGCCAAGCTTGATATGATATATTCAGCAAATAAATGCATCGCATGTATTATTATATATTTGCAGTATACTTGCTGACATCGAGATAGAATGCGTTACGAATGCAGCTATATGTCTGCTTCTATATGCAATTAACGAAGCAAATGGTCTGCAATATTGATATATTACGTTTTCTACATCATGTCAGCAATATGCTGACACGTTGCAATTAATTTGCTGTTATTAGCACATGAATTCATGTGAGTTCAACGTAACAGACATAATGCTGTCTCACCTGGTCTCTAGTTTGTTCAAATTAGTTGCTTCAACAATTATTGGCAACATGACAGCAACCTCATTGCATTTTGCTATCTGGGTATACATTCCTGTTTCGCTTTGCAATATATCTAAGGTTTGCGCTAAAGGTTTCATTACCTAAACCAAACAAAATGAAGAAGAAATATATATATATATATTTTACTAAACATATTATAATCATAATACATATTACAATTTCTACATATACATATATAACAATTTATCTGGAGATATACTGACAATATTCCTCTAGGAATTTAATTTCATTTTCTGTCAGTCTTTGTAAATTACAATAATCGAGACATTGATTAATTTTTTCGGGATCATTTTTTGAAAGTTACTATTTGCAGTACCGAATCATAAGTAAGTAGAGTTCCACCTACCAAGATGAAAAAAGAAAAAAGATGAAAAAAGTGTTATAAAAAATTATTTTAAAAAATACTTATTTATATGCTGAGTTGAATAAAACATAATAAAAATAGAAATGAATATCTTGATCAATGTGATTAATATTGAAAAATTATAAATATGCAACCAGGGACCCGGACCGAAAGCTTTTTTCAGTTCGGTTCCGGTTACGGTTTAATAAAATATCAAATAAGTGTTTCAGTTTCAGTTTCGGTTTCTTGACCAGTGAACAAAACCGAAACCGAAAAAATTACGGTTTTTTTTCGGTTATAGTTACTTGTACGGAAAGAGTTTAAAGTGTAATGATAAATTTAATAAAATGATTTTTTTAATATTTATTAAATTGTATATGTGCAGGTGACGAGAAATAAAAATTAAAAGTTATATTATTTAATATAATGTTTTATTTTATGCATATACATATATTTCTGAAAATATATTATAAAAAAATTAAGCATTTTTTATAATAAAATTTAGAGAGAAATTAAGTTAATTAAGGTCTTTTAACTTTTAATAAAGATAACTTAATAAAAAAATAACTTCTTCGCGATATCACGAATCAAGTGAGATCATTTCATTTGCAGCGCATTATAAATGTCAAGTTTTAAATGTTGTCATTTGCGCAACATCTGCGCAGACGAGTGTGTCGAATTGCAAATCCATTCAACGCACAGGCATACTTCAAATTAGTGTTCTATTCTATAGTGCACTCTAGACTTCTAGACAACAAAATTATTATTCAAATTACCATTCCGCTAGATTGTACTATAAAATTATCATTTGGATTAACTAGGTTCAAACCGACAGACTTATAATCGCGAATCTGATGACTTGAAACTTATAATAACTAACTAAATAGCAATACATCTATCATAAGCTTAGGATAGATGAAAAATGATAAAATCGTATCTTCAAAAGTAATTTTTATAAAAATATTTAACAAAATTTTATCTGAATTATGTAACACATTTTGATGCTACGAATTATCGTAAATAATATTGCAGTACCAATGTGTGAATAATAATGTTTGAACGAGTCCTTCGTAGAAAGAGAAAAAGAGGCAACAAATAATCGCAAAATCAACACAATAATAAGAATAAATAAACTAACTTAAAAAATAAATTCTCACTACAGACAAGTTATAAAAATCTTGGCGATATTTGCGTGCTCATCAACAAAGTTAGTATATATGCGCCGACTAAAATCGGGCTAAAATCCCAATTTTTATCGTTAATTATCTAGAATTGGCATTTTTTTAACATCTTTGGAACTACACATTCGTTTGTATTTAATGACAATGGTCTTTTTTCTTTTATATGTGATTTTCTGAAACATTTAAATTACAAATAAGAAGAAAGAACATATTATATATATATATATATATATATATATATATATATATATATATATATGTATATGTGTGTGTATTTACTTTTACATAATATTAACTATTAACAAATAAACTGAAAAAAACTTACGTCTCTTTTTCATGACAAAATATTCTGTTAGCTCTAACAAGCAATTGGTTTTCTAAAATATTTTCACCGATATTTGTCCGCAATGGAGACAAAATGAATTTTAATCCAGAGAATAATCGTTCTACACTGACTTGAGTGGCAGATACAGCTAGAACAGTCGTTGCTAATTTATATAATTCGGATTGATTTTGTTTCTTTTCATTCCAAAATTGTAATACATTTATTTTTCTATTAAGTCTTTTTTGTTCAATGTTGTATCTTTCAAGTTCAGTTTCTATTCGATACAAATCCGATTCTCTAGATGAATATGTCTTTGTTAAATTTTGCTGTCGTTCTTTGAGTTTCAAAAGATTTTCAAATTCATCATGTGTAGAAGCTGTTTCACTTGAATTTGAAGAACTTCCATTGAAATTTTCGTTTGATTCATTCATTGAATTATCATTGCGATTTAATGATATTATTTTGGCCCAAAGATGTTTTAAATGAATTTTAGCCCTTTCTAATTGTGTATTACTTAATAATACTTTGTATCGAGGATCCAAGTAAACAGCGGATAATAATATATCATTATTTATTAACTTCTGTTCGCGATATACCATTTGTTCTACGATAAAAGTAGCGAAAGGAGTTTGTACTGCCTCTGTTGCTACTTTTGTTTCAAACCAAACTCCAAAAAATTCACTTAAAGTCAATTGTTCTTTCTGAAGTTTTTTGGTACAAATTTTTGCCGGTCGCAAAGCTGTACATATCTCTTTAATTTTTGACCATTCAGTATCTTTTAGCCTTACAAAATTTTGAAATTTTGTTACAGATAGTTCTTCACAATAATCTTTTAGTAGTAACAGATTTCAAGCATATCTATAGTAGAACACCACCGAGTCGGACAATCAATTGTAGGCTTTTTCAAGTGTTGTTTCTTTATTAAATAAATAAACGTTTGAGTTCTTAATTTTTTTGCTAAATTTCTAGCTTTTAAAATTAACTGTAATATAGTCTTTGTTTTTTTTAAAGCATCATCAATTGCTAATTGTAAAGTATGAGCTGCACATCTAATACCTAAAAATTTTTATATTAAGTTAATAATAAGTATTAAATATTGATTATATTATTATTAAGAGAGAAATGATAAGTTCTGATTTAATATAGTGTAAAGTGTAAATAAAAAAAAAAGTATTATTACATATTATTACAAGTACAAGTATGTAATATTTATCATGTGCAATATATAATAAAACATTTATGTTTTATTAAAGATAAAAAGAAATTAAAATAAAACTAAGCTACGAGTTTCAAATTATTAGCAATGTAAATATAATATAAAATATAAACAATATAAAAACAAATTATATAAATATTTTTCAATAATTAAAATTTAAAATAATAGTTATTAATTTAAAAGTTCTTTACCTGTTAAAGTTAAAATATTATTTTGAAAATTAGAATTTATATCACTTTCAATATTCTCAAAAACGTTTAAGTAATCTGTTTCATCTGTTTCGTCATCTTTCTCATCTTTTTCTAAATATATATCACAATCGATGTTATTTGTATTGTCTTCAGACTCTTCAGTTTGTTCTAAAATGTTATCACAATCTTCATCTGAAGCTAATATTCTTACTGCTTTTAACATATTGGCACCGTTATCGGTTGTTATAGTATATATTTGGTCTAAAGATATATTAAAGGAAGAACATACATTTTTAATAATTGCTTTTATATATTCACCTATAATTAATAAGAAATGTTTTTATTAAAAAATATACACACATATATTGTACATATATTAATATTAAACATAACTATATAATATTGATTACCTGTATGTTTTTCTTTTAGTTCTTTTAATGCTAATGTTCTTAATATAATTTTTGAATTTTTAATGTATTGAATATTTATTCCAATAAATGATCTATCTAATCGGGTAACAGCATCGACTTTTAACGAAATTAAAATATTTTTAGTATCTTCAGATATTTCTTCTCTTATTCTATCAGCTTCTTCAAATACTTTTTTTTGTATAGATTCTGATGAAATAGAGAATTTCTGTTTATTTTTTTCTTCTATTGCATACTTAATTGGATTTATAATATTTTGAAATCCTGAATCGTTCAAAATATTGAATGGTCTTCCATTTACTGTCACCAGTTCTACGCAACTATTTTCGAGATCTTTCCTCGTCATATTTAATTTTATTGTATTTATCTCATTTATTTGTGGTTGTATTTTTTTCTGCTTTTTTTGCAATATATTATCAACTTTCTTACATTGATTTAAAGAAACTTCAAAATATTCTTCTTGGAATTCATGATTCCGCATCAAATGTTTTTTCAAATTTGTACCGTGATTACCCTTACATAACATATTTAATTAAAAATTAAAAAGAAATTAAAAATTTATAAATATATATGTTAATAAATATATAAATTATATATATATATATATATATACATATATATATATATATGTCAAAAGTTAGTTTTAATATTTCATACCTATATAAATAAGAAAATAAAAATAATACCTTTAGTGATATTTTACAAATAATACATTGTGATGTGTCTTCTACTTTATCATAAATAAAATGTTTATGTGCTTTGTTACTATGTTTTCTACCCATGATTTTTAATTTTAAAAAGAATTAATATACATATATCTTAATTTTTCAAACTGACAGATTTAAAAACTGATTTAATAAGTATATTTCGGTTTTGCATATAACACACTTCACTTCTGATTTAATGAAATAGTTTTCTTTATAAAGTTTAATTTTCTGAACCTGGAAAAATAATTATAACCTTTTAAAATCATGTCTCACTTATACATATAGTATTCTGCTATCAATTATTTTAATTTTTAATATGAAAACTTATAAACATTAATTGTAAGAATGAAATCAGATATCATAGAAAAAGTATTTCACAATAAATATAAATAATTGATTTATTACTTTAGATAAATATAAAATTGAATTAACTAACTTATGAAAATGTATATAAGACAAACTCAAAATAAATTCAATGAACAATAGATACCAAACGTGAAAGAATTGCAACAAAGCGTAACGTAATGTAATTCTGACATAAAAAGTACTAATATCTCGTACTAATATCGATATGAAATGATGCAACAGTTTATCACGTCACAACAGGTTATCCGACAAGTACTGACAACCGACATTTTTAAGCACAATGCAAAGCAATATGAGAAATACCTACTGAAGTATGAAAGATAATGATTGGCTATCATATTATTTCTTAGGGCTATGGTTACATAGCACTGCTGAGCCAATGAGCATCGAGCATTAAGTCGCCATATTGATTCAACTATAAAGAACAGATTTATACATATATAGATTAAGAACCGGAAAAAGAACCGAAAAAAACTATTAACCATAAATAATATTATTGGTTCGGTTACGATTTCGGTGTTATAAACTTTGTAAAATTTGGTTTCGGTTCCGGTACCGGTTCATCTAAAAAAAGGGTTATGGAACGGTTTTCGGTTTCAATTCCGATTCGGTCCGGGTCCCTGTATGCAACTTATTTGATCATACGATTGGTGACAGTTGTAATGCTTTTCATTATTGTGTCGAGAGAATAATATATTTGAGATATTTATATATAAGCCAAGTGATTTGTATATAAATCTCACAAATATTATTTTTCCGATACAGACGATAAAAATCGTTACGTCTATCATAAAATACGATCGAATAAATCTTATATCTTATATTTACTATCTAACACAATAAGAAATATTTTTACCCTTTTATATTAATAACAGGAGTTTTTAAATAGACGCCACAAGTTTCTTTTATTTTATCTGATATTTGTGTAGATTGATTCTGTTTATTCCATAATTTGGTTAACGTGGCAAATGTCAATCTATATAGCTTTTTTGTATTGAATATCATTATCTTTCTCAGAATCTTTTATTGCGACAAGGTTTAAAGTGTGACTCACACATGTATGATGTGGCGGAAGAGTAAGTAAACTTTCTGCATCTCTATCTTCTATATCGTCTGTAATTAAAAGATTACTTAAATCGTGAAATTCTACAGCAATTGATGTTTCATCCTCATCTTTTTCAAAAGTCCTAAAAAAATATTATTTGTATTATGTGACAAAAAGGATGTATTATGTGACAAAATGAATATTAGCGAAAGAATTATTGTATTTGTACGTGTAAAAAATGTAAATAATATACTAAATATATTTTTCTTGAAAAATTTTACCAAAAAGCTTTAACAAAATTCGTTCCATTGTCGGTAGTTGTACAGCACTTTATTTTGGATATGATATTTGAGGAAGACTGAATTAATTGCTCGAGCTAAAACATTGTATGTATATTTGCCTTTAATCCTACGGCAAACTAATGCAGCCGATTCTCTCTCGAAAGTTACAGAATTCACCCAATGAATAGTTCCCAAGTAACTCCTACAAATTTAGATTTTAATTTATAAAAAATATAAACAAATTACAATACAATGAAAAATAAAAATATAAAATGTCATTAACTTTTTTGCTTTGCTCCACAAATCTGCTGTCGTCGCAACTAGTTCAACTCTGTCAATTCTTTTTCAAGTATAGCCTTCATTTGATGATATGTTTCACAAAATTTGTCTCTTAATGTTTTTCTGCACATTATACGAATATGTAAAGGAAGTCCAATTCTAAGCAAATTAATGAATGCTGGACTGTCTACAATGGAAAGAGGTTGAATATCTTCGATAACAAAGCGTAATATAGCTTTATCTAGTGCTTTTTGAACAATTGCTGTGCTTCCAGAACCCCAGCTCTCTAATATTTGACATTTATTTGGAATGTTATTCAGAAGACCTTCACTTGGACGTTTATTTGCTAATTTCAGTTTTGCTTTATCTATGTTCTCCAACAGATGTGAGTGTTTTGCCTATTAATTTTATTTATCTGTTAATATCATATATCATACATACAGGGTTGGGAAAGTTACTTTTTAAAAGTAATTCGTTACCGTTACCGTTCTTTTTTCTAAGAAGTAACTCGTTACCGTTACTCGTTACCAATTTTCAAAAGTAACTCGTTACCGTTACCGTTACTTAAAAATAACGCGTCGTTACAATTTTCGTTACTTTTTGAATATAGGTTTGTTAAATATTACAAGGTTTATTTTAATCTTTCCTCCTGCACAAAATTTATAGACAAAGGCAAAATTTTTTTCGTTGCTAAGATTTGGTCGAAATTGAAAAACTTTAGAATATGCCGGCCATGGAATTTCACATTCCATTTCCTTTGAAGATTGAGATGTACTTGTTTCTTCCATTATTTTTTATTTTTTACTATAATCTTCAGATTAAGATACAAATATCTTTTTGAGATTGAATATCAATACGTATGCCATGTGGAAAATGACTATAATGCCGGCAAACTAAGCAGCTTATGCGAGCACGTGCTTGCACACTATTATAAGAAACAAAAGTTATTACAAAATCTCAAAGATGAGATTTTTCTCATAACATTAAGAAATATAATTCCGTCATTATAATTCCGACAAACATCTATACACTTCACAATTATTAATGTTTTAAGACTTTGAAGTTACCGACTTCGAAAAGCAAAACAAAATCTAACCTGATTTTTACATACAATGCGTTCAGTAAAACAACTGCTCGTTGTCTTATCAACACTTGTTGATTTGGTTCTAAAAGTAAGAGTCATTCACGTTCGACTGTTATTCTATGTTCCGAAATTCGTTGCCAGTATTGATGAATGCAGCTTTTGTTTACTTCTTTTTCTTTCACATGTGCCCAATGACGCGTACATATCATTCTGCATTCCACACATTTCGTTGAATAAAAATTACACAGTAAATTTGCAAAAAGTAGCGATAAAAGTAACTGTTAAATTCGTTACTCGTTACCGAAAAATGTAACGAAGTTACTTTTTTCGTTACAAACGAAATTTGTAACGTCGTTACCGTTACAGTTACCAAAAAAAGTAACTGTAACGGTAATGACGTTACAAGTAACGCGTTACTTCCCAACCCTGCATACATATATACTATACAAAAAAGAAAGAAAGAAAAAAGGAGAAAAAGAGATAAAAATAATATATCAATATAGTCTTGATATTTTAAATATGTACATAAATAATTTCATAATAAATAGAAAAATAGCATAGTAAAAATTTCTTTGGAAAGTAAAAAACATTTTTACAAAAAATCTCACGAAAAAAGTTAAAATTTATAAGGCTAATATTGTGTTAACATTTGTTTCCATTAAAAAAGAGAATTTTCATGCATATTTTTCCAAATTATAAAATAAAATAGAATAATAAAAAAGAAATAAAAAAGAATAAAATTATAACTTAGATAATTTCTAAGTATCTAAATTGAAAAGAACTGTTAAATGCATTCAAATCATGCAATATTTTTGGTACCTACTTTTTTATACATTTTTAAATTTAAGTTTGAATGTTATACAATTATGTATTGTTTCTTAATATTATTATGTATCGTTTCTTGAAAATCTAAAAATTTAAAATTAAAAATTTTAAAAATTAAAATTAAAAAAAAAGAGTAAATAATTAAAAATATAACTTTCTAATGTTATTATTTAATTTTATTGTAATTTATAATATATATTAATTTATTTAATATTAATTTATTTTAATTATTTATTTAATATTGGTTTTTATGTAAAAAAGTTTTCATGAAATACATTCTTTCAATTTTATTTTAAATAAGAAATGTATAGATTATTATATCCATTACATTATATATTTTGTATATATCCATGATAATATAATTTGTACAGATTCATTAATTTAAATAAAAGAAAAATTTGATTGTACAAGTCTTTACAAAATCACTATTTTCTTTATGAAATAAACATTCCTCACAATAAACAGATTATTATTTGCTTGGTATTTATTATTATTCATTATAATTTTCAATTCATATTTACTTTTTAAGACTACTTTTTAAGAATCACAATTATATAAAGGACTAAATTTGATAGGGATATAATAACCTATAAATACCAAAAATAATTATTAATAAAATAAAATTTCGTTAAAAATATTTTTCTATAAAAATATATTAATATTGAATAAAAACTTACACTTATATGTTTTTCTTAAATTTGACGTTGAAGTTTTACTTGCATGAATAATTTTTCTGCCAATTTTGCACAAAAATGCCCAGTTTTTCTCATTTTTCAGAAGTTTTTGTTGCAATTCAAACACTTCTGCATATACTGGCCATGGCATTTTATTAATATTGTCTGAAGATTGAGATGTCTCCATTGCAAACTTTCTAAATACAGGGTGTTTACGACAATTAATCGGATCTTTGATCGGACTGAGCAGTGGTACTCAGTGATAGACTTTCTAAATTTCCCTAGACTAATCCGGATCAATGATGTGTAGAGAACCTCTAGGAGAGAGAATGGACAATTGATCAAGCTTTTTCATGATTGGCTGGCAGAAAATGTATCAATTTTAGCTATTGCGACGCCAATGCAAAATATGATGACACACAAATAGGACACACATGACACACATATATTAACCTATTTGTGTGTCATCATATTTTGCATTGGCGTCGCAATAGCTAAAATTGATACATTTTCTGCCAGCCAATCATGAAAAAGCTTGATCACATGTCACATGATCAGTTGTCCATTCTCTCTCCTAGAGGTTCTCTAATGATGTGTCTCTGAAGTAATCGAATTAGATTAACTTATTCTTATTTTATAGAAAACATCTTATTCCAGTAAAATACATTTGTTTATTAATATACAGGGTGTCAATTAAGTCCCGGGACGGCTGAATATTTTCTCATGTAAGGTATTTTTGAAAAAGGTCAAGGTCATTTCTGAAGTAATTTTCAATGAGGAATTCAACGGTGACCTTCAATTTGACCTTGAGCTTGACCTTCAAGGTTATTTGAAGGTCAAAATGTTTTTTTAAAATAGGAACCCCTATTTTTGATTGTATATTCTTATAGCTGACCTCGAGAGCTTTCCAAAACACTATAATAAAATATTTTTCCCTCAAGCATTTATCGAGTTATGATGCTTCAAATCATTTCTTAATTTTACATAAACCGTAAAATATCTTGTAAAATATTCACTTTTCGATTATTTTACCTTAATACTTTTATGTACAAAATAATGAGAGGAATCAATTGGCGTAAAGAAAACATATAGTTGTTTTTAAGAAAAAATATGGAATTGTTAATTGCAAATTCCATATTTTTTCTTAAAAACAACTATATGTTTTCTTTACGCCAATTGATTCCTCTCATTATTTTGTACATAAAAGTATTAAGGTAAAATAATCGAAAAGTGAATATTTTACAAGATATTTTACGGTTTATGTAAAATTAAGAAATGATTTGAAGCATCATAACTCGATAAATGCTTGAGGGAAAAATATTTTATTATAGTGTTTTGGAAAGCTCTCGAGGTCAGCTATAAGAATATACAATCAAAAATAGGGGTTCCTATTTAAAAAAAACACTTTGACCTTCAAATAACCTTGAAGGTCAAGCTCAAGGTCAAATTGAAGGTCACCGTTGAATTCCTCGTTGAAAATTACTTCAGAAATGACCTTGACCTTTTTCAAAAATACCTTACATGAGAAAATATTCAGCCGTCCCGGGACTTAATTGACACCCTGTATATTTGATAAATAAAGATATATTAATTAAAAGAATAATAAAGTATCTTCTATAATTTCTTATGATGTTTTTCACAATTTTTTTCGATCAGCTCGACCGCAATTTCTTTCGATGACTATTAATCTAATTCGATTACTTCAGAGACACATCATTCTGAATACCACTGACACATCTATCGCTGAATACCACTGCTCAGTCCGATCAGAGATCCGAATTGTCGTAAACACCCACAATTACACACATGTATATATAAGATAGCGATTGTACACTCGGCAACCAAAATGGCTAATTGCTATAACGATAAACGTAAAACGTAAACGTAAGCTGAAGAACCAATGAGAATATTGCTTTAGCTTTATGTATCCTAGAAGACGATAGAAATGATGATAAAGTTGGCCGTAAGCAGAAGTAACTAGGATTTCAATCAGTTAAAATCCTAGTTACTTCTGCTTACAGTCAACTTTATCATCGTTTCTATCGTCTTCTAGGATACATAAAGCTAAAGCAATATTCTGATTGGTTCTTCAGCTTACGTTTACGTTTTACGTTTATGGTTATGGCAATTCATGTGCGAAAGCCTTTGACACCTGAATTTGTCCGTGTCAAGGTATATTCGGACGACGTACTTCCACTCTATTATAATTGCGCGTCATGACTATTTAATATCTGGCAACGATGTTTCAAAGCGATTTTACGCAAAATTCAAACTAATGTGTGACATATCTGAAAAAGTGGTTATATGTCAAATATGTCAAAATGTATATGATTAGAAAATAAGTAATGCACATTAATTATATAAAATATTAAAATAAAATACATTAAATATATAAAAAATATAAAGTGTGATATGAATTATACATATTAAGTTTTTATATTTGAACACCACGCTCGTCCTCAAATCTGTGACACACAATAAAAAACTGGCATTAATATGTGTAATTCATATCACGCTATATTTTTTATATATTTAATGTATTTTATTTTAATATTTTATATAATTAATGTGCATTACTTACTTTCTAACCATATACATTTTGACATATTTGACATATAACCACTTTTTCAGATATGTCACACATTAACACTTAGCATTTAGCAAAATGACGGTAGCACCAGTGCTGTATAGCAAGGTGCTTACGTATATCAAATAAATTTTAATATAAATGAGAAATGATGAATTTGAATGTATATATATATATATATATATATATATATATATATATATGTATGTGTAACGTATATTGTGAGGACATTTTCATTGAACAACCGTATATTATGTAGACCAAGCGTCATTATGAGGTACTCATAATATTTTATACACAACGTATATTATGAGAACCGGATCTCACAATTTCTTTACCGATTTTCGTACATTATGAGTACCATCTTTGAAAGTATACAAAACGTGTATTATGAGGACTTCTTTATTTATATGTACTGTATATTGTGAAGACTATATAAACACATCCAATTTACTTTGTAATGATTCGCATGTAATAAAATTTGATTTGAAGGTTATCTATTATTTTGTATAGTTTAAAGCATATGAAAAGATATTATATAGGAAAAAATTTGTACAGACAATTACAACACATTTTTACATAAAACATAAATAAATGATTTGAAATAGCGATATATAAGATAATATTTTTAAAATAGCTCGAGAAATTGACCAAAAAGATCTTATTTTGTAAATTACAATCTGTCATAACTTTAGTGGAAAATGTAAAAATGTGATTCACGTTATAAAATATTTTAGTGTTCCGAGAAATTGTGAATTGGAAAGTTTTATTCTGCGACTCGCTATCTACCATTGTTTTAACATAAAAATGCAAAAAACGTACGTCTTCTTATAATCATAATATGATAACAAAATAATCAATACATATTTAAATTTTTTTTATTTGCGTAGTTTGACCGTTAACTGTATCGACATATGTCCGCATACTTTGAGTGCTCAGGAAAAATCTGCAATCGATAACGAAGGATCTGAATCACCGAGATTCCTTTATTTACACGTAGAGAAAATCATTTGATCTAGATGTTGAAAACAATGCGTTTACTTGCCGAAAAATTCACTACGGTGACAGCGTTTCTGCCAAATTTATGATGGTCGAAAAAATTGGAAAAGTCCCGGTGTTAAAGGATTAAACAGAAATAGTGATTTTCGGAATCATAGCCTTTCAATAACACTAAAAATTGTCGATCGAGAGTGTCTTATCCTCTGCATTGCAATGATTTTATGTAAAATGAAAAAAATATACCGGTCTTCTTACTATACGATAGGTCAATATATTATATTAAAATATATTTTTTTCTAATTTATGCTTAATTTGAGATAATGATTTATATTATAATATTTTTTTCTATAATACAATAAATTATCTATCAATTGATCTTATTGTACGAATCGTTATCTAACATTGTTTTCAAGTAAAATGTAAAAAAACAACTGGTTCTCTTAAAGTACGATAGGCCAATACATATCTAAAAAGTTTTTTTAAATTTATACTTAAACGGCTTTAGATAGCGATTTCAGGAATCATACTTTAAAAATTATCGAGCAGAAGTTTCTTGCTCTGAAATTCTCTATCATATCTATTATTATTTTAATGTAAAATGTAAAAATATATACCGGTCCTCTTAATATACGATGGGCCGATGTATATTAAAATATAGGTTTTTTCTAATTTACGTTACGTTTAAACGGCTTGAGATAGCGAATTATGAAATAGTTCAACAAATTTTCTTATCGAAAGATCTTATACTACGAATTGTTATCTGTTCTCTGTTATAGTTTTAATAAAAAATGAAAAAAAACCTATATTATCGGTCTTTTTACAATGTAGTTTTTTCTTACAATTTATGCCTAAAGAGTTCGAAACAACGACTTCCGGAATAATACCTTGTTTAGAGCTCTAGAAATTCCCAATCAAAATGCAAAATGAAAAAAAATGTATTTTATGATACGATATGTTAATAAAATCTAACTTTTTTCTAATTTATGCCGAAACTTGTTAAGATAGCGATTTTATGAGATAGAAGTTTTTTGGTGGTAAAAGAATTTTGCAATTAAAAGATATACTGCGAATCGCAATTTACCATTATTTTACTGCAAAATGAAAAAAAAACATACCGGTACTCTTACTATACGACAGGCATATACATTATATATTAAAATAGTTTTTTTTCTAATTTCTGCTTAAGACTTGAAATAACGATTTATGTGATTTTTCAGTAGTACAATAAACTGTCTATCAAAAGATCTTATTCTACGAATCGTAATCTATCATTGTTTTCAAGTAAAATGTAAAAAAAACAACAGGTCCTCTTAAAGTACGATAGGCCAATATACATATATGTAAAAAGTTTTTTTCAATTAATACTTAAACGGTTTAAGATAGCGATTTTCGGAATCATAGTGCTAAAAATTACCGATCGAGAGTGTCTTATCGTGCAAATTGTAATTATTTTACTGTAAAATACAAAAAATATACCGGTTCTCTTACTATACGATAGGTTAATATATTATATATGTACTAAAATATGATTTTTTCTAATTTCTGCTTAATTTGAGATAATGATTTGTGTGATAATATTTTTTTCCGTGGTATAATAAATTATCTATCAAAAGATCTTATTCTATGAATCGTTATCTATCATTGTTTTCAAGTAAAATGTAAAAAAACAACTGGTCCTCTTAAAATACGATAGGCTAATATATATCTAAAAAGTTTTTTTCAATTTATACCTAAACGGCTTAAAATAACGATTTCCAGAATCATATGCTTTAGATAATTGTAAACATTAGCAGTCAAAAGTTTCTTATTTAGCAAATGTTTATCTATTTTAATGTTAAATGTAAAAATATATGCTAGTCCTTTTAATATACTATCGTATATCGGCCGATATACATAAAACATAAGTTTATTTTTATAATTTATGTCTAAAAGGCTCGACATTTATGGAATAATATTTTTTCTGTTCGACAAATTTTTTATCGAAAGATCTTATTCTGCGAATCATTATCTACCATCGTTTTAAAGTAAAATGTAATATCAGTTTTTTTTTATATATATGGAGAAAAGAATAATTTTTTAAGTAATTAAGTAATTACAATATCCACGTGTAATCTTGTCTTATTATGACAGGAGCTGTTAATTATTAATCTGATCCGATTTAGATGGCTAGCTCACTTCAAGCCGCCTAGCCACCTAGCCGCCTAGTGACAAAAATTCTAATCTGTACATCCGTGCATCCCTGGAGATTGACATAATTTTTTTGATATTTGGACTTTAGGCTACTATATCTTTATTTATATAGCACGCAGGGAAAAAATAAACATATCTTTATTATATATTTTGAATACACGGTGTCGATTGAGCCTACTTTTAAATCGATCGGCTCTATCGTTATTGAGATCCGAAAATCTCGGTTCGTCTCAACTTACGGTCTCGCGTAAAGAGACACGTGCGGTCTCGCGCAAAATTCGCGCTGCGCGTGAACTTGGCGTGAGACACCGTGTCTCTTGATAAAACAAACAGCCGGTCCTCTTAAAATACTATAAACTAATATATAAAGAATTTTTGAAATGCTTCTATGCTTAAGCGATTTAAGGTAACGATTTCAAGAATTATGCTGTAAAAATTATCGAGTGAAAGTTTCTTACTCAGGAAATCTTTATCTACCATTATTTTAATGTAAAATGTAAAAATATATACCGATCTTCTTAGTGTACAATAAGCCGATGTATATCAAAATATAGGTTTTTTTCTAATTTATGTCTAAAAGATTTGAGACAGTGATTTCCCGAACAATATCTTGTTGAGAATTTAAGAAATTATAGATTGAAATACAAAATGCAACAAAATATACCAATCATTTTATGATATTTGTTAAAATATAATTTTCTTTCTTATTTGTACCAAAAGTTATAAGACAGCGATATAGAATTTTTTTGTGTTCTAGAATTTTTCAATTAAAAGATCTTATCCTGTGAATCGCAATCTGCCATAATTTTACTGCAAAATGCAAAATAAACATACCGGTCTTCTTACTATACGATAGAGCGATATATATTAAAATATAATTATTTTTCTAATTTATCTAAACAACTTAAGATAGTAATTTATATGAAATAAATTTTTTTTATGGTTTTAGAAATTTTCAATTAAATGGTATTTTACGAATCGCAAATTGTCATCGTTTTTATGTAAAATGCAAAAACATTACTTTAATTAATTAATTCTCCTTTACAGTAAAGTTTTAATAATTTGTTTATAACAATTAGTTTTTATTGTGATATGTTTGTTATAACAGAAACATTCTTTCATACTCTGATCTTATTTTCAATTGTTATTTTTTTTTCTAATTTTGCTGATCTAGCTATGAGCCTTAATGGATCAGTCCGTAATCCTTCCCGATAGAGATTATCGAATTATGGATTAAATTAATAAAGTTAGATTATTATTGCAGATTAGCAAATTTTCAAATTTCATATATATTTTTTGCTTCATATATATTTTTTCCCTAGTTTTTTATAGATTTATTTTTTATTTATAGATTTATTTATTATTTTCTCATTTTTATATAATATAATATAATATTATAATATAATATTATAATATTATAATATATTATAATATAATATAATATAATATAATATTATATTTATAATATGCTAAAACGTGATGAAAAAGAAAACATAAAATTCAGAATAAACAAAGCAAAGTAGGGGAAGCAATGAAGAATGGAAACAAAAATGTACATTAAATTCGAAAAACTAATGCAAATATCAAAAATTTTATTGATTTGCATATATACGTGTCAAAAAATCTATCAAAATGTAATTCCAATTTAAATGTGATTGAAAATTGCTAAAATGAATATAAAAAACTATATAATAGATATATTGCTGGATCTCATAATAAACGTTATATAAAATTTTTTTATTTTTGATAATATTTTGCTTGTAATAATATATATTTAGTTAATTCTGCAATCAGAAGCACTAATTTATACTAAAGATACTATGTATACAGGAATATTTTAGATCGAGAAACATAATTGTGTTTTATGATGAAATAAATTATTGGTTCTCACATTATACGATCACTATATAAAGACGAAAATGCTCGATATTTTATAAAATTAAATATACATATATAAAATTCCATTAATATACTCATCTACATGTTGATGTATATCTATGTATACGAAAAAATATGTGTGTTAGTGTCGGTCCTCACAATATACGGTTCACGTACATATATATATACATATATATATATATATATATACAGGGTGTTTCATTTTAATCCGACCACCTAAATTTCTCGGAACCTAAGCAAGATAGAGAAAAATGTTTTAGACAAAAGTTGTATGGTTTCAAGGGGGACATAAGATGGTGTCATTAGTTTGATCTTGAAGAGCCACCTGAAGGACACGCGAAGGTCAGCTCCAACTTTTTAAATAGGACACCCTATATGCTTTTGCATATTCTTGTAGCTCATCTCAAGAGCTTTCCAAAACATTATAATTAAGTTAGTTTTCATTAAGTACTTTCCAAGTTATGAGGCTTGAAATCATTTTTTAATTTTACATAAACCGTAAAATATCTTGTAAAATATTCATTTTTCGATTATTTTACCTTAATACTTTTATGTACAAAATAATGAGAGGAATCAATTGGTGTAAAAAAAACTCATAGTTGTTTCGAAAAAAAATATGTAATTTGCAATTAACAATTACATATTTTTTTTTAAAAATAACTATGTCTTTTCAATGTCATTTTAATCAATACACTCGAATATCTCGAAAACAGCACTCTTCAGAAAGAAATATTTCAAACAAAAATTGTAGGGTGTGAAGGGGGACATAAGATGGTAGCATTGGTTTGACCTTGGAAAGTCATTTGAAGGTCACATAAAAGTCACCTTCAATTTCTTAAATTGAACCCACTATTTTTCATTACATATTCTTGTAGCTTATCTCGAGAGCTTTCCAAAACACTTCAGACAAATGTTTTTTCATTAAGTACTTTTTGAGTTATAAGGCTTCAAAGTTTGCAGTACTTCGATATAAAATGCAAAATATCTCGTAAAATATTTAGTTTTCGGTAGTCTTACCCTAATACTTTTATGCACAGGATAATGAGACAAAACTATTGGTGCAAAGAAAACGTATGATTGTTTATAATAAAAAGTGCATTGCAAATTACACATTTTTTATTATAAACAATCATACGTTTTCTTTGCACCAATAGTTTTGTCTCATTATCCTGTGCATAAAAGTATTAGGGTAAGACTACCGAAAACTAAATATTTTACGAGATATTTTGCATTTTATATCGAAGTACTGCAAACTTTGAAGCCTTATAACTCAAAAAGTACTTAATGAAAAAACATTTGTCTGTAGTGTTTTGGAAAGCTCTCGAGATAAGCTACAAGAATATGTAATGAAAAATAGTGGGTTCAATTTAAGAAATTGAAGGTGACTTTTATATGACCTTCAAATGACTTTCCAAGGTCAAACCAATGCTATCATCTTATGTCCCCATTCACACCCTACAATTTTTGTTTGAAATATTTCTTTCTGAAGAGTGCTGTTTTCGAGATATTCGAGTGTATTGATTAAAATGATTCACCCTGTATATATATATATATATGTATATATACATTATACAAATATGTTATAATTATTTAAATATTATTCTTTATCATATAATATGTTTATAATATGTGTATGTATATATATATATATATATATATATATACACATATTACGTTCTACCATACGCCACACAGGCGTAACGGCGTATAGCGCCGAGCGCCTGGCCGCACGGCAACCTAGGCGCGCAAGCTAGCGCGCGGCAGCGCGAGCATAGGCGCCGATCTTCGCGCAAGTGAGATCCGGCAAGACCAATATATAAGGCCGACCGCGGAAAGCCGAAATCGAGTCTCAGCCAGGGATGCCAGTTTTGGACCGCCGCACGCTACGCACACAAAGAAGAAACTGTGTACGTGTGGCGCTCGGCGCTCGGCAAACTTCGGGCAGTAGAAGAGTGCAGACATACTCTCTACTGTCTCCTTCCCTCTCGAGATATAGCTATAGCTATAGATAACGCCTTGAGAATTGTTTAACGGCTCGATCCGTTTATCAGATTTCGCGTCTCGTGTAAGAACACACAAAATTTACACATAAATAATTAAATAAATATTTTAATCATATAAAAATAATTTAATCATATAAAAATATTTTAATCATATAAAAATATTAATCAAATAAATCTTCTAATACTGTAAAAATTTAAATAAATTAATTAAATAAATCTTTTATTTATAATTTATTCAGTATATAAAAAATGTAAACTAATTTGAAAAATAAAGGATAGAAAGGGAATATAAATGATAAAAACGAATATTAAAGATGTAAACAAATTTGACAAAGGATAGAAAAAAAGAGAATATAAACGATAAAATTCCACTCTTGGCCAACATGTTAATAATATCCTCTAACAAATAATATTCTAATATAACATGTATAATTTATCAATTCGTAAATAAATAAAAGACATGTTGTTGCTCAACGGAAACCGCGAGAAGGTGGTAGTCTCTTCCGTCAAGAGGAAATGTAAAAAATGTTTTCTTAGAAAATCTAAAAAATGATTTTTGTACATTTCCAAAGAATACAGAGGATAGAACAGAGGATAGTTATAGAAAGGATAGTTATAGAAAAGATTGACATACAAAATAAATATAAAAAGATATAAAATAAAGGAATAGAAAGAATAAAACATAGAAAAAGCACAAAATCGGAAAAAAGCGCACATGTTTCATTTAATATAATATCGAGAAAATAATGTGCACATATATTTTCTCGATAAAAGTATTTCCGAAAATATATAGTTGAATCTTTGAATATAGAGATTAACTTTATATATCACGGATTACATGATAAAAATGTGTAATCACATATTAAAAATATATATTTTGTCTTTTTTACACATATTTTTATATAATGGCATTTAAAACAATAAAGGAATGCTTTCCGATTTTATTGAAAAACATCTTTCAAATCTAAAAGAGATGTCTTATTTAAAATAACAATTTCAAAAATACAACTTTATAACAACAATTATATTAATACATATTTATAAATTTGACTATATTTTTTATTTGTCCATATTTTTGTGTTTATATTTGTTATTTCTATATTAAAACAATTTTAAAGTTAACTCTTGTTAATTTATTTTTTCTTTATTATTTTTATTTTTTATTCTATTTTTTTTTAATGAAATAAATACCGCCGATCTAATATGCACCAGAGAAAAATCGATCAGATTTTGCAAGTCGTGTATATATGTATAATAATATATATACATACATATATACATACATACATACATGCATATATATATCGTATATGCCTACTTATATTGTATATGCCTGCGTACTTTTATTTCTGTTTTTTTCATTTATTCGGAGTACAAATGCAGAGCCGAATCCAAATCCAAATCCAGAGCCAGAAGAATACAAATGAGTTTTTACAATTTTCGCGAACCTGTCTGAATCTTGTTATTCTTCATAAAGCTCTTCTATCTTCATATATTATTATTTCGAAGACTACTTTTTTATTTTTTTCATCATTTTCCAAATCTTAGATGAATATTTTTTTTAAAAGACAAATTGCTAGTAATGCAATCTCACGTCATAGGCGTGGTAAAATGGACACAGAAAATAAATGCAGCTTCCGTCAATTAGGGAAAGTTACAGACTGTGTATAAATCCAGAGCCAGAAGAATGCAAAAGAGTTTATACAATTCTCGCGAATCCGTCTATAAACTCTTCTATCTTCATATATTATTATTTCGGTGACTATTTCTTTCTCTTTTTTATTTGATGAAAAGACTAAATCGGAGAAACACTTTTACAAAAATGCAGGCTAATATAATTCAAAATATATATGCAAATATGTATGTATATATATATATATATATATATATATATATATATAAGTTAAATATAAAATATAATTTATATAATAATTAAATATAAAATATAGTTAACTTTAAAATTGTAGATTACATAATTTTTATAAAGATGTAAGAAATAATATTGAAACTATTTTTTTTATATTAAACAAATTTTTAAATTTATTAAATATTATGTAGTGTATAAAATTATAATTTTGAATAAAACGTATCTTTAAAGAAAAGAGAGAGTATTCCCTATATTGTTTGAGTTATATGTGATTTTTTTTTAATAAAAATTTAAAAGAAATTTATATTATATTAAGTGAAACATAAATTCTCTAAATTTTTTGAAGTGAAATTTCATTTGAAATTAATGAGACTTTACTTGATGCAATAGTGATAATATTACTATTCTGAAGAACTGACCTTTCACTTTTTTTTAAAACAAATATTTAACTACATCTATAGAGGAAATTTCCAATTTATATGAACTAATGTTTCAAACTATTCCATTATTGAATTTTTCATACTTTTTCGAGAAAATTCTGTATCGCATCATCTAATGTGAAAAACTTTTTTTTCACACAGTGAGTAGAATTTTCATAATTGAAAAATTTCACCGTAGAAGTAAAAAGTCTCTCTGTTTTGAGTAACACATATTATTTTATTTTTCAGATAAAATTTTAATCCAAGAAATTTAGAGAAAACGATAACGAACAAATAGAACGTTTTATATTTTAGCGTTTAATAATATGAGTATACAAAGTTCAAAAGGTGTCACAGGTAAAGATCAGGACCCGTGATTCATCATTTCCACAGTATTTAATAATTCCAAACCCTCTTTACCTGTATGCGTATGTGTATAATGTGAGTACATGAATGTATCAAAGATTAGAAAGAGTTTCATGTCCAGCTAAGACTTAATTTGTAGTTAATAACATTTATGAAATGACGTTTCTCGTTAGATATGTTGATCCTGAAACTTTAAATATTCGAACGCAATTAGTAGTTAAAAGTTAAGTTAGTTTAAAGTTACTGATATCGATGCTAAAGATTGTAGCACAGAAAAATTATTTAGAGCTTTTGAATTAGAAATGATTAAACTACAGATTCCATTTCTAAATATTATTGCTCTGTCATGCGACAATGCATCCGTCATGACAGGAAAACATTTATCTTTTAAAAAAAATGTAGAATCCAAATGCAAAAATTTATTAACATTTTCATGTCCTTGTCACTCTGCTGCATTAGCTGCACACGCTGCATGCGCTAAGATGCCTGAATATTGCGAAGAATTTCTGAGAAAAATTGCAAGTTTCATTAACAGTAGTCCAAAACGTTTAGCCATTTTTAATGAATTTTGTGAATGTTTTCAAGATACGAATCGCAAAATTTTAAAGTTATGTGATACTCGATGGCTTTCGCATTATCAATGTATTGAGAGACTTTTCGAGTCATGGGATTCGATAAAATATTTTCTTAATGAAATAGTCGTGAACGAGAAAACAAAATCTGGAGAATATTTATTATCTCTAATGGAAAATATAGATATAAAAGCATATTATTTATTTTTAAAATATGTTTTAAATGTCTTCAATTCATTTAATGCTTTTTTCCAAGCTTATGAAACTAGAATTCATTTATTACAATCGAAATCCGTTAATTTTCTTGTGCAAATTTCCACACACTTTTTAAAGCCAGAATTATTACATTCACTTACAAATATTTCGTTTCATGAAAAAGAAAATCACAAGTCTCTTGATAACGTAACTTTAGGATCAGAATATGAAGAATATCTTTGTAAATTAGTAAAAAAAGGACACGCAAATGTTACAATTATTCGCAAAACTGTTTGCAATTTTATATTACTGCGGCTGAAGAAATTAGGAAGAGGTTACCTATTAATAATATATTTTTAGATAAATTACAAGTATTTCAATCACATATAGCTTTATTTGATAATAACAGAGAAACATCTTTTAACGATGTTTCTTTTATCGTGGAAACTCTTAACGGCTTCGATCAAGACGGTTTAAAGAAAGAATAGTTTCAATTATATTCTGACTTAACCATGGAAGAGAAACAAAATCTTTCAAAAATTAATTTTGATAACATGTGGAAGGAAATTTTGAAACGTCAATCCATTAGTCATCCTAAATATCCGAATTTAAAATCACTTATAAATGCTGTAAGATCACTACTAAATTCTAACGCGGATCCTCAGAAGAGATTTAATAACACTAAACTCTCTCTGTCTGTGTGTGCCTTTAGTGCTTAAAACTTTGAATACTCATATATTATGTACGCTAAATAATATATTATATTATATAAATAATAATATTAGAGAGAGAGAGAGAGAGAGAGAGAGAGAAAGGAAATATTATTATTCATACAATATGATATATATAATAATGTCTAAAAAATAATATATTATTTTTTAGACATTAAAGTTGTGTGTTATAAGACGAGGAAGGACCTGCAATATCTGCAACATCTGCAACGTCTGCCTCATATAATGTTAAACTACTTTTCTTTTTTTTTAATGGTGGTTCATATAAGATATCTGTAGACATTCGTTGCAGATGTTTCTCATCTATTATCATATTTAAAGCAGTTTCCCCCCTCGTCTTCAACGCCGATTTAAATACGCAACTAGCATTAATAGTGGTCGATGATAGTCTATTTCTTGTTTTCGTTTTTAATTCGGTAAGGACAGAAAATGTTCTTTCAGGGTCCGCGTTAGAATTTGGCAGTGATCTTACTGCATTTATAAGTGATTTTAAATTCGGATATTTAGGATGACTAATGGATTGACGTTTCAAAATTTCCTTCCACATGTTATCAAAATTAATTTTTGAAAGATTTTGTTTTTCTTCCATGGTTAAGTCAGAATATAATTGAAACCATTCTTTCTTTAAACCGTCTTGATCGAAGCCGTTAAGAGTTTCCACGATACAAGAAACATCGTTAAAAGATGTTTCTCTGTTATTATCAAATAAAGCTATATGTGATTGAAATACTTGTAATTTATCTAAAAATATATTATTAATAGGTAACCTCTTCCTAATTTCTTCAGCCGCAGTAATATAAAATTGCAAACAATTTTGTCGAATAATTGTAACATTTGCGTGTCCTTTTTTTACTAATTTACAAAGATATTCTTCACATTCTGATCCTAAAGTTACGTTATCAAGAGACTTGTGATTTTCTTTTTCATGAAACGAAATATTTGTAAGTGAATGTAATAATTCTGGCTTTAAAAAATGTTTGGAAATTTGCACAAGAAAATTAACGGATTTCGATTGTAATAAATGAATTCTAGTTTCATAAGCTTGGAAAAAAGCATTAAATGAATTGAAGACATTTAAAACATATTTTAAAAATAAATAATATGCTTTTATATCTATATTTTCCATTAGAGATAATAAATATTCTCCAGATTTTGTTTTCTCGTTCACGACTATTTCATTAAGAAAATATTTTATCGAATCCCATGACTCAAGAAGTTTCTCAATACATTGATAATGCGAAAGCCATCGAGTATCACATAACTTTAAAATTTTGCGATTCGTATCTTGAAAACATTCACAAAATTCATTAAAAATGGCTAAACGTTTTGGACTACTGTTAATGAAACTTGCAATTTTTCTCAGAAATTCTTCGCAATATTCAGGCATCTTAGCGCATGCAGCGTGTGCAGCTAATGCAGCAGAGTGACAAGGACATGAAAATGTTAATAAATTTTTGCATTTGGATTCTACATTTTTTTTAAAAGGTAAATGTTTTCCTGTCATGACGGATGCATTGTCGCATGACAGAGCAATAATATTTAGAAATGGAATCTGTAGTTTAATCATTTCTAATTCAAAAGCTCTAAATAATTTTTCTGCGCTACAATCTTTAGCATCAATATTAATTAACTTTACTAATTGCGTTCGAATATCTAAAGTTTCAGGATCAACATATCTAACAAGAAACGTCATCCATTTTTCATTAGTAATATCCGATGTTTCATCAATAAAAATGTAAAATCTTGTATTTTGGATATTATTAACAACACGTTCCGTCTCAACCGAACATAAAACGTTGGAAATTATATTTTTGCATTTTGTTCGACCCATATTCATGCTTTTCAAGACATTAGGATCTTTTCCTATGTCTTGAAAAAGACTGAGAATCTCTTTTGCTGTTTGATGAGGGATATTTTTCTCCGTAATCAATGCCGCATATCTTATTTCAGCTATTTTTTTCCGCTCATCGAATGTCAAAGGAGATTCATCAGTTTGCGTATTTAAATCCTCATTCGATTTGTTCGCATTACTTTTTTCTGATTTTGTTTTATGCATGTCGGATTCTGCGTGTCAATATATATGATGTAAACTACTATCAATAAATTTATCACAAATTAAGCAATGGCTAGTATTATCGGGTCCTTCGCATAACCATGATTTAAAATCTTGTATATCTAGCCATTGCTGTCTGAATTTTCTTTTGTACTGTGTTTTCTTTTCTTGTACATTGCTATCAGTATGTTGAAGACCTTCACTATTTTTTCTATGACACGCAGAATCCGCATGCCTGGAAACACGCGATGAACATGAAAAAGATTTGTTACAAATTATACAATAATAAAGCGTTTCATCTGATGTTTGATGAATCCAAGATTTATAACGGTCATCGTTAAGCCAAGCTAGCGAGAATTTCTGTTTTGATATTTTCTTTAATTCATCGGGTGTTTCCATATTAATTAAAAAAATACAGAGAAGTAATAATTAAAAAAAAATAAGATAAATAAATAAATAAATAAAATAAAAAGAAACAAATAAATAAACAAATAAATAAATAAATAAATAAAAGAAAAGAAATAAAATAAATAAAATAAAAAGAATAAAATAAATAAAGCAAAAAGAATAAAATAAATAAATAAAATAAAAAGAATAAAATATATAAATAAAATAAAAAAAATAAAATAAATAAATAAATAAAATAAAAAGAAACAAATAAATAAACAAATAAATAAATAAATAAAATAAAAGAAATAAATAAAATAAAAAGAATAAAATAAATAAATAAATAAAAGAAATGAAATAAATAAATAAATAAAATAAAAAGAATAAAATAAATAAATAAAATATCAAAAAGATCCCAAAAAACGAAGACAAAAGAGAGACGTAGACAAATTGGAAAGATAAGAAGGAAAAAGAACAAGAAAGTATAATCAAAAACTAAAAGAATAAATAAAAATTGGAAATATGAGAAAATTCACAGTACCGCAATTTTAAAAGAAGAAGAAAACTTTTTGATTTCGAAGTCTCGATCACACGCGTGCAAACGATAAAGCGGCGAAGCGGATAGTGCCAGAAAAAATACGAAAGCTGCTATTTTATAAACAAAGGCATAACGTCTATTCAGTAATGTACCAACAGATAATACAATAAGGCAAATATTTCGAGAATAATAAGGGTACTTAAAAGTATACAATATATCACAATGCGTATATAAAATAATCATTATGATGTTAAATTTTTGAAAAATATATTTTTATATTTATATTTTTATATTTATTAATATATTTTTATTGACAAGAAAAGTACTAATCTTAAGTGTTACAAAATTTTATATATTTTTGCTACCACTCTTATTTTTTTTCTAATTTGCATTGTCTGAAAAAGTAATTTAAAAGATATAAAACAAAAAAAAAGGAAAATCTGTAGTTCTCATTAGTACTTTCTATGTACGCGCTTTTATGTATTTCAAAAAATCATATTTGGAAGAGAAGAATCGGTCTGCACTCTCATTTTGAAAAAAACATGAAAATTAATGTTTAATTATCATTAGATTTTAATGCATTAAATATAACATAAGAATGTATTAAATCAATTCAAATGAAACGTATAGAAATTAAATTCAAATATTCATACGTTGATATATACATGTATATATGTATATATGTATGCATATATATATATATATATATATATATATATATATATATACACACATATGTACATGTATATATCAACGTATGAATATTTGAATTTAATTTCTATACGTTTCATTTGAATTGATTTAATACATTCTTATGTTATATTTAATGCATTAAAATCTAATGATAATTAAACATTAATTTTCATGTTTTTTTCAAAATGAGAGTGCTCTTCAAAATGAGAAGCTGACCGATATATATATACACACACACACACACACACACACACACACACACACACACACACACATTATTTTCTCGATATTAAGTGAAACATGTGCGCTTTTTTCCGATTTTGTGTTTGTTCTATGTTCTATTCTTTATATTCTTTTAATTTTACATCTTTTTATATTTATTTTATATGTCTATCTTTTCTATAATTATCTTTTCTTTAACTATCCTCTGTTCTATCCTCTGTATTCTTTGGAAATGTACAAAAATCTTTTCTTAGATTTTCTAAGAAAACATTTTTTACATTTCCTCTTGACGGAAGAGACCACCACCTTCTCGCGGTTTCCGTTGAGCAACAACATGTATTTTATTTATTTACGAATTGATAAATTATATATGCTATATTAGAATATTATTCGTTAGAGAATATTATTACCATGCATGATTTTTTGAAGGAAAAACGTACATATTGGCCGAAAGTGGATTTTCATCGTTTACATTTTCTTTCCTTCTGTCCTTTATTTGTTAAATTTGTTTACATCTTTAATATTCGTTTTTATTATTTATATTCCCTTTTTGTCCTTTATTTTTCAAATTAGTTTACATTTTTTATATACTGAATAAATTATAAACAAAAGATTTATTTAATTAATTTATTTAAATTTTTACAGTATTAGAAGGTTTATTTGATTATTATTTTTATATGATTAAAATATATTTATATGATTAAATTATTTTTATATGATTAAAATATTTATTTAATTATTTATGTGTAAATTTTGTGTGCTCTTACACAAGACGCGAAATCTGATAAACGGATCGAGCCGTTAAACGATTCTCGAGGCGTTAACTATAGCATAGCTCGAGAGGGAAAGAGACAATAGACAGTATATGCATTCTTTTATCATGCCGCTAACAAACGATTCTCGAGGCGTTATCTATAGATATAGCTATAGCTCGAGAGGGAAGGAGACAGTAGAGAGTATGTCTGCACTCTTCTACTGCCCGAAGTTTGCCGAGCGCCGAGCGCCACACGTACACAGTTTCTTCTTTGTGTGCGTAGCGTGCGGCGGGCCAAAACTGGCATCCCTGGTCTCAGCTCTCAAGTCAATCAGAGGGGATAAACCACTCATAGACGAACCAGCTAGAGTACTCTTTTGGAGTTTCTTTTTGGATTCCCGTAACCGATTTCTTGCCATTTTCCGCCAGCGGAGCCGCATACCTCAGCCAGCATCGACGCCCCGATCACAAGGGCCAATATGACAGCCGACCAGTGGAGACGCCGAATCGGAGAGACGAGTTTCATTTGAGCTGCTGCCTTGGAATCTACAACCGATAGAGCCATCGAGATTCACCAGGCCACCTCGTCATCTGCTGGAGATCTGGGACGTGCGCATCCGGCGATACACCTCACCAACTGAACCTTAGGCAGTTCCAGGAATCCTGTCACCACTGCCACCTTCACCAGTGGGCAGATCTATCAGGGCGACTGCAGACTGCAGCAACGAGCCGAGTGCACCGGAGTACGCAATCCCCCCTCCAACAACAAATATGCTGCTATAAAGAGCGCACTCGTACAGCGACTGACAGACTCGCAGGAGCAACGGATCCATCAACTACTAGAAAGAGAGGAGCTAGGAGATAGAAAGCCGTCGCAGTTCCTTCGACACTTGTCTACGCTGGCAGGGACAATCGTATCCGAGGATTTGCTGCGAACACTATGGTTGGGACGTCTTCCTGCACAAACACAAGCCATACTAGCTACCAGGAAGACTGACAAATTTCAGGACGTAGCAGAGCAGGCTGAGAATCCACGAAGTAAACTGCAGAGCCCTCGTCCTGGCGACAGAGCATCCACCAGTAGTCTCCACCAGCAGTCCGCAGAGCACGTGGGCAAGCCAAATGGAACCACTCACGCAGCAAGTGGCTACCCTGACGGAACAACTGACCAACATGGCCAAGGAGTAGCGGAAAGGACACAGCCGAGCTCGAAGCCGATCAAAGGGCAGACCACGCAGCAAGACTCCCGTCAAGGAGGGTCAGTGCTACTATCACCGATGATTCGGAGCAGACGCTCGCCGTTGTGCACAACCGTGCACATTCACAAAAAACGAATAGGCACTCATTGTTGGCGGCAAATGAAGTCAGCCCGATGCCAAGCTGCTTATACATCACGGACAACAACACTAAGATAAAGTACCTAGTGGACACTGGGTCAGATGTAAGTCTTTCCACGATCTTCCACTAACACCAGGAGACGACCAGAAGCATACGAGCTGTTTGCGGCAAATGGATAACCGATAATCACGTACGGCTCAATTACGATCAAGCTGGACTTCAATCTGAGGAGAGCATTTCCTTAGAGGTTCATAATAGCAGACGTGGGTCAACCTATCATCGGATCCTCGCGCACTACGACTTGTTACCAAACATGAAAAGGGGCAAGCTCATCGACGGAAAAACCGGATTGACAGCCGCAGACACAAGATGCTACAAACAAGTCTTGTCAATTAAGATGGTAGTAGAAGAAAGCGAGTTCCACACGCTCGTAAAGGAGTTCCCGAATATCACCAGACCAACACAAGCAAGGGAAGTGATAAAACACGGGACAGAACACCACATACAAACAACACCAGGCCAACCGGAAGCCTGCAGACCAAGGAGATTAGCGCCGGACAAGCTGAAATTGGTTAGGACAGAATTCGACCTGCTTCTCCAAGAAGACATCATACAACCCTCTAAGAGCGCATGGTCATCACCTCTCCACATGGTCCTGAAGAAAGACAACACTTGGCGGCCATGCGGAGATTACAGACGACTAAATGCAAGGACCATTCCAGACCGATATCCGATACCGCACATAGAAGACTTCGCGTAGACGCTCCACCAAAAGAAGATCTTTTCAATGATCGATTTGGTTAGAGCAGATACCAGTGCGACAAGAAGACGTCTCGAAAACGGCCATAACAACGCCGTTTGGCCTCTTTGAATTCAAGTACATGCCATTCGGACTATGCAATGCAGCACAAACATTCCAGAGATTCATCAATGAAGTTCTTCATGGCCTGGAATTCTGCTATGCGTATATAGATGACATCCTGGTGGCATCAACGGATAAGGAACAGCACGAGACGCATCTGAGACAGCTATTCGCACGACTCAGCGATTACGGGGTTAGAATTAACTCAGCCAAATGCACCTTCGGATCAGACGCGGTACGGTTTCTGGGATATTTAGTCACAAAGGAAGGAACACAACCCTTGCCAGAAAAGATTGACGCCATCAAAAGCTTCCCGCAACCGACAACTGTGAAGATGCGACCGACAGGTTCATCGGCCATCTTCAGTGACGGATCGACTTCTTCGATGCTGCAGGATTCTCCGGTGAAGATGGTCACCGACGCGGTGACGTACCGTGTGGACTCCGAAGGCAACAAGACACCGGTATATCGTCTGAGACGTGCTGCGAGAAAAGTGGTCGAACCACGACCCGGCCCGTCATGGAAAGAGCCCATGCGGCGGGCACACGGACAGTTAGAACTGTGAGATTTAGATATTCTGCGAATATCATAAGTTACTATTAAGCCTACTTATTGTAAATTTAAGATAAGTTAAGCGTCGAGCGTAGGATAATAAGTCACGCTCGGATAACACTCTATAGCGTTTAGATAACGCGTGAAATATCCTCGAATGAGTTTATTTTAATCTAGAGTCGGGAAGTGCACAAGGTGCAAGAAGTGCACGCGAGAAGTGCACATGGCTCAAGTTAGTCTTTTGACTTTTCCTTCATCGGGAAGCATCCCGAGTAGAGTAGATTCTTATTTTTCCTAAGATCAAGCACAGAGTGCAAAAAGTGCAGGTAGTGCACTTGTCGAGTGTAGTAGATCCCGGGATATCTTTAATTTATCGTCTTTGCGTTAGGGTACGCCTATCGGTGCGGGAAGCAAAGCTAGACCGTCCGGTTCTATTATTTTATTATTTTAGAGTAGCCGAGTGACGGAAGTGCACAAGTCGCAGAGGGCGAAAATCTATTTTGTTCTATTTCAGTTAAAATCAGTTCGTTCGAGTAAATAACGACTGATATAGAGATCGCGGGTCAATTATAATGGTTACCGCGAAAAAGTGCACCGAGTGCACATAGTGCAGTTAAAAAAGTGTACTTAATAAAATACCTTTATTTTATTTACCGAACCACGGGAAACCGATCCTAGTTGGTTTTAACGCGTTTCACGCGGTTTTATTAACTTTGATTATTTTGTCTCCCACTTCGGGAAATCTTAATTTTCTTTTTCGGAAGGCACGGGAAAGTAAATCCGTGTCAAATTTTTGCGTTCTGCGAAATTTTAAGTTCATTTTGAAATAAGGTGCACAAAATGCACAAAGTGCAATTAAAAAGTGCACTTAAGAAAATAGCTTTATTTTATTTAGCGGACCATAGGAGACCGATCCCAGGCGGTCTTGGAGCGTCGTTACGCGATATTATTATTTTGATTGTTTTCCGTCCCCTTCCGGGAAATCATTTATTTTGCTTTTGTAAGGCACAGGAAAGAATATCCTTGCCGAATTTTCGCGTTCTGCAAAGTTTAACTTTATTTTTGAGTAAAGTGTACAAAGTGCACAAAGTGCAGATAAAAAAGTGCACTTAGCGAAAAATGTTAATTTATGTTTTGCGAGCCCAGGAAAACGTAACCTGGCAATTTGGCGCAGTTTGCGTAATTATTATGTAATTATAATTTGGTTGCACCTTAAGTGCAATGAGTGCACTCGTAAGGTGCACGTCGCGAAATCGTTCTTTTATGTTCGGCGAGCCAAGGAAAACATAGCCCTGACAGTCTTAGCGCATTCTGCGTGGTTTTAATTAATTATAATTTAGTTGCACCTTAAGGGCAATAAATGCACTCGCGAGGTGCATATTGCGAAAATTGTTTCTTTTCGTTTCGTGAACACAGGGAAACGTAACCCTGTCGTTTTTAGCGCGAATAGCGTAGTTTAGTTAGAAATTATTTTCTGCACTTTCGGTGTAGGAGATGCACATCGAAGGTGCAAGTCTACTTTAGTTTTATTAATTTATATGCGTATTTACACGCGAAGAATACGCGTATAACGTTTATTTTGACTCATCTTTATTTTTAAGTTAAAAGTACACCAAGTGTAGAAAGGTGTACACTGCGGTAGGCGGAGCCTACGAGCGAGTCTCTCAGGAGTGGGGAGGCTATAAGAGCGAGCGCAACAAAGGCTCGGGGCTTCTTCCCGATCGGGCGCTCAAGAGAGTAAGATCAGTCTTCTCGTGCGAGTATACCGCGCTTATATATCTCATTGTAAATTTTATTTATGCGAATAGTTTAAGTGAAGTCACGTTAATTATCGCGTAAGATAATTAGTGTGAAAAAGAGGATTAATCTGTCACGTGAATAGTGTGTGACGTTAATCCAAATATCAAGACGACGTCGTCACACGTTGTTCGAGGTATAATTAATTATTATAATAATAATAATTATAAGATTAAATAAATTTTTAAATAAATTTATTTCTTCATTAAAATTCAAACACAAGTGTTTGTCTTTTCTCGCGAATGTGTGAGAGCTTTATCCTTTGGATTTTCCTGACCTAATAAATAGATCGGCCTGTGGAAGTTCCTGGTTTCGCGGTGCGTGAGTCTCGGCTTCCGATAATAACGTCTTTTTGGGGAATGCGTAGTCGTGTTGCGTCACCGAGACCTGTAACAAAGGGAACAATAATTAGTCGATCTGCGCGTTGTCTCGAGTGATCGTGATTAATCGCGTGTGTGTTTAAAAAATCTGAGGGAAATACGACGAAGGTCTTTGTCGTAAATGACGCGTGTAAGAAATTGCGTCGCGAGTGGAAAATTCCGTCGCGAGCATAGTGCGCGCGTGATAGGTAACACCGGATCGGGTTACACAAAGCTCGGCCGAGGCCGGGTGATACGCAGTTGCGTCAGCCACGCGTGCTGACAAAGAAAGGTTCAGTGCGTAGTGCTAATAAAGGAAATCCGTGACGAAGGGCGATCGCTAATTAAACAGTGGTTCCCATACGGCGGATCCAATCAACAGAGGCGCTCAACCCGGGGTTCCAGCGATCATCTGAGGGTTGTAGCAGATTTTCCTTGTCTGTTGGAGGGAAAACAGACTGGCGACCGTAAAGGTAGGAACTAAACCTCATAATTCGGGCCAAATCCTTGATAACTCTTCCATCTGTCCGGTCACAAAGCAACTACGACAATTTCTTGGGACGATCAACTTCTACAGAAGGTTCATTCCGAAGGTTGCGGAAAAACAGGCAATCTTGAACGACGCTTTAAAAAGACCTAAGACGAAAGGGAAAACGACGGTCGAATGGAATCAGGAGCGCGAACAGGCATTCAAACAATGCAAGGAAAGCCTAGCAAGAGTAACACTCTTAGCTCATCCGGATCCAACGGCTAGTCTAGCAGTAACAACCGACGCATCAGCAACTGCAATGGGCGCTGTGATTCAACAAAAAACAACGAATGGATGGCAGCCTCTGGCATTTCTAAGCAAGAAACTGAGCGCGGCACAAATAAAATACAGCCCATACGACAGGGAATTGCTAGCAATATATGTCACCATCAAACACTACAGACATATGCTAGAAGGAAAACTATTCATTGTTTTCACGGATCAGCCATTAATACATGCGTTCAAGAAAAATCCTATACAAAGCTCGCCAAGACAAGCACGACATCTCGAGTTCATAGGACAATTCACGACGGACATACAGCACATAGAAGACAAAGATAATACCGTAGCCGACACACTGTCACGGGTAGAAACCGCAGTAGAACTCGACACTGTGGCACAAGAGCAGAAGGACGACGAAGAATTACAGGAACTTCTGCAGTGCGAAGATAAAATAAAATTAACTCAAATTCCAGTGCCCGGATCAAAGAAGTCAGCATGATGCGCCACCAGCACACCGGTAGTCCGACCGTACGTGCCTAAGAGCTTGAGGAAGAAGATCTTCCAATACCTGCACAGTTTGGCGCACCCAGGGATGAAGGCTACAGCCAAACTCGTAGCAGAAAGATACATGTGGCCAGGAATCCAGCGGGACTGCAAGGAATGGGCACGAGTATGTATCCAGTGCCAAAAAGCGAAGGTGACCAGGCATAACCACACCCAGACTGGAATTTTTATGCAGCCGACGCAGAGATTCCAGCACATCCATGTTAACATCGTCGGACCTCTACCTATGTCCGAAGGATGCAGGTATTGCTGCACCATAGTGGACAGGTTCACGCGATGGGCAGAGGCTATACCAGTACCAAACATCACAACAAAAACGATCGCCAGACATATCTTCACAGACTGGATAGCGCGGTTCGGCACACCAGCTCGAATTACGACGGACCAGAGCCGACAATTCGAAGCCGAACTCTTCCAGGACCTAACCAAGCTAACTGGCACCAAACACATCAGGACGACAGCGTACCATCCTGAGGCTAATGGAATGGTGGAGAAATTCTACCGCCAATTAAAAGCTGCAATAAAATGCCACGAGATAGAGGCATGGACCCAAGTCCTACCGGTCATACTACTTGGCATCAGGGCAGCCTGAAAGGAAGACGTAAACTCCACCCCAGCAGAAATGCTGTACGGGAGCCTTCCAGAACAGTTCCTGGACAGCAGCAGTTTGCTCAGGCAAGGGAATAAAGACACTTTGGTAACAAGACTAAGGAAGGCAATGATCCGCCTGCAATCAACAGTCGAGCATCATGCCAAGAAGACCACCTTCGTCTTCAAAAATATGAAGACAGCATCACACGTGCTCGTGCGACACGATGCATCAGCCGGAGCTCTTCACCTGCCATACGACGGACCATTCGAAGTACTGAACCGAAGCAACAAGACGTACAAACTCCGAATCAGAGGGAAGGCTGTTAACATCTCAGTCGACAGATTGAAGCCAGCCTACATCTTGGACGACGAAACACCAACTACCAAGATACCAAAGGCTGACTCGGAAGCCACGTCCAAAACGACAAGAACAGGACGGACGATACGTCAACCAGTCCGGTTCACGCCCAAATAGGACCAACTCTACCACAACCAGGGGGGTCCTGTGGCGTTCTACCATACGCCACACAGGCGTAACGGCGTATAGCGCCGAGTGCCTGGCCACACGGCAACCGAGGCGCGCAAGCTAGCGCGCGGCAGCGCGAGCATACAGGCGCCGATCTTCGTGCAAGTGAGATCCGGCAAGACCAGTATATAAGGCCGACCGCGGAAAGCCGAAATCGAGTATCAGCTCGCAAGTCAATCAGAGGGGATAAACCACTCATAGACGAACCAATTAGAGTACTCTTTTGAAGTTTCTTTTTGGACTCCCGTAACCGGCGATTCTCGCCATTTTCCGCTAGCGGAGCCGCATACCTCGGCCAGCGTCGACGCCCCGATCACCAGGGCCAGTACGACAGCCGACCAGTGGAGGCGCCGAACTGGAGAGACGAATCTCATTTGAATTTAGTTGACCATGCTATTCTATTATCTAACGACTGCTTCTGGCAAGAAAATATCAAATTAGTATTTGACACTTTAATCAGTAATTGTTTTCCTGAACATATAATACACAGACACATTCAAAAAAGAGTTAATTTTTTAAATAATCGTGATCTTAATGATACAGTTAACGTGAATCTTGCTGGTTCTGACAAGACTCAATTTATTTCAATACCATATGTGGAGAATTCGAGTCATGATTTGAATCGCCTTCTGAAAAATAGCGGTTTTAACGTCGTCTACAAAATAACTAAAAAACTAAATAATTTAATTAGACTTGGTAAAGATAATTTACAGAATAACGATAAGACAGGTGTTGTATATAAATTAAATTGTAAAGATTGCAATTTGTCATACATCGGGTAAACAAAAAGACATTTACGTACGCGATTAAAAGAACATTGCAACAATATAAAGTTACATGAATCTAATCATTCGGTTATTAGCAAACATAGATCAGAATCTAGACATGATTTTGACTGGTCGAAACCTAATATTCTGTATAACGAAAAATATGTTCGAAAGAGAGAAATTGCTGAGATGTTTTTCATCAAAAAATTTAATAATAATTTAATCAACCTACAGAAAGACACAGATAATTTAAATAATATTTACGATAAAATAATAAAGGTCACATAGTCCCGTCTCATAGCGTTTGTTTTTAGTCTCTTGACGATGTCTCTCACGGACACATCAATTTCTCTCTAATTTAAATCTTTTAATAAATAACGTTTTCTTTTTTAATGTGATTTGTGCAATTTATAAGATTATCGTCTATGCCGGTCTCTTGATTTATGGCTTCGGTATACTAACATTGTTACATTTTAATTCGTTGAGCGTGTTATATATTGAAACTGTCAATTAATTTATCAATTTATAATCTTTGCAGTATGTACTTGATAAGGACCACAACCATATGGTCGAAACGTCGCAATAATAAACTAAATTTCTAGCTAGTTTGGTCGACTACATTTTTTCAATAATCCTTTGATTATTCGACTAGCGATATTAAGATATTTATTAACATATATATATATTGCGACATTTCTTTCAATTCAAATTAATCGACACACTCCTCGAGATGTTGGAGGGGAGCATGCGCGGGGGAGCGAAAACGCCGTCAAAAAAAAATAGCGAAATTAATGTATTCGCGCTCTGAGGAACAGGGATGGAGGACGTTCTCGCGCGAGCCGCGGCGGAGCGGAGACCATTTCGATATCTCGATAGGTTGGGTGCCAGATGCGATCTTTCACGCATCAGTTTCCACGAAACGTCAAAAAACGCGAAAAATATGATAGCCTGCTTCGCCACGGGCCGATTAGCTCGCCTAACGGTAGAGGGGAGGGGTTTTGGAAGAAAGTCAATTGATTATGCGAGACTTCACTAATTCCAAATGCGACAGACTCAACGACAGATATCGACAGTCACGAGAGACTAACACTCAAATAAATTACGCGAATTTAACGAAGAAATATAACACATTTATTAAAGAAATAATATAAAAGAAAAATGTAAGAATAAACTTGAATAACAAATCAGATTGAAAACGACGGTTCACAATAAATTCAAAAAAATTACGAAAGCGAAATACACCATCAAATTAATCTTGGCACGAATAATAAGACGTTATTCAAAGCAAATGTTCGCTTGAAATCATCAATCGAAAACGAGAGCGCTAACACATTCCTGTTGTTTATCCGAGCCCGTTTTTATGGCCGGAGTTTGCGGGACGGAACGATATTTCTCCAAAGACAAAGGATTTTCGGCACGAAAATATTCGCGGATAATATTCACTCAAAACATATCGTAATTTCGGCAATCAAATCGACAACTTATCGCTACAGATTCTTCCTCACAATTTCCCAGTTCGCAACTCTAAACGACAACCTAATAGTTCGACAGCCTAATTAACCAGAGATCGAAAATAACTAATAGTTTTGCGAAGACGGATCTCGTATGCGACAGGCGAACGATATTTTCAATATTCGGTAGCCGACGGCGGTCGGAGATTTTTCTCAGCCAGCGTTTCGCCTCTTTCTTCCGCGCAAGCAGCTCAGATTTCACTTTCGGTGGTACTTTTGCAATTATTTCGCACCGCGACAAATTCGACAGACGCAGAGTATCATTTATTACGCTCTATTCGACGGCGTAATAAGCGCGACAAAGACGCAAGTATTCTATTAACATTTATTACGCTCTATTCGACGGCGTAATAAGCGCGACAAAGACGCAAATACTCTAACGCACACAATACGATAAAGTACAATAAACACTCACACGCACTCTTAACAATCGACGACGACATCCATGAAATCAGACACAAAAATCGCCCTGAGATAATTTACGGGAATATTTCACGCGGCAACGATATGACACGACGACACGGCCGGCGTACGCTTTTCGCGATCCTTCGCGCACGCAGTCGATATTCGGCGGTCGATAGCTACGCGTAATGAATACCCCGAGACCCGGAGAGAGACGAACGTTAGTGTGGGTCCACAACCTTGCTTTAAGTGACGAAAGCTTTAAGCCGTAATCCGTATGCTTTAAGTCGCAAGATATAACCTTAAAGACAATAGTCCACAATATTTATACGTCTAATTCCATAACGCATAATGCATAATGTTTATTTTCTCGTAGATAAGTGTGTGCTTTCCTTAACCTTATTTACATTACAAAGGAATAATGCCGCAAATAATAAAATACAACAAACGAAAACGTTTATTTATCCTTGCGTGTGTTGGAAATATATTTATATTTGAACTCTATTTATATTTAAAGCGACTAAAAAAATTCAGTGGTCGGCGTTGGTGGGTGCACCCTTTAATTCTGGAGCGTGGGCAACTGGGAGCGTATGAGACTGTTTTTTTGAGATACAAACATACAGATCATGAAAAGTTTTTTCGATTTACGCGACTCACAGTTGAACAATTTGAAGAACTTTTAACAATCATCACAGATGATATTCAAAAACATAGTTATAGAGAGTTTTTAACTCCAGAATTTCGTTTAGCCATCACACTTAGGTATGTTGTATTCCATTTGTGACTACTTTTTTTGTATTATTTTGTTTTATTATTTTGTATTATTGTTTTTCATTTTGTTATTAAATTGTATATTGGTTTGTAGTTACTTAGCATCTGGCAATAGCATTGTTAGTTTATCAAACTATTGGAAGATAGGCAAGTCTACTGCATATGAGGTGATTCGAGAGACATGTGAAGCTATATGGAAGTGTTTGAAGAGTACTCATTTAGCACCACCTTCCACGATAGAATGGAAACGCATAGCAGATGGATACTGGTCAAGATGGAATTTACCAAACTGTTGTGGAGCTTTAGATGGGAAGCATATCAGATTACAATGTCCACCAAAATGTGGCTTCCAATTCTTCAATTATAAACAATATTTTAGCTTTGTATTGATGGCACTCTGTGACAGCAAATATTGCTTTACATGGATGGAAGTAGGAAATTATGGTACGTTGTAATATAGTATAAAATAACCTTTCTTTCTTAATTTGATTGTTTCTTATTAATAACTTCAACATTTTTTTAGGATCTCTTCCAGACAGCAGTATTTTCAGTTCCTCTGCATTTGGTATAGCCATGGAGGAAGGGTCTCTTAATTTCCCAGATCCAGAACGGTTGCCTGGTAGTAATGTGTTTGTTCCCTACTTTCTTGTTGGCGATGAAGCATTCCCATTACGCACCAACTTAATGAGACCATATCCAAGAAGAAATTTCCTAAGCGAGGCACATCGAATTTTTAATTACAGGCTATCTCGTGGAAGACTCACAATCGAGAATGCCTTTGGAATTTTGACATCAAGGTATTTCCATTAACATAATAGTATTGACAATGAACTATTATATAAAGACAAGTAACTCAATCATATTTATTTTTATTTTAATTCTAATAGGTGGCGAGTTTTACGCAACACTTTGGCTCACCATCCTCATAATAGTGAAAGCATTATTCTTGCCACAGTGTGTCTTCATAACTTTATTATGAAAAGAGAAGAACACCTGCAGGGATTCAAACAATATTGCCCACCTTCATATGTAGATCACGAAGATGACAGTTATAATCTAGTACCTGGTGAATGGCGGAGAGATCCTTTCTGTAACTACCTCCAGAATATTGGTCGATTAGGAGCAAACAGAGGTGCATTAGTTGCAACTCATCAGAGAGACACAATCGCAGAATATTTTTTGAGTGAGGAAGGGAAAGTGCCTTGGCAGTGGCAAACTATTTACAGAGGTTTTGATATAAATATGCCTTAGTTTCATTTGTAATAAAAAACAGTAAATAATATTTTATCATTATTATATTATAATAATTTATACATATATGTATATATATATATATATATAGTTTATTTATAATATATATTATAATACTTGTAGACATATTTTTATACTATTATTACTATATCTACGTACTAAAATAAAAATCACAGTATATGTCAACACAAAGATTACTAATAATAGATATTAATTTTTATTACGAATTAACATTTCTAGTAAAAACAATTTTGTTCATTAGCAAAATAAATACTGTACTTTTGCATAATATAATGAAAAATTTTAAAAATTAGAAAAATTAATTAATCTTCCAATATTTTAGTTAAGGATCTTTGAAATAATACTTTGAAATAAAAATCTTTGAAATAATTTAAAAGATTAATAATAATATTAATTATTGTTAAAATAAAAATTATTTCATAATTAAAAATAAAGATGTATAACATTTAAAAATAAAAACAAATAGTTCTTTGGAATGACACCTTTAGAAAGAAATCACACTTTGGCAGAAAATGAGGAAGCAGAAGCCAATCAGAACTCTCGATGAGAATAAGCTTATTAAGGAAAGTAGTAAGATTATGATAAGGTTACTACCAGTGCGAGTTCTGATTAGCTTCTACTTTTTTGTAAAGATATGAAACTTCCCTTAAAATATTGATAATATTCTCGCTAAAATAAAATTATTACATAATTAACATTTATTATAGGAACGATTTTGTTCACTAGAAAAATAAAAATGTATCCTTGTATAACATAATTAAAATTAAAAACAAATTTAGAAAAAAAAATTGACTTTTGATTTTATAATCAAGGTTCTTTGGAATGGAAACGTATTCATCGATGACTATGTTTACACGTCACCTTTAATCGGATTTTATAATATTCGTAGTTCTAAGACTGGCTAATCATAGCCATTCCTCTGAAACTCTGAAGAATGGAACGGTTATGATTGGCCAATATCTTACAATTACAGATATTATTAAACCCAATTAAGAGTGACGTGTAAATATAGTTGATGGTACAAGTTTACCTATTTTTGATATTTGCTGATAACGTTCATAACAGCCATAAAACATTCCATTTCCATTTCAGCAAAAACCTTTTCAAATGCTGCTTCTATAGCAACAACAAAAGGATGCATCTTTTTTTCTTTATTCGTTTCATTTAGAGTATCCTGTGTGAAACATGTCGCCATAGATTGGATGGCAGACGAAGACTTTGCAATCAGCAATTCTAGATTATTCTCTTTATTCTTCTTTTGTTGAGAAAAAGTATCCAATGACGGGACAGCAGTTTTATATTTCTTGGACGGAAATCCAGCATTCTTTTCATCGCTTTCATTTAATTGTTTTTTCTTATCACCATCATTGTTTGTTATGTCAATAAAAACGTCTAAATCATCCGATATAATTTTTACAGGCGAGGAACTGCATGTATTCCCTTCTGCATCGTACTCGATTGATATTTCGTCACTCACCAAATCGAGTGAAGATGGTGATGGTAATATCACACAATTTTCAGAGTTTGAAGATGAACCGCTTGGTGATGTTGACGGTCCAGAATTATGTGAGAAAGTCATGGAACCTCGAGTTCTGTCAAAAAAATTCTGGAAATTAATATTAGGGCATACTTTAATACATAGAGAAAGTTGTAAGTCATAAAAGGTTTACTGCGTAAGTGATGTTATGTCCAACTATAACAGTTTCTTAAGTTATGTATCATATACAATGGAAAAGAAATTTTTCTTTTTTTTCGACATTCTACACAGTATATCTTTTATGACTTACAACTCAGGAAAATAAAGGATCTTTTTGTACCATATGAGAATTAGAATTTTATTTACCTTCTATGTTCAATGTGAGGTATGAGAAAGGACATGGCTGGCATTAAATCCCAAGTGGTCATTTTCACTCCACCTTCGGAACCACTGGGCGGTTTACGTTTCATCTCCCGCAACTTCCTTCCTAACTGGTTTCGAAGTTGGTTCCATCTATTTTCTGCTTCTTCTCCTGAAATCAATAATTTTTCAGTATGTTAAAGGTTATAATGAACCTGATATATATTATACCATGGATATGTAAAACATTTAACTTAACCCTAACCTAAATTTAATTCACGTTACACATTTAAGACATAAATAGTCAATAATTTTTATATAAAAAAATAGAAATATAGAAAATACTTGCCAGAAGTTGCACCACAACATGTACTAATGACTTTCCATGTATCCTTTTTCACTTCAACATTCTTGAAATCTTTATGCTTTTTATTGTATAAATATGGATTGCTCTTCACAAGAGTGGCCAAAGCTTCATCATTAATATGTACAATGTCTTGAACAACATTTTCGTTTATACAATCGCTCATTTTTTCCACAAATTGTGAAACGTCGCACAAAAACACTTTCGCCCGCGATGATGTATTGGGCTCTATGCTTTTAACTTTAGCGTTAAAAAATGGATTTGACCATTTCCTTTCCGCCCTACGTGATCCGGCTTAAAACATTGTTACGCCCGGACGTGACGTCAATTACGTACTGCGCCTTAGGGCTTACAACACATTAAAGCAAGGTTGTGGACCCACACTTACCTTATCAATTAATGCCTACAATACGATTGTCCGCTCTTCCTCGGTCGCTTGCCTCCGATCGCCCGAAAATTCACCAAAATCTCGCTGGCTCGATCCTGAGCCTGAGCGGTCGCGAAACACGAAAATGGCGACGGCGGCAGAATGGCCGGCCGGCGGATCAAATCGCGTATGTGGCTCATAATAAAAAGATGGGCAACCTCACCGATACTACGTTCTCCCTGCAGGGGATGGTCCTTGGCCTCGTCCTCTCGGGATGTCTCAACACGGCGACAAACAAGACTCACAAAACGACAACTATAATAAAGCGACTAATTAGGTCGAGCTCCCGCACCAGAATGATCCTTGGATCTTTCCATCCCGGGTCGATAGCGGCGTCAATGACCGCGTAGAGGGGTGCGCAGCCCCGCGGCCAATCATATCGCGGCACGCGAGAGATCCTGGCGCCTCGTGAAATGCGAGGTATTTCGGTGCCTGGCGCGCAACGGCCTTAAATTAAAATTTCGTTGTCGCGGGCCCATTTTCAATGACCCGGTGGAGGCTCAGCTGTCGTTCTCGCCTCTGCGGGGGAGATAGCGCCGATTAGGCCTTCGCCCTGTTTGGCCGAGAAGGGGCGATGTTGCCCCCTTGGCGTTTGGTGGCTGGATTCTTTGGGCGCTATTTCGTCTCTCACTGGCTGTCGAGAAGCGCTGTGTCGTCAGCCGTGACGTAAGATCCCTCGATGCGCTCCTCGCCCTCCTGATTTTCTCCAGCGGGTTGCTCGCAATTCGCTCGATACAAAAGAAATGACAAAAAATAATAAAATTAATAAACGCGAAAAACATATCATTCGTCTCTCCGGGGAGCTCGATAATGTTCTCTCTCGATGCAGATTCTGGCGCGGCCGCTCGGCCCGCGACCCGTTAAACTTATCGGGACGGATGGACACGCGACAGGACGGCAACATCACAATATATATATATATATATATATATATATATATATATATATATAGGTATATATATATATATATTGCGACGCCGTTGCCCACTTCGAGAACGCCGATCTCGAGGAGGTAGCGTGCAAGTTTGGCGGGTATGGTATCAGGCGGTATCGATTGTTAAGACGGTATCTCCAAAAATGCGGTAACTTATAAATCTCCGGAAGGGAGAGCGGAATTGGGCGCCAGGCACGGTATTTCCGCGCCACGATATCGGTACGGTAACGGTAATGTCCGACGATTAAGCTCAGTGTATGGCAGAGGGGCAGAGTTCTTTGTGATTTGAATGTTTAAAGAGAGAACGCTGGAGAGTATTCAGGAGAGAGAAATAATCGACCTGTAGTTATTTTACTTAACATTACGTAAATATATTTAACAGTTAGAATACAGTATGAATATGTAACATAGAAAAGACTAATATAATAGATAAGATTAATCTAATAGACACAATCCGGTGGATAACAACAAAAAAAAGATAAAATGTATAATATAAGAAATCGAACATACGAGCTCGAAAGACAAAGAGATTAAGATTCCTAACCGATAACGCGAAGGTCACGTTTCGTCACAACGGAAATAATAATAATTAATAATAATACAAATAACTTTATAACGGCGATTACAATGCAACAGTAAAAGTGAGTTAAACGATACGAAGGTGAATATAATATCTCACAGAGCGTAATACGGAAGCTCAAACAGTAATTAACAGCGCAATAATCTTTAACACGCAAGATACAATAATAAGCTCGATTTCCGGACGCGTTCGGTATAACGGAAATGATATTCGACTCAATATTTAGCGGTAATCAGCGGTAATCCACGGTGAGAGCCGAATTACGATCAGAGTACAGGGGCACGTACGATTTCGGAACATGCCTGGATGCGCGAACCTCGGGTATAATTTCGATATAAATCGAATGAACTTTTACATGGATTTTAGACGGTAGCTTAGAATAACGGTATCCGGTCGTGATTAATTACAGATAAAGAAGACTAACGGAGTATAATTGCGATAGAATTTAACGATAATCGTATCCTGAAACCGTTCGATATAAATCGAATCTGAACTTTTCTCACAATAATCGACAATAATATATAATCTTTTCGGTAACTTTCACCGGTGATTACTTGTGGTAATCTCAAGGAGAACAATGTTAATATATCACTCTATTTAACGGTCGCCTCGCGACCTTTTATCTTTAACAACAACTTGACTCTAACACTCGAATTTGAAACGGAACGATAACGGATATACGTATCTCGACGGAGATTTCACTTTATACAATATTCTTTCAGAGCCGTTTTCTTTTAATTACGGTAGCCCGAGCTCGCAAAGAAATTGTCCGCGTAAATCCCGCTTTTCCGGTAAGCGATACGAAGCGGCTCAAAATCTGCCAAGTCACTCGATGACTTGCAGTTCGGCCCGGACGTAACGGTAATCAAACGATACAACGGAACGGTACAACATTAAACGGTACAAAACGGTACGGAAATTGCGTGACGGGACGGAACTGTCGGCACGGACCCCCCCTGAGAGGGACAAATTCGCGGCACCCGGGGACAGTTGGCGTCCAGTAATTAACGGTACAAGTATTTTACTTCACGCGATAATGATTACGATAAAATCGCCGCCCTGCGACAATTTTTCTCAAAGGGTCGCCGCCAGCTGATCCCGGACGCAAAATTTCTAATCTACTAGTGCGACGGCTTACAATATTCGTTGGTGTCGGCTCCCTTCAGGGTCGTCTCCTCCAGGTTCGCAGGTGGATGTGCACTGATCACAAGCTCACCGAACAGTGTCAAATTTTGACTATGTCCGCGAGGCCCTCGATTCCCGCGCCGATTTCCGCGCATCTTGCTGAATTTCTCGGAAACGGGGGTTGTTTCTCCGCCCCCTTCGAAGTCTCCGTTGTAGAACGACGTTGCCCTTACACAGGGGTTCTGGCTTGATGCTGGCAGTAGCGTATCGGTACTAACTCCACAGCTCGGACTCGGCAGGCTGGCCAGGCCGTATCCTTGTCCGTCTTGTTTGGAGTTTATCATCCTTCCCAGTCTGCAGCCCGGGATGATCGATCTTCCGATTTCCTGCCGGTATCATTCTGAAATTTGTTTGGCAGAATTAATAATGTTCCGATATTTGACTAGCGGTGACGCGGGATCTCAATACATGATCTTTTTTTTTTCTTCTTTTTCCTCCACGGTATCTCGGGTCCCTTCTCCGTCTCTTCCTGGCGGTCTCTTCGGTATCTTCTTTCATTACACGGTATCTTACGCTAGCACCGGCCGTCGCACTTGCTACACGAATCTTATAAGTTACGCTAAAAAAACTAAAATAGTCGGATAGTCGGATTATAATAAATTTCGGTCCCCTCTCAGGTACGAGGGACGACCCCGCGCACGCGGCTTCCCCTCGGCAGGGTCACTGTGACGGAGCTCAAAAAGCGTCACGTCACAATATATAGATACATATTCTAAACACATTATACAATAAAAATGCTGTAAAAGAAACATTGAGCGCATATCGAGATATCGAGGAGCGTGACGCGTCGCGTGTTGCCCGTCTTTCAGTAGGAAGGAGACAGAAGACTGTATTCTGTCTGTATTCTGACTGTATTCTTCTACTATCCGAAGCTAGCCGAAGCGCCGAGCTCACACGTACGCTTATGCTTACATCCTCATTACCCCCTCCACGCCGTGTTGCATGTTCCTTGCGGCGGAGATCTGGCAGCTTTGCTTACCACTGAGCTATTCAGCCCCACACCGATATCACTCTCGCCTATTTGTTTATAACAAATGAATAGCTCAGTGGTAAGAGCAGTCGCCCGGCAAGCGAAAGACTCGGGTTCGATTCCCGATTCAGCGATTTCGCGCCTCGATATTTTTCTCGTCTATGTCTCTCCAGGGGGGTAAAGAGGGTTTTTATAGAATTTCTCAAAAATGAGAATCTATATATCTTGGTAAATGCACCAAGTAAAATATATGCATATGCTTTGTTCTCGTTTAAATTTTCGCATACAATTAAAGAATTTTTAAGCTTTACCATCCACTATGCCTCGGAGACGCTAGTTTTTTTATCTTGTTTTTTAAGATTATTTAGACAGTCTCTCTTCTATTTTTTATTCGTTGTGGAGCATGTTTAAGCCATATTTTTATAGCATCTTCAACTTGTTTTTCCGAAGATTCTGTATCACAAAGTTTAGTAGCTTCTAAAAAAGATAATATTTATGATGAAAGACTTAACATTTAATATTAAAGACTTAACACTTAATATTAAAAACTTAGCACTTAATATTAAATAATGTAACAAGTTTTTTATTTTTAACAAGTATTTTGATTTCTAAATATCTTTCTAAAAAACTATCAATAATTTGAAATTAACAAAAAAAAATTTAGAAAAAGTGTAAACACAAATTTAATATATAAATTTATTTGATATACCGCTGGCATATTTCAATGATATTGAGAGAGAGAGAGAGAGAGTGTGTGTGTGTGTGTGTGTGTGTGTGTGTGCGCGCGCGCGCGCGCAAAGCCTTAAATATTTTTAATACTAACTGAAAAAGTGTTTCTTGAGAAGCAGACTTTTACAAAAATAATTACATATTTTTAAGCTTAAACTGTTAGAGAAAAAATTATGATTTAAAAATTATGATTTAATAGATTTAATAAAATTACAATTTATAATATATCTGAAAAATTGTATAGCACGAAATAATAGTAGTAATAGTAAGATAATTTTTAAAATTTTCTAATTCTTAATTTTTCCGACAAATTTTAAAAGAGCAATTAAATAAAAAATTTAGAATCGTTGAAAAAACTTGTAGAGAAAATATCAAGTTTTTACAGTAATTTGATACACTAATAATTCAACGATTTATTCTCGTAAAATTTTAAGTTAAGAAATTTTAGACCAATAATCTGATGCCATATAGAATTAATCTTCAAACATACATCTTAAAACATTATAAGAAAGAAAAATCATTAAATTTAATGGCTTTCAAAAAATAAGTTTGTTTCCAATATGCAAATAGATTACTTATGATACATTTACACAACTGCAATTTACTAAATGCAAGTTTTTGTTGTCTAGAACCCAAAAAGTTATATTGAGATGCGAGATCATTGGTAAAGAGAAGCTTTAACATTCAATTTGTTCGGGAAGATATATTATTGCTTCCTAAAGACGCTAAATAAGAACTCTAAAAAAATATATACATTTATGAAATGCAATTAAAGAAATTAATAGCAAAATGGTTTAAATGACTTTCAATGAGAATTACTACTTATATAATTTTAACTCAGCTAATTATCATTAAGGTGTATATGTATTAAAAATATGTAGCGCTTATTATATAAATCATATATATGTATACAGGGTCTACCAAAAGTGTGGAAACCCCTAAATATCTCGGAAAATATACGTTTTACAGAAAAGTGTTTCCAACAAAAGTTGTAGGGTTTAAGAAGATCTATATACTGATTCTATCAGTTTGACCTTGGATGGCGTCGTCAAGGTCAGGTCAAGGTCACATTGACTTTTTTAAATGACACCCCCTACATTTGATTGCATATTCTTATAGCTTAATTCAAGAGCTTTCCAAAACACTATAATAATGTTCATTTTTATTAAGTACTTTGCGAGTTATGAGGGTTGAAATAATTTCTTAATTTTACATAAACCATAAAATATCTAGTAAACCATTCATTTTTCGATTATCTTACCTTCATACTTTTATGTACAAAATAATGAAAGGAATCAATTGGTGTAAAGAAAACATACAGTTGTTTTTAAGAAAAAATATGGAATTGTTAATTGCAAATTACATATTTTTTCTTAGAAACAACTATGTGTTTTCTTTACACCAATTGATTCCTCTCATTAATTTGTACATAAAAGTATGAAGGTAAGATAATCGAAAAATGAATGGTTTACTAGATATTTTATGGTTTATGTAAAATTAAGAAATTATTTCAACCCTCATAACTCGCAAAGTACTTAATAAAAATGAACATTATTATAGTGTTTTGGAAAGCTCTTGAATTAAGCTATAAGAATATGCAATCAAATGTAGGGGGTGTCATTTAAAAAAGTCAATGTGACCTTGACCTGACCTTGACGACGCCATCCAAGGTCAAACTGATAGAATCAGTATATAGATCTTCTTAAACCCTACAACTTTTGTTGGAAACACTTTTCTGTAAAACGTATATTTTCCGAGATATTTAGGGGTTTCCACACTTTTGGTAGACCCTGTATATAGGAGTTAAGTATTGTAATTAAGTATTGTAATTAAGTATTGTATTAAGTATTGTAAGTAACTCTTTTGCTGTTTAATAATCATTAGCTGCTGTAATATTTTTTTATTAAAAGCTAAAAATATAAATTTTTTATATATTATTTTTTTATATATAAAAATTTTTTAAATATAAAATATGTAAAATATAAATGCATGATGAAGAAAACAGCAAAATAATTTAATCAAAACTTTCACTATTGAACTATGAAAAAATAAAAAATAACCGTAGTGAATATTAAAGTTTAATAATAGGAATGCATAAAGAAATCATTTATAAAAAAATAACGAATGTATAAATTAAATATCATGAAACTTACCAAACTGATTAAAATTAGAAGTCAGACTCTGAGGTGTATCAGCATTTGAATCTATTTCATTTATTGGTGTACTTCTTGGTGTACTTCTTGGTGTAATTTTTGATGTATTAATATTAATATTATGTACATTGTCAGTAATATCAGTATTATTGCTGTTATCACTACTATTAGCATCTAAAAATTGTATTCATAAAATCAAACCAGTTTTATAAATTATTTGTCAATAAAATATTCTTACCAAAAATTGTAATATGTTGTGACTGTTGACAATGTCGAACATTTCTATTATTCTTCTCTCTCGATTCTTTAATTTTGTCAAAATCTATTTCTAAAAAAGCAAAATAAAAAATGTATATATATACTCTTCTATTTCAAATTATACAAACATAAGAGAATTTTCATTTCAATAATATGCTTATACCAAAAAAATATATATTTAATCTTCTACTTTTATATAATAATACTAAAAAAAAATTATTTGGAATATTTTGAGCACAAAATCGAACTGCTTGTAACTAAAATCTAAAAATATTTTATAAAAACTTTTGAAAAGTTTCAAAAATAATTTTTAATATAAAGAATTATCTTAGAATACGCAATGAATTAAAAAAAATTCTTTTTTAAGTTCTGAAATTGCCAATACAAATACTAAATGATCATACTAATGACATTTACCTAGTGCCTTTATAGTGATTTTTGGTGGGCGCTTAAATCTACATTCTTTGTCTTCTTTACTCTCTTCATCACTATATAATCGTTTTGGTTTTCTAATTCTTTTTTGAGGTTGTAAATTTTCTTCTGGTTCAGTATTAAGGTCACTTGTATTTTCTGCCAAGGAAAGTTTGCGTTTGGCTTTATCTAAATCATCTAAAATTATTTTTTAAAAATTACATTTTTAGATTATTTTTCTGATAGTCGAAATGCTTAATAATTTAATTTCTTTTATTTATGTTTTCTATATTATTAAATGCAATTGAGCTAAAAATGTAAAATTAATCATTCAGTTTATAAGTATATCTAAAATATTTTAATTAAAAGACATTGTAAGTTTGTAACGGGCCATCTTTCTCGACGCTCCGGAACGGCTCGTCGTATAGCCAGGATTCGAGCGAAGGGGAGGGGGGGGAATAAATCAACTTGTGCGATCATTTATTCTTAAAAACTAGACGTATGTTTATTGAATGAATGTATGTACAAGGTGGATGTGTGTGTGAAAGTATAAACATCGGTGTGTGTGTATTTGAATGTTTCAATGTCGCTATGTATGTGTGACAGTATAAATGACGGCGTGTGTCTAACTAACTAGGAAAAATAATACCCGGTGTACAAATCGGAACGGCAGGTCTGGCGCGAATAAGAAATATATAACGGGCGCACGAAAACTCCAATATCGGACGGTCACGGAAACACAGACTTACCCTATGGAGAAATACAACGGGAGACGGATATTCGGAACGGACACGGAACCTAGGACTAGTATTGTACCGTCGACGGGGCTAGTTTGTCAGTACGGCGTAGAATTGCCGGCGACACCCCGTGCAGTCGGGCTTTGCCTGAGACTGCGTACAGGGAAAATCCGGAATTACCCGGTGGATCGGACGACAAGTCATCTCGGACTGGAGCCGGAAAACCGGAGACACCCAATGGATCAAGAAACGCCTCGACCGGGGTTGGTACAGGAGCCGGAGTTACTCGGCGGGAGTCGAGAGATACCTCGACTAGGAACGGCTTCAGGGAGCCGGAAACACTCAATAAATCGAGAAACACTTCGATCGGGACTGGTACGGGAGTCGGAGACACCCGGCGGGAGTCGAGAGACACCTCGACCAGGAACGGCTTCAGGAAGCCGGAGACACCCGGCGGATCGAGAAACGCCTCGACCGGAGCGGTCTCAGGAAGCCGGAGACACCCGGCAGATCGAGGAACACCTCGATCGGAGTGAGAGCCGGACCGTTTCTGGACGTCGGTTGCAACCGACCGAGTACGGGAGCGCCCGTACCCTGGACCGGATCGTCCATGGCTCGAAAGGAACTTCTGGTTATCGGGTTCACCCGATCGGGAACGGTAGAGACCGTGCTCTGAACCAGAGAGCAAGGACAGGAGCTCGGTAGGCTTCGAGCGGGATGAGATAGCCGACATCGGGAGCACCCGGTCGAGCCGAGAAGCACCTCGACCCGGGCGAGATCCGGTCAGGATCTAGCCCCGATGCACTGGTCGTGCCGGCTTTTATACCCGGCCGGAGATCCCCTACCTAGCGAATTACTCAGGTGGAGCACGACTGCGAAATTTGGGGAATATTCGGACAGAGCGAGCGAGAGCGAGACAGCAAGCGCAAAGCGGCGAGAGCGAGCGAGAGAGCGTGCGAGCATGCTAGGTTGCGAGCGAGATAACAGGTATATAGCGGGAAATTAGCGGAGGAGGGGAATTAAAGGAAAAATACAGTTGTTTTTAAGAAAAAATATGGAATTGTTAATTGCAAATTACATATTTTTTCTTCGAAATAATTATGTGTTTTCTTTACAGCAATTGATTCCTGTCATTATTTTGTACATAAAAGTATTAAGGTAGGATAATCGAAAAATGAATATTTTACTAGATATTTTATGGTTTATGTAAAATTAAGAAATGATTTCAAGCCTCATAACTCGAAAAGTACTCATGAAGAAATACTTTATTATAGTGGTTTGAAAAGCTCTCGAGATAAGCTACAAAAATAAGTAATAAAAAATAGGGAGTTCCATTTAAAAAATTGAAGGTGGCCTTCATGTGACCTTCAAACAACTTTTCAAGATAAAACCAATGATACCATCTTATGTCCCCCTTCAAGCCATACAACTTTTGTCTGAACAATTTTTTTGTATTCGGCTTACCAATGGAGATATTCAGGTGCGTCGATTAAAATGGGCCACGGTGTATATATTTGAAACGGTCCACCTTTCTCGACGCTCCGGACCGGCTCGTCGGACAGCCAAAATTCGAGCGAAGGGGGGGAAATAAATCAATCTGTGCGAACATTTAATTAAAACTAGATGCATGTTTATTGAAGGAATGAATTATGTACAAGGTGTGTATGTGAGAGTATAAATGTCGATGAGTGTATGCTAAAGTTTTAAATGTCGCTGTGTATATGCTACAGTATAAATGTCGGCGTGCTTGTAATTGACTAGGAAAGATAATATCCGGTGTACAAACGAAACGGTAGGTCTTGCGCGGGTAAATAATATACAACGGGCGCACGAGAAACTAGTATCGAACGATCACGGAAGCGTGGACTTAGGCTGGGTTGTTCCATCTTTCGATAAATTTCATCTTACTTGACAGATTAGTACCTATAGGGTAAATTTTACCAGATAGTTTTACGAGCTACTTATATGTGAACGTTGTTCCATGATTATTTATCCTATCGATAATTACCTACAAGATAAGCAAGATATATCGCGATAATAACTTCCGGAAACGTACATAGCCACTTCAAGTGATTGTCTATAACCTCTAACGGGATGCTTGTAAAGTAAAGGCTTGAGCAGACAGATTGCAATATTCGTAGACGTGATCGTAAGTCAATGCACAAAACGATGTAAATACATATGTATGTCGACCTTTTTGTACGTTGTACTTACGACTACTCCAATATATTACGGCAATCTTTCTGCTCAGGTCTAGTGTATCAACTATTGTGTATCAGCTATTGAGAAGAATTGTTATTTTTTATTATAATAGAATTCAGGTAAGGATATAACATATACATATGACAAATAAATATAAGTTATAATGTCTTATGTATTTTTTTAATAATTTATATTTATGCTAAATAGATGACTGAATTAAAGAAAAGAGAAAGAGGGTCCAACTTCTCAAATAAGGAAACTGAGACATTGGTTCTTATTGTACAACAATTTAAAAATATAATAGAATGCAAAAGAACAGACGCTACAACTTGGCGAGAAAAGGATGCTGCATGGGAAAAAGTAGCTGCAGAATTCAACTCAAACTCTGGGGAAATATTTCGAACGAAAAAAACTCTGAAAGCAAAATATGAAGATTTGAAAAAGAGTATCAAGAAGAAATTAGCCCATAACAGAATGGAGAAATTTAAAACTGGCGGAGGTAAGCCAGAAATTCGACCTTTGACTGGTATTGAAGAAAATATTCTTTCAATGTTGCCATCGTCTGTAGAAGGTCTACCATCTATATGGGATAGTGATCGAGGTACTTATATATCATTTTATAAGAAAATTATGTATAAGATATGTGTATCATTGCATTTATAAAATAGTTTTAAAAAATAAATAATATTATAGGCTCTATTGTGTATCACACAAATTTCGAAATTTGTTTTAAAAAATATTTTAAAAATAAAAAAATTTTACATATATATTAATCAATCAATCGTAAGCAGTTTTTCTAATTTAATTTCTTTTATCTGTTTTTCTAAGACTTAATTTGTTCTCAACTTTAGCAGCTTTCTTTTCGTATTTATTTCGAGTTCCGTAAAGAATTGCTTTTTAATTTCAAATATTTTTTCTTTTTTAATAGAAACTTGTAAAGAAAAAGCAACACCAGATATAACACCAGAAATGCAATCCGTTGAAAACAACATTAATATAGACATTGATAATATGTATGTGGATATGGTAAGTATATATAAATATATATACAGGGTGTCTGGTAGTCCTTGGACCATCGCTCGTATACATTTTCCATACATTTTATTTTCCTCTGACATATATTTGATTTATCGACGGATAATTTATTCTTTTTAATTTTCGACATCATTCATTGCCATTATTTATTAACTTTATTATCCGGTAATATAATATCGCTCGCGTATGAATACAAATTATTGCTCAAATTGCAAAATGGTACAGGACTTTTATGTTCAGTTTAGTGTGATCTACCCGCCCACGAGCGATGGTTCAAGAACACTACCGGACACCCTGTATGTGTATATATATATATATATATATTGTATCAATTCGCATAAAATAATTTTTTAAAACAGAAATAAAATAACTGATAATATTTTTTACCTTTTAGAATACTCCTATTGATATCGAAATAGATATGGACCTAATGAACAATGAAAACAAGGAAAATGAAGAAACTAAAACTTCAGGTGAAAAAAACGTAAATGAAAAAAATAATGAATGTAAGAGGAAAATAGATACTATTAAAGAAACTGGTATTTCTATATTAAGAAGGACATTAGCGCCAGAATTACGCACTAAAAGATTGAAGAAAACGCATCAGTTAATTTCTCATGAAACCTCAGGTCAACGAGATCAAGAAATGAAAGAAGAAATCCACGAAACTAGAATGAAAATTTTAAAGAAAGAATTAGAGATTAAAAAAAATCAATTTTATAGAGAACTCGAAATAAATACAGAAAGATTGAAAACTGCTAAAGTTGAGAACGAGTTAAAAACATTGCAAAAACAGATAGAAGAAGCTAAGTTAGAAAAACTGCTTCAGACTGATTCTGATTGATTATTTTATTTATATGTAAAACTTTTTAATTTCTTATATTAATATGTTATATATTCTAAAAAAATTATAGTAAATATAAAGTACACATATACACACATACGTACACACGCACACACACGCATCACACACACACCATACACACATGCACATAAAAATTATATATTTGCGTTACATGATATATATTATAAAGTTTATTATAAAGATAATAAAGTTTACTGTAAAATTTGTTATTATAAAGGTTATGTGATACAAGTGCAAATGTTTATAATGTTATAAAATAAATATAACTGTATTCAAATACATTTTTATTTAATAAAGTTTAGATCATTTTTAGTAAATTAATCAATTCAATTCTTGATGTCAATCAATGTCTGTATGAATGCAATGAAAATAATGAATTCTTTTTGAAGAATAAGAAGCAGGACTGATATATATCTATTTTTACTGTCCCAACGTTTACCAACTGTGTAACTAACTGTCACTTTAACGGACAAGACTGCAAACAAAATTTGTGTTAGTATAGAAAAATATAATTGTTCAAATGTAAGAAAAATATAGGAAATAATATATTACCGTGCAAAATATGTATCAATTAATGAACGTCGTACATTAGCATTATCAATGCCATTATTATGTGCTTCTGGATTTTCTAATTCCTCAAGTGCAGCTTCAATATCGAAATCGATTGGAAGATCAGGTTCTCCTTGGTTTAGTGCAATGTTGTGCAGTACTGCGGTAGCTACTATTACAGTTTGTGCATTTAAAGGTTTCATTCTTAAACCAAATGCCAATGCAGCAAATCTTCGTTTCCATACTCCAAAACTTCTTTCTACGACATTTCGTGTTCGTATTTGGGATTCATTATATAATTCTTCAGCTTGAGTATGCGTTTCAAGCAATGGAGTCAATAAAAAATTTGTGCAAGCATAACCACTGTCACCAAGTAGTAATGCATCTCCCATTTCGCCATTAATAAATTTTGCACGTATTCTGCTAGCATTAAAAATGGTGGAATCATGTGTTGATCCAGGCCACCGTGCTACAATGTCTAAAAATTTTAAAGCACTGTCACAAACAGCCTGCACATTTATACTAAATATTCCTTTTCTATTTCTGAATACTTCAGCCTCTTCTCCACCTTTAAACAAAAGCAATGAAAATATTGTAGAATTTATTATTTATTTTTAATTTCAATACATAATACATACCTGGCGATTGAATTTTAACATGCGTACAATCAATGGCTCCTATGACTCTAGGAAAACGAGCAATGTTATAAAAGCCTTCTTTTGTGTGCCTTAGACTCTGATTGGAATTAGGACAATAAATATATTGTAGACGTAAAGATGCTATTGCTTCTGTAACCTTTTTTATTATTCTGCACATGGTGGATTTATGAATTCCACCCAAATCACCAATTGCAACTAGATAGGTTCCAGTTGCATAAAATCTTAATGTAAGTAATAGTTGTTGCAATGGCGAAACAGCATGATTTCTGAAATAAATATATTTATATTTATTAATATAATATCATATAAATTAATATGAATCTTTTCGTTTATTTAGTATTTATGTAAATATACGTTTCATATTTACCTGTCAGTCTTGCTTCTTATTCTTTGTTCAATAAGAGTTAATATCATTTGAACAGTACGTTTGTGAAACCGAAATCGTCTTAAAAATTCAATATTATCATATTTGTTTAACAAATCTGGACGCGGACGAACTGTATATTGTTTGCGAACCACCACTATTATTTCTTCATCAGCTTCTTCAGCATTATTTTCATCGCATTCATACAGAAATTGATTTTCGCACAATTCCATTTCCGTACAATATTTAAAATTTTTATTGCACAGATTAATACACAAATGTTAAATTTTGAAATAACCAAGTATCTTCCTTTCAGCAGCGTAAAATAAATCATAGCGTGTCAAATTTTCTAACTTCATTACATATTTATCCATAAGATAAGTGGTTTACACGGTACTGAGAGTGTCGTGTAATTTACCTATTGGAACTGGTCATTTATCAGGGAGGTAAATTTTACCGAAAAGTGGAACAACGCAAGTCAGAATTTTAACCATTAGATAAATTATCTGATAGTTTATCTGACGATGGAACAACCGGCCCTTAATCTATGGAAACGAGACGGGTATTCGGGATGGACACAGAACCTAGGACTAGTGTTGTACGAGCATGCAGGGTTGCGAGCGAGATAACAGGTGTATAGCGGGAATTAGCAGGTGCGATTAGACAAGCGAGTAAAGAAAATAATATATTTATTGTATAATAGTTATGATGCGCGAGCGCATCGTTACATATTTATTTATATTTATATATATTTATTTATTTTTATATTTATTATATTTATATTATATTTATGAAATAGATAGAGAGATAAATTGTAGTTTAATATTAGTGGCAATAACGAAAGGAATATTACTGAGATATTACTGATTGAAATAGTCAAAATTATTAACTGATTCTTTTAATAAAATTTCACTGATTTAGAGTGCTGTACTTATAACTGCTGTAATTAGTGACTAATCATTTACTGTTTTTTAGTGATAATGCACTGATTCACTTTTAGACAATGCTTTATTCGACAACACTATTAAATATATTATTATGCTAAAAAAAAGACAAAATATGGTACATGTCATGACGTCAAGAATCTGTAACATTAGATCGTCACTTTTACGTCATAAAAACGTCAATTCGTCAAGAATAGTCAGTGAATGACCAATTTGAAACGTCAAAATGATGTGTGCTTACTACCTGGGTTATGAAAACAGGATTATTAGGTCTTTTTAATGTTTCCAATTATACAATCTGACATATAGTAATCAGAACGGCCGATGGTAACTTATATGTTTAAGTTTCGTCTAACATGCTTACGATACCACAATTTACACATATATTGTCAAAATGAATTATATTTTTACCGCATTTCATTATCATTACTGCAACTTTTGTTAATACCATTCATAACGAATAAGGTTTCATTAATTTTTAAAGGTTTTTAAAGGTTAAAATCAGAGAGCAATACGACAGGCTTCTGATTATAATAAGTTATATTCACGAAGAATTATCTTTTTTCATTGCGTATTTTCGAACTACAATTGATAACAATTAGTTTTTCATCGGCCGTTTTCACAGCACGGGTTTAATATTTTCTACATTGTGTATCTCTTTGAATACAATTTACAACAAATAAGTCTGTAAGTGGGGTCTTAGAATCACCGTTGCTAATAGTGTTACAAGAGACATAAGGTACATTTGATCCGATCGTCAGAAACAATATTTATAAAGCTGAAAATATTCTTGTGCTTGCTTCGAAATGGCAAACTTTCATCAGATCTTGCTGTAAAATGGTTTGTCGATGCTTTTTTGCCTAATATTAATGAAGCATCGGCTCTATGTTTAGATTCTTGGACTGGACAAACGGAAGAAAAGTTCGATGTTATAGATAAGCGTGGTAAAAGAGTCAAAATTTTAACTATTCCCGCAGGAACAACTGGTATGATCCAGCCATTAGATATTTATACATTCAGATCATGGAAGAACTTTCTTAAACATTTCTCGGACTTAATCATACTATATAACTACGACATCAATTTATATTTGAGAAATAACATCTTAAAGATTCAGTCATTGATTCATAACCAGTTCTCATCATCAAGATTTGTAAATTTATTTAAATACGCTTGATGGAAAAGTGGGTATACTTCAGAAAAACCAGAAAAATGTGCAACACCTATGGAATACTGCTTCGAGAATTATGGTACACACTGTAGGTTTTGCACAAACATTGCCATCATAAAATGTGCTTGGTGCAACGAATCTTTATGTATATAACACTTTTGCTCCAGACTATAATGCTTCTCCTCACTACTGCAAAAGATACGTGAAATGAAGGCAATATTTTTAATTCCATCCTTTTCTTTTCAGCAAGATATGGGGAATTAAAATTCAAGTATATGGAGAAGGCCGCACCTTGTCTTCAGTGGCCGAGTCAAATCTCTATCTTGCCTTCACTGGTCGGGTAGTACCACTATCTTGCCTTCACTGGTCGGATAATATCACTATCTTGCCTTCACTGGTCGGGTAATACCACTATCTTGCCTTCACTGGTCGGGTAGTACCACTATCTTGCCTTCACTGGCTGGGTAGACTTTCCCATTGCCTTCAGTTTCCGTCATTTGGATGCGTCATATTGAATTTTTCATCCACCACTTCTAGATTGATATAACTGTCAAAATCATAATCATGTATCTAATAAACTTCGCAAGTGGCGTTAAATAAAGTTTCTGAAACTCCTGCGATTTTATCCACCATTTTGTATTTGCCATTCTGAATCTCATTAAACTAATGTTAAAATCGTCATTGGCGATCTCAAAAACACGCAGACAATGAAATTATGAAAGAGAAATGTCGTAAAAGCTGTAAGAGAATCACACTCATGAGTAGCGTTAACATTGTACTAAATGGTGTTAAACTTTCGACTGCGTTTTCTACCCTTAAAACACCTTGTTAGTTAAAATAAAAAAACACGTGTTTAATGTTTTTCGATGTACTACGTGTGTGCAAAGTTTCAAGAATATCGGAATGGCATTTGAGTAGTATTACTTGTGAGCAGTGGTACTCAAGGCTTTCGCACATGAATTGCCATAACCATAAACGTAAAACGTAAACGTAAGCTGAAGAACCAATCAGAATATTGCTTTAAGGCCATTCTACAATGGCCGTAGCATAAGGTTGTAAGGCGTAAGCCCGGGTCCACAATAGGTAATTTAAGCCCTAAGCCTTAAGAAATTGACCAATCACAGTCAAGTATGAAGAGAATATCTGACTGTGATTGGTCAATTTCTTAAGGCTTAGGGCTTAAATTACCTATTGTAGACCCGGGCTAAGGGTCTATCCAGACAAACTTGCATAGGTGCATATGCATAACATAAGACCAATGAGCATCGAGTATTATGTTATGTAAGTCAATATAGCGATTTAATACTCGATACTCATTGGTCCATATGGTCTTATGTTATGCATATGCACCTATGCAAGTTTGTCTGGATAGGCCCTAAGACTCAAGAAATTGACCAATCACAGTCAAGTATTAAAGGCCTTTGCACGTACAAAAATTTTAGTCGTAACCATAAGATCGTAAGGAATCTGACAAATCATAGTCGAGTATTTTTTTGCGATAAAAGAACTGTAATAATCAACTGTAATTGGTCAATTTTCTTACGACCTTATAGTTACGACTAAAATTTTTGTACATGCAAAGGCCTTAAGAGAATACTCGATTGTGATTGATCAATTTTTTTAATCTTACGCCTTACAACCTTATGCTACGGCCATTGTAGAATGGCCTTAAAGCAATATTCTGATTGGTTCTTCAGCTTACGTTTACGTTTTACGTTTATGGTTATGGCAATACATGTGCGAAAGCCTTGAGAACCACTGCTCAGTCCGATCAAGCGTCGTCTACAATAAGATTTTAAGGAGACTTAACACATCGGTCGGTATTCATAGTCCGGTCTTAAGCGTCTACAATAAGTGGAGTAAGCTTGGCGTAAGAAGTAAGAGAAGGAGTAACGTTTGCGGCGTAAGCTATTTACGCTGACTCAATCTACAATACAGTGGAGTAATATTATAGTTTGTGACGTTGCCATCCCGACAGTCAAACGTTAAACAATTATTAATAAAGCAATTACAATAGCAAAACACATTTGCAATTAATGACGTTTTCGAGCGATCTTTCGTTTTCATGTTTTAACCTTCCTGGGTTTTCTTCCTGCGTTCTGATTGATTGAGTGTAAGTGTAAGAGTAAGAGTAGGCGTAAGAAATAAAAATAATTCATTTTGCTTACGCCCTTACTCCAGCTTTCTTAAACCGGAAATAGCTCTTTTACTTCTACTCTTACTTCTTACGCCACGCTTACTCTACCTATTGTAGACGACGCTTTACATTTAAGATTGTAACGATGCACCACCAGTGCATGTTACGAATTCCCGGAACGAAGATCAGCCGGAAGCTGCCGCCCGGAAAAATATCCGCCGAGCAAAAGCAGAAGCACGCCGCGTCAAATCTTCGTTAAAAATTCGAGCATTTCGAACGGGTTAAAACCAAAACGAACCGAGGAAAGCCGAGGACGCCCGATTTACCCCGGATAGAAATCCCGCGCCGGAACCCGTCGCGCCCCACCAAGCGGTCCCATACCGTTACCGTTTTTTAATCGCTCGGTGGGGGACCTGTGTGTACACTCCTTTTGTACACTGCGCGACAACGATTCGTTCCGTGGCCCCTCTCTCGCGAGGCAAAGGGAGCGTAGAAGTGACCAATCAGCTGGCAGCGTGACAATAGCTGATTGGTTAGAAGCTACGCTCCCCTTGCCTCGCGAGAGGGACCACGGAACGAATCGTTGTCGCACAGTGTACGCCGGCGCGAGACTAATTAGCCGGGGTATAAAAAGGGCCCTCGAGTAAATCTAGACTCAGATCCTGATTCCACTTGCTACAAGCCAAGTAATCCAGATCACGATCCATTTTTAGAAGCAAAGCCAGCCAAGCCCCGAATAGAGGGTAGAACGTACTCTGCCTCAGCTGAGTTTTTCTCAGTTTCGGACTTAGGGCCGCGCTTCCTAGACTAAATCTACTCTGCCTAAGGAAACCGTGCTGGAGAGTACTCCGGCACCGTCGAGCAATCTTGACCCAGGCAATACATCCCGCCATCGTACCGCCGTTGCAAATTTATCCGGAGGTAGAGAGCAGAGCTGCCTCCGACGAGTGTTCTCGTTCGCATGGCGGAATCCCGCGGCATCCATCCATCGCGAAGAACATATTAAAATATTCAATCTAAATCGAATTCGCGTAAACCGAGCGTCTCGAATATAGGCAGTTATAAAAGGCAAGATACGCGCCGTGTCTCGCGAGAGCATTGCCCTCAGGCAAAACAACAATACAGCTGACGCGTTGTTGTTGTATATGTCGGGCTTTAAACGCATTCCAATTCCCGAAACTTGATTTATAAACGATACCGAGCTATCGCACTAATTATCCGTCACATTGTACACCGGATGCAGTCGTCTGCATCCGGTTTAATAACTACTCGCACCGTTTAAGCGTTTCGCCAGCGATCATATCGTGCCTATCGATTAATCGATTCATGCTGATTATCCGCGCGCAGTTTATACACCCATCGAAATCACGCTGCACTCGATTTATTCTCATACACGCATACAAAACTCACACCGTACACTTACACACGCACACACACACACACATCAAAACTCTGTACTTATTTTCTTCTGAATAAATATTCTTTTGTTATTTTTTTTTTTAAACTAAACTGCCGTTATAATTATTAGCTTACACAGAAAACCGAATCCCGCATCCGACTGCGACTATCCGATCATCTCGCGGAAGTCATCCGTGACAAGATCATCTTAAGAACTCATTCAACCAATCAAATAGCACAATCCAGTCATTGATTGGTGGAATGAGAGTGGAATGAGAGATTTAAGATAGAGAACCTCTAGGAGAGAGAATGGACAACTGATCAAGCTTTTTCATGATTGGCTGGCAGAAAATGTATCAATTTTAGCTATTGCGACGCCAATGCAAAATATGATGACACACAAATAGGACACACATGACACACATATATTAACCTATTTGTGTGTCATCATATTTTGCATTGGCGTCGCAATAGCTAAAATTGATACATTTTCTGCCAGCCAATCATGAAAAAGCTTGATCACATATCACATGATCAGTTGTCCATTCTCTCTCCTAGAGGTTCTCTACTTCAACTCATTAATCCTACTGTCATTGTAGACGACGCTTTATGTCCTAGAAGACGATGGAAATGATGATAAAGTTGGAAATAACCGTAAGCAGAAATAATTAGGATTTCAACCAGTTAAAAAATATATATATATATGGCATATATATATATTTGACGCATGCGCAAAAGTGCTAAATCCGACTAAGGCTAATATTACATTTATCGTACGACAAATTTTTTAAGCACACTGATTGGCTGCAAAATAGAAAATTTTTAAAGATTCAAAAAATTATTATCCTGCAATCCTTTAGCCTAAAGGTGCAATTTCATTGATGCTAAAAAGTCAACCATTGGTTGAACAAAGAAGCAACTACTTACTTCTTTGTTCAACCAATGGTTGACGCTATTTTTTAGCGTCAATGAAAAGGCCGCTTAAAGGTGCAATTTCATTGACGCTAAAAAGTAGCGTCAATGAAATTGCACCTTAATAACTGTGCGAGAGAGAATGTATCGTCTGCACCGTAATGTTTTCGCTCATTCCTCCTACTGAACTGCCAATATAGGAGTACTATATATATGCTGTACCCTGGGACAAATTTGCTAATTCTGTAAAAACAAACATTGCTATTTTTAATTAGAGTAGAGAAATTATGCATCTATTTAATAAATTGTTTTCTTAATGAGCGATAAATTTATATTTATTTTTTTCATATATTTGTACAAAATATATAAAATAATAATAATTTATTTCTAAATTTATGTATCTAAATTGATGTATAGGAAGTCTACAGTTTGCATGTATCATGACATTGTAAGTGCAAAAAAATTCGTATCTTTATAGAAAGATAAAAAAATATAAACATGAGAAGAGAGCTCTACGTGGACAACAGAAATAACAGTTACTTTTATAGCATTAACTTCCGATTGTGTGTGATTTTGCTGATTTCATCAGCGTATTTTATACATGCTGATTCTGCATATTTGAGAAATATTTTGACATAAGAGTGCGGTATCAATTTATATTTGATTGTGACTCTTTAATTAAAATATCCAAAAATATTGAAAGTATAAAGTGAAAAAAATTCGGAAATCGAAAGCGATATAATGTAATTCGGGTCGAGTTATTTTTAATATAAAGAAACCAAGAAGGTAAATACAATTTAATCCTTTTCTATATAATATTAACAAAATTATAAATATTTACAAGAATATTTTCAACAGAAATAAACATAAAATATGAAAATCAACTTCTTTTTTTAATTATAATAGTGTTGAAAAAAAATAATTTCGTGCACGAATTAAGATTTTAATACATTGCAAGCAATAACAGTTTATGTATAGAATATATGTAATATATATACATTAAAATCTATATATTTTAGATTAAAATGGATATACGTGAGAATATTAAAAAGGTAACATCACTTGATTACATAGATGATAATGCTGAATTCTTTCGACTGTCAGGTTTAAGTCAAGCTGCAAAAGATCGAATGATGAATGATAGAAAAGTGAAAACACCAAAAAATATACATGTTTGTACATATATTAATATATAATAAGATATAAAAGAATTTAATTTTACTATACATTGATATATTTTTATACAAAGCAATATCTCTTTGTATTAATTCTAGTTATTGGAGGACTCTGATGATGATAAAAACTATGTTGATGATAATTTTATAAACAATAAAGTTAAACCTACTTTTGATAAACATGCCATTTCTGCTGCTATTAAAGAGGTAAATTAACATATTCTTTTAAAAACAATTATTAACTAAGAGATATTTAATATTTTGAATAAAAATAATAGTATCCAATCAAAATTTTAAGATAAAAAAGTTAACTTTTAGGTTGCCAAAGATTATATAATTGAAAAGAAATTATGCATTTTATATATTTCAAGCGAATATATATCTTTTAAGCATATATGTAAAAGTTATATAATATAAACAGTTAATATTGGACAGGTAAATGGTGGTCGTGATCTTTCAAATAAATATTGGGAAAAATATTATATGAGACAGATAGAGAATATAATTAATTCTGAGAAAAACATATCTGAGGAGACTTCTGATCATAACAATATAACAGTATGTTCTGGAAATCAATCTGAAGACTTAGATGATATATATATTAAACAAAAACATAAATTATCTAAAAATGCTGCAATAATGAGTCTTCTAAAGAAAAAGCAAATTTCTTTAGAAGATATAATTAATCCATGCAATAAAATTTCTATAGGGAAAGAAGATAAATTGGAAGTTTTAGTAAATATATAAATAAACCTTTCTTTAATATATAATATTATATTATAACATAAATGAAAAAAAATGTTATTTTTCAGCATGAAATGGTTAATGGAAATATAATGGGCAATAATGAATATAATAATGATGGTCAAGTGAAATTGGTTCCTCTTTATGAGGATCCTGATGTTTTTGTTCACCCTTTACAAATGGGAATAGATGAAAAAAAGCACAAAGATGTAGATTTTAACATATCCCGAATTGGTAAGAAGAAAAAAATAACACCGCAAGAACATTTTCTTGAGGCAACTACTGATGATGATTTTAATTTTGTTAAAAAGGAAAAGAATACATAATATATTGTGTTTATTATAAAACTTAAACATATATAAAATAATGACAATAGTCATCTTCCTTTCATCCAATGATTTAATGTGTGATTTGGACTGATAATAAACTAGGATATGTACATTTATAATCTCATATTACTAGCATGCGAGATTGTGAAACTGTGTCATGAATAGTTTTAATATATTTATCACATTTAAATAATATAGGTCAATAAAAATAAAAGTAGTTTGAGAATATAATATTATTTTGATAATATAATAATAGTAATAATAATATAATAATAGAAATAATAATAATAAATATTGTATAATATTATTATATTATCAAAATCCTTTTAAAGAATACGTCATATTGGATTTAAAGCAGCAGGATATTCCACACAATAAATTGTTTTATAAGCTGCAAATTGTATTATACACATGTTACATATGTTTCATTACTTTAATGACTTAATATAATGGTATAATTGATGCCTTTTAAAGATTGTAAACATGAGACTTAATAAAAGAACCTAATGTCATTATAACTTCATTTTTTGTAACAATAAATGTTAGTCTTAATATTATGTCTGAAAAAAAGTTTATATCTTATTTCCAAAAGAAGGTATGCCATAATCTTGTAACTCTCGTGAATTATTGCTGTACATGGTGAAATGTTACTATATATACTTAACATGATTGCTGCATTTTTTGAAAATAAATCACATAAAAAATAGTGTTAATTGCAAATAATTGCATAATAAAATAGATCAATAATATAAAAAAAGATGCTGTTACTATTTTATATTTAACTTTTATGTAAATGTTAATACTTGTGTGTATGTGTTTATGTGTGCATGTGTATATGTACATATATATATATATATATATATATATATATATATATATATATATATATATACATATACATATACATATAATTTGAGCAATAAAAATAACTTTAATTTCTAGATTTTATAAATTTCGGCATATTTAATAGCAAATATAATGAATCGAATTAAATTAAATATGAGATAAAATATTGTATTTTTTAATTTTATGTTATTTTAATTAATGTGTATAAATGAAATAAAATTTCATTTAAATTTTACTTTTAATTTTTAAAAGGATTTATTTTTTAAAAAGGTTTATCTTTAAATATCTTAAAAAGATATTCCGATGAAAAATTTTGACACTATGTGCAATACGCTCCAATGAAAGTTTATTTATAATTATATGAATGAGATTTTCTTAAAAATAAATTTTGATGTTCCATAAATAGTCTTATGATTTTGAGATAATACATTGATGATCAAATTAATTAAAATATAGTAATTATTAAAAACTATGAATATACAAAATGAATATTTTACAACCAAAAAAATTTTTATATGAAACATTATACGTATTATATAATTTTATTGCAAATATAAAATTATTTTTTGAGATCTTAATTTTTTTTGACGATTATATAAATTATAAATTATTACTGAAAGAAAAGAATGTGATAAATGAACACATTTATTGATATTGACATTAGATTGACAAAGTTCTATGAATCGCATAATAACTTTGTTATTACTAATAAGTTCTTTAAATATTTGTTTCATATTTTTAATGATCTTCTCTCAAAAGATAATTAATAAAATATTAATATAATAAAAGATAATTATTTGATATATATTAGACTAATTTTATATTTTGACCAAAAAATATAAAATTTGTATTATGCTAATATTAATGTATAAAATAAAGTTAGTTTATACAGAAGATATGTAATAAAATAGATAAGTTTATAGATGAACTATATAAATATTTCTATTAATATTAATCATACCCTTTTATGTAAATATCAATTTTATGTAAGTATCAAACATATTGTATTTGAATATAAATTTGATTATACACATAAACAAATATGAAATTAGAAATCGACAATAAATACAACTTTATAAAATTGTAAAATTATATATTAGAAATATATTAGAAATTATTTTATATTATATATTAGAAATTATTTTATTATGTATTAATATTACGATTAGAAAATGACATTAAATTATGACATGTTGTAGAACAAAAGTAATATTCATAATTGAAATGTTGATTTAATGTATTTTTCATATTAACACTAAATGTAAGTGGAAAAAAATGCGTTAAAATCCTTGAATAATGATCAAAACAGGCACTTTTGCACGAGAAGCAATATTTTGCTTCATCTAAATATTGGACTAATGTATATGGTATTAAACTTGCATCATATGTTATCCTGAAAAAATATAAAACTTGTTATTATGTATTATATATTTTGAGTGTCAAATTATATACATATACAATTTAAAAAAAGTAGAAACAATAGAAACCTGGATTTTAGAAGAGTTCTAGCTGAAAATTCAACGAGACTTGGCAGTCCTTTGTCTAAATTTCTTTCATTAAATGCAATATTATAATTAATTTTTGAAAATAAATTTTCTGAAATATCTAAAAAATACAATCGCAAATGTTGAATTGTTCCTGGCAAGAACAATAAATTGTTTTTTGCCACATCCAATAATTTTAAGTTATTCATAGTTCCAATATTTTGTGGTAATTGTGTTAACATGTTATGACGAATTTTCAATTCTTTTAAACCTTTTAATCTTCCAATTTGTACTGGTAAGTCAGTTAACTATAATATAAAATAATAAATTATTAATATTACGAAATTAAAATCATTTTCATAAATAAAATTGGTTTTATCAATTAATCTTCATACTATAACACTAAAATATCTAATAAAATAACTTACTAAATTATTACTAATATCTAGGAAATATAAATTTCTCCTAAGTGCAGTTTGTTCTAACCATGTCCATTTAGATCGAATTGATTTTCCAAGATTATTATGTGACAGATCAAGAGTTTGAAGATAAGGCAAAGTGCCCAACTCTTTTGGTAAGAAAGAAATTTTATTGTTTGATAAATCTAAAAATTTTAAATTCCGTAATGTCAAAATTTGTCGATCAAAGGATTTTCTATCCAATCCACTCAACACAAGTTGTTCTGTTGTTCGTGGGAATCCTTGTAAAATTGGATATTCAGATTTTTTCTTTACTACAACTTTTTGCAATGAATAGAATTCACTTGATTTAAAAGTTATATTAGATTTAGAAATATATTTATCTAAACTTTTACAAAGTCCATCTATTATATGTTTCATTATATTAAGAAAACTTTTCAACTGAATAGCATCACTCTGAATGATTAGATCATGACAAGGTTCTATCAAGCTTATTGTAGCTTTGCCATTGGTAATAAATTTCTTGAATATTTTTCTTATGTTGTTAGTAATCTGAAAATATAAGAAATATTTTGTTATATATTTCTTTAAGAATAAAGAGAACTGCAGAATTCTGAATTATGAAAATAATTACAAAATATTGTAATTAATTAATCTAACACAGTTTTAAGAAAAATTTAATAAACCATTTATAATGAAACAAAAAGAAACGTCATACGTTACTTTATACTTGGTTCCTTGCTTGTTCTGTCGTGTCCATAAATAAAAGCATAAATCATCGTTAACAGAATCTTTAACATATGCTAATATAGAACGTTGTGATTTTCTATGCAATGATAATGTCCTATCGTAAATCTCGATTTTACAATGTAATTTCATTGTTTATCATTTATTGTTTATGTTATAAAATCTAGTAATATTGCCCAGCCATTGAGTCCACAACAAAGAAAATAGACGAGTATAAAAGCACGGATATCGTATTTTGAGCATATATATAGTACTCATCAGAGTGGCGACAACTGGGTGCCACTTCTGATTGGTCTGCCATTTTTCATCCGTTGCCGCCACGTTTTCAAACTTATCTAAATTTTGTATTGAGTAAATAAAGTGTTTAAATAAAAAAATTAAAATAGGAAATAAATAGATGTATATAAAAAATTATATTGTTGCATATTATTTATTGCACATTGTTAAACATAAATTTTTAGCTTGTATCCAGTTTTGCGTATTTATTATTTATATTACTAATCCATTGATTTCAACGTTGTACATCTCTGGTAATCTGGTAATATTTTTATACTATGGCCGGTATTCATAGGCCGGTATTCATAGTCCGATCTTATATTTAAGATCGTCTTAAGTCTGCTTGGAGGTTGACTTAAGACCTCATTCAACCAATCAAATAGCTGCGTAGCATTTCAAGCTCGAACTTAAGACGATCTCAAATATAAGATTGGACTATGAATACCGGCCATAGTCCGATCTTATATTTGAGATCGTCTTAAGTTCGAGCTTGAAATGCTACGCAGTCATTTGATTGGTTGAATGAGGTCTTAAATCAACCTCGGACCAGACTTAAGACAATCTTAAATATAAAATCGGACTATGAATACCGGCCTATGAATACCGGCCATAGTATAAAAATATTACCAGATTACCAGAGATGTACAACGTCGAAATCAATGGATTAGTAATATAAATAATAAATACGCAAAACTGGATACAAGCTAAAAATTTATGTTAATAACATTTATGTTATAACATCACATGTAAAATTTATGTTAATAACATCACATGTATTATTATTAATACGAACGTGTGTTTTATATTAATAATGCTATAATTATAATAAAGTGACATGATTTACCTAAAATGTGATTTAAATTCAATATTTGTATATCTGGTAATAACATTTTCCAAATAATCTGTTATTTTTGGTACTATTTTCCTTTCACCTCTATTGTTATTATCTCTATTTTCGAATAAAATATTTTGTAATTCTTCTAGAGCACTAAATATACAGGTATTCTATACTCCGCCATTTTTAATCCATTCCCCCTCCTTGTTTCTCGTGTCACTCGCCTCGTCGCTAAGCTGAGATTATAGTAGATAGGTTAGTGAGATTATATGGGGTGGGGAGATGGATTAAAAATGGCGGAGTATAGAATACTCATATATTTAGTGCCTTAATTCTTCATTATCATCATCACTATCTGAAGAAGAACTACTCGAAGATTCAAAAATGATGTTTTCGAGTAAAATATATTGTTCCATAATAATAATTAATGTAATTGCAACACTTTCATATATGTACACTGCGCGACAACGATTCGTTCCGGGGCCATTCTCTCGCGGGGCAAGGGGAGCGTAGAAGTGACCAATCAGCCGGCAGCGTGGCAGTGGCTGATTGGTTAGAGGCTACGCTCCCCTTGCCCCGCGAGAGGGACCGCGGAACGAATCGTTGTCGCGGAGTGTACATACATACGGTACAATACAATCCTAATGATCCCAGTGGGAGAAACAAAACGCAGCACTGGGAGTTTTCAATACTGCCAACTTTATTTTTTTTTCTATCACCGACCAAACATATTTTCGAACGCACTGGAACCAAACATATTTTCGAACGCACTATATTTGTCGTAAACACCCTATAAGGCTGATGGCAGAGAACTAGATATCTGTCGTAGTCGTGGACATAAAGTAAGGCTGATGGCAGAGAACTAGATGTCTGTCGTAGTCGTGGACGTAAAGTAAGACAGAGAAAAACGTATGTCGTACAAGGCCATTGTGACAATGGGTGCTTTCCAGCTATGGTAACACAGTGATACACTGTGTGACACAGTGTTACACAGTGTCGACTTGTAGCTGGAACGCTTTTTAGCTTTCTTATTTTGTCACTAGAGTGCAGGGCAGTCACTTTTAATAGTTGTCACTAGGTCTAAATTTTCAGAACGTTCCCACACAACATTATGTCATCTTAAAGACGTCTAGATGTCTTTAAGTCGTCTTTTTAGCGAATATAAAAGTTTGGTTATCTTCTATCACGCAATATCACGCAATACCATTCTTTAAAAAATTAATGATACCAAATATGAAATGTTATGTTGGCACTCACTGGGGTGCTACAAAACGACGACACAGGCGAACACAGCATTTTTGCTGTGTACGATTGTGTCGACTTGTATCGTAGTTGGAAAGCACCTGTATCGACACTGTAGCGACACAGTGTCGCCTGTGTTGCTTGCTGGAAAGCACCCAATGGCCTTGTACGACATACGTTTTACTCTGTCTTACTTTACGTCCACGACTACGACAGACATCTAGTTCTCTGCCATCAGCCTAATTCCGACCTTTGTATATCTAGTGATTTTAGGATCTATTAGTGACATTACGTGAGATCAATTCTGAATTAGGGTAATTCCAGTTTCATAGTTGCTCTCATTGGATTATATTATATGATGGGCGGAATTATTGGGCGGAATCGGCGATTCGATCGGTTCGCGCGAGCTTCGGCGAACAATAAGCCGGCGGTTGCGCGGAAAAATTCTATAATTTTTAAAAATATACAACACACTGAAATATCATTTGTTTCCGATATAACATTATATTGTATAGGCATCCTTTTTACAGTATTTCATTCAGCACGATAAGAAGCCGGGATTAAAAGCAAAACCTCGGGATTAAAACTTGTTCCGAATGTGTCGGTGAAAGATTCAATGATCCTTTGCATTTCTCGTGGGGAGATTTTGCTTGTGAAAGGATCGAATATTGTGTAAATAAAATTGAGGCTCGTGATGGCGATTAACTCTACAGATTTTATCGCGTCGAAACGACAGCTCTTGTTCTTTCTATTTATGTTGAGCCAAGTTAGCAACGGTCACGATGAGGACGTGTTTACTTTACAGTATACTAGCGAGAATTTCTCTACGAAGATTAAAACGAAGAATCACTTTGTTATGTTTTACGCACCATGGTAAATATATGAATATACATTACATATACATATATCATTTATTCATATAATATATATTTATATATTTATTTATTTATTTATATATTTATTTATTTATATATTTATTATATTTATTTATTTATTTATTTATATATTTATATATATAATATAAATTAAAAGATAAAAGAAGAAATGATTTCTACCATTACTATATTAATTATGATGAATAAGAAATTCTTTCCTTTAAAAGGTGTGGACATTGCCAAAAACTTAGTTCTACATGGGAGCAATTAGCGGAAATGTTAAATAAAGAGAATAGTAATATAAGAATAGCCAAAGTTGATTGTACAACTGAGATCACTCTGTGTAGTGAACAGGATGTTACTGGCTATCCCACGTAATTTATCTTATTTTAACAATTTATTTTAACAATCGTATTAATGAAATTTCCATTAAAAAAGGTTCTATTTAAATAAATGAATTTTAACTTTTTATATATATTGTACTATTATAATTTTAACATTTCAATGGGTAATATTCCTATATATTATATACTATATACTATATATAATAAATTATTAAATAATTTTGAAATTATATTACAATTATTATATTATACTACATTGAGAATTTTTAAATGCAGGCTAAAGTTTTATAAAACTGGGGAAACCGGAAGCATCAAATTTAGAGGAACTCGAAATTTACCTTCTTTGACTGCCTTTATTGATGAACAATTAGGCAGTTCCTCTATGGTATGTGCTTTTATACATGACTTATTTTGAATCTTATGTTACTTTTTATATCAATTTACTAACCCTTAAAGAGCACACTTCCATAAAATTACATAAATTGCACACTGGGTGTCTGACAGCCACGGATGTTCACATGTTTGCTGTACAGGCGGTATTGGATATTTTTTTTACAAAAAAATTACTGAATAAAGTTTAATGTCTCTTTAATGTCTCTACTTTAATGTCAAAAAGGTTTCATAGCTATTCATGGAATTTGAATTAGTTAAAAAAAAAATCCTGTTTGGAAAAAAATAGAATAAATGACTTTTTTCACTCAAAAATTCATAACTTTTTTAGTTTTTTATTTTACGCCGTATGTTCGATTTTTTCGAATTTAGTACGGTTTATTAGAGTGTAAAGTGGACGCTGGGTGTTCGACACCCAGAGTACCCTTTAAGGGCTAATATCATAGCAATTCTTTTTTAGAATGAAGATGTTGCACCATCTCCTCCAGAAGCAGTGAATGGATTGCTAGAATTAACAAAAAATACATTTGAAAAACATGTTTCTTCCGGATATCATTTTGTCAAATTTTATGCACCTTGGTGTGGACATTGTCAAAAATTAGCACCAACATGGGATAAATTAGCTGACAGTCTCCGTAACGATGATGCAGTTAGTATCTCTAAAATAGACTGCACCCAACATCGTAGTGTTTGTGGCCAATTTGACATTAAAGGATATCCCACATTGTTGTGGATTGAAGACGGGAAAAAGGTATTGTTAATTAAATTATCCTTTTTTTCTGAAAAAGAAAAAGAATTAAGTTAAAATTTCAAAAAATTGTAAAAAAGTGGTTTATGAGATAAAAATCTAATAAAGAAATGGATAAATTAGGCAAGAAAAGTTTGTGGTTTCTTGCCTAATTTATCCATTTCTTTATTAGAGAAAAAGAATTATAAATTAGAAACTAAAATTATTAGAGAAAAAGAATTAAGTCAAAATTTCAAAAAATTGTAAGAAAGTGGTTTGTGAGATAAAAATCTAATGCTATCCATATCTTTATTAGAGAAAAAGAATTATAAATTAGAAATTAGAATATATAAATTTCCAGATAGATAAATACACTGGTGAACGCACTCACGAAGAGCTAAAGGCCTATGTGTCGATGATGCTAAGTAAGAGTGCTGATGAATCGAATCAAAAGAGCGAAAACAATAATGTCCCGCATGCTATACTAAGTTTGACAGCCGACAGTTTCCAGCATGGTATTGAAAAAGGTTTTTCCTTTGTAAAGTTCTTTGCACCTTGGTGCGGACATTGCAAACGCTTGGCGCCCACATGGGAGGAATTGGGTAAGAAATTTTTTGCTAATAACAATGTGAATATCGCTAAAGTCGATTGCACACTCGATGCAAGCAAACAGTTGTGCAATGAACAAGAAGTGGAAGGCTTTCCAGCATTGTACTTGTATAGAGATGGACGTAAAGTCTTTGAGTATAATGGTTCGCGTAATCTTGACGATCTGTATGATTTCGTGATAAATCATCTTCAAAAACCGCACGACGAATTATAATCCTATTATTAAACTTCTGCAATGTAAGTCACATCATAGTATTTCCCATCAAATAATTAGACTAATGATACGTATATATGCGTAACATCATATCTATCATTCATTATCAAACAAGAACAAGAGAATAAGAATTTTTTTTCATTTTTATATTCTGTAGACAAGAGAAAAAAAAAAGAGTACAATTAAAATATAATTATAATCTCAAAGAACAATGTACTTCCAAAATATATTTATGAGTGTATTTATTTAGCATTCTTCCATTTTACCAATTTTACCAAATTTTTCTCTCATATTTAATCTGATTTCTAAAAAGTTAAATTAAAAATCTGCACGCATATCAAATTTATTTATGTCTAAGTAAGAGATAAAAACAAGAACTTTTTTCAGTTTTTAAAATTATAACAAAGTATGCGCTGTGAGTACACCATTTAATTTCTTCTATTATATATAATACTAGATTTCTTTTACTATGTAATACTAGAAAAAAAAAAAAAAAAAAAAAATATATATATATATATATATATATATATATATATATACATATACAGGGTTTATATATACAGGGTGCCCCACCTACAAGTGGCCACCCTCTTTTATCTTTTAAACTAAAAGAGATAGACCATAATAAATATATATGAAATTAAATGGCTTTAACTGAACTTTATTGTGAGTATAGTGGTTGATTACAAAATTTATCTGTATTAAAGAACGGAGAGATATGTATAATTTTTTTATAATAATGTAGATATTTTGATATAATAAAAATTGTAGCGCTGTTTGAAACGAATATAACGATGTATGATTTAATGTAAATATTTTACATATTATACGAGATTTTCCGGCTTGAAATATCGCGGGCGACGTCCACCATTTCATTTTCGGCCCTGCGATATAGCCAACTTCTGACTCGTGCATTAGAGGTGGACATATGTCATGTTATTTAATCATGATACTCAGTCAGAAGTTGACTATATCGTAGCCGAAAATGAAATGGTGGACGTCGCCCGCGATATTTCAAGCCGGAAAATCTCATATAATATGTAAAATATTTACATTAAATCATACATCGTTATATTTGTTTCAAACAGCTACAATTTTATTATATCAAAATATCTACATTATTATAAAAAAATTATACATATCTCTCCGTTCTTTAATACAGATAAATTTTGTAATCAACCAGTATACTCACAATAAAGTTCAGTTAAAGCCATTTAATTTCATATATATTTATTATGGTCTATCTCTTTTAGTTTAAAAGATAAAAGGGGGTGGCCACTTCTAGGTGAGGCACCCTGTATATATACACCCTGTATATGTATATATATATATATATATATATATATATATATATATATATCATATACAGGATGTCCAAAACGTATGGAATAACTTGGAGAGATTTCATTTTAGAAAAATTTCAGATAAAAGTTGTAGAACTCTAAAATATCTATTTACTAATTTTATCAGTATGATCACAGGCGTTACAAAGGTTACATAAAGGTCACCTTGAATTTTTTAAATGGAAACCCTTATTACATATTCTTGTAGTTTAGCTCGAGAGCTTTCCAAAATATTATAATTAAGTTTTTCATTAAATATTTTTCGTTATAAGTACTCGAGTTACTACAGGAGGTTCCATATTTTTGTACACCCTGTGTGTGTATGCGTGTGTGTGTGTGTGTGTGTGTGTGTGTGTGTGTGTGTATATTGCACTATGTACAAAATTGAAACATTTTTTGATTAATTTAAATATTATTAAATAACACGATAAGAAACTAGCAAATAAGATGGCATCGCAGATGGTAGTGCGTAAAATTTTTTCTTAAATTATTCGCGAAAATTTAAACGTGCATAAGGCACATACATATATTTTACTTGATGCATTTACCAAAATATAGATTCTCATTTTTGAGAATTTTATAAACCCCTCTTTACCCCCCTGAAGAGACATAGACGAGAAAAATATCGAAACGAAGTCGCTGAATCAGGAATCGAATCCGAGTCTTTCGCTTGTCGGGCGACTGCTCTTACCATTCAGCTATTCAGCTCCACACCGACATTATTTGCTAATTTCTTCGTGTTGTTTAATACATATAGAGCCTAATTCTTTGATTTATTAAATATTATTATTAAATATTATATTTAAATTAATCGCAAAATGTTTCAATTTTTTGTACATAGTGTAAAAAAAAGTTAATTGAATTGATTAAAAATAAAGATAAGAAAAACGATCGATTTTATCACATAATTTAGCTAGTAGCAATATAAAGGTAATATATAGGTAATATAAAGGTAATATATAGGTAAGATATAAAAAATAGAATTCTTGCTCTTTTATTGCAAATATGGAAAGATTTTTGACAAATAATTATTGTATAAAATACATATGTCACATTTTCATCATGTATTGTAAGAATAGTGATGTGTATTTCTCTGTTTTAATTATCTTCTTAGTAGCAATTGTTTAGCATATAATAAGTTACATTGCAAATCGGTCTTGCGTTGAAGCATATCATCAGTGATAAACATCATTATTATTAAGCAATAAATGGGTCCGATATTTTTTTCCGATTCGCATATTGTTCCGATTGGAACGATATTTGTTTTCGAACCACCAAGTGGCGAAATGGTGCTGCAACTGGTGAAAGAGACACAAACAATTTGTTGACCCGACTTGGAGCCCCGTGCGACCGTGCGATAAGATTACATTCACTTTTAAGTTTTCCTTCTTTTACGTGAACCCTAACAAGGTTTACAATAAGACACGCTGAAATTCTCATTGTCGATGATGCGATATTGATAATTTTTGTAAGTAGTGAAGTTTATGTCACGCATGTCGCTAACATGATCGAAGATCTTTTTCATCACCGGTGGTAAACTCGGTACATTGGCAGCGGCCGCAATCTCGTCATAGTAGGCCCATTGTCTATCTTTGAGTTTATTGATATGTCTCAACTGAAAAAAGCAATTATTGTAATGTTTTTTTTCCCAAGATAAATTTATACACTGATATATTACATGTATATATTATATTGTTTCTCTTATTTAAGAAAGAACATCTTCTATTGTTATTCTCTACCGTAATCTTTTAAATTGCAAATTTCTTTCTATCATTCAGACACTTGAGAAATTAGTCTTACCTGAATGCCTTGATCCAATAGAGACTTCTTCTCGATCTCGTATTCTTCACGCATTCTTTGTGGTGATAATAGTTGGATGCGGCCTTCGAGAATTCCAAGAATATATTGTGCTTGAATGTGAAACATCGGGAATGGTATCACGATCGCCGGTAAACCCATGAAGAACAGATTCGTGTAATCCATATGCATCAGATGCTTGTAAATGGGTTCAACATGATTATTATCTGTACGTATCTCAACTTTAGTTGACATAAAGGGATACGTGAATTTGTAACCTAATAAAATTTATTATCATGAATATACAGGGTGTAAATTTATTATCATGAATATACAGGGTGTCCCAAAAGTCCTGGATCGGTCGAATATTTCATAAACTATGCACTTTAGAAAGAAATGTTTCAGACAAAAGTTGTATGGCTTGAAGGGGGCCATCAGATAATGGTAATGATTTGACATGGGAGAGTCATTTGAAAGTCACGTTAAGATCACCATCAATTTCTTAAATGGAACTCCCTATTTTTTATTAAATATTCTGGTAGCTCACGTCGAGAGCTTTCCAAAACACTATAATTAAGTTAGTTTTTATTAAGTACTTTCCGAATTATGAGGCTTGAAATCATTTCTTAATTTTGCATAAACCATAAAATATCTAGTAAAATATTCATTTTTCGATTATCTTACCTTAATAATTTTATGTACGAAATAATGAGAGGAATCAATTGGTGTAAAGAAAACACATAGTTGTTTTTAAAAAAAAATATGTAATTGTTAATTGCAAATTACATATTTTTTTCTTAAAAATAACTATGACGGTGATCTTCACGTCACTTTCAAATAACTCTCCCATGTCAAATCATTGCCACTATCTGATGGCTCCCTTCAAGCCATACAACTTTTGTCTGAAACATTTCTTTCTAAAGTGCATAGTTTATGAAATATTCGACCAGTCCGAGACTTTTGGGACACCCTGTATAATGAAAGTCAAATTTTATTAAATATTCCAAATATATGTGTGAAATCAATACCAGTGCAATATATGAAACTGTCCACTTCCGCTGAGGAACCATCACGGAAGATGAAGACGTTTCCTTGGATGGACTCGATGCTGGGTCTTTGCTCAACGTTGCTCGACATCTTCGAATCGATACGCTCCGTCAAATTATGACTTAAATACACCTAGATTAACAAAAGAAAGATTACGTTAGATCATCGTATTATTCTATATACGTATGCCATTGCTGTCTACACAATAAGACTTTACAAGTTTTCATAACTTTATATGTAAATTTTGATTATCCAATTTTAAGTCCAAATATTAAGAATAAACAATATTTTACATCTGGCGAAGATAATTAATGATAGGTAACATACGTACTTTGTCAGCGTATTGCGAGATTTCTATTGCGATATCAATACCGGACCAGGATGCGCCGAGTATGCAAATCCTTTTGCCAGCGTATACCTCCGGTATCCTGTATTGATGACTGTGAATGCATCTACCGTGGAAGCTTTCGATACCTGGAATATGTGGAATATGACCGACAGTGTAATGACCGTTGCACAATACCACGGCGTCAAAAATTTTCGTGGTCTCTACTTTGGATTCTAAATCCTCGTACGTTACGATCCACAAGGTCTGGCCGTTTTTCAGAATCTCCGGCTCCACGTGCTTTACCAGAGTATTGAACTAGAAAGAAAAAAATGAGCAGAATTTAAAATCAAGAACAACAAATCGTAGTGCGAAATATTTTTCTTAGACTTCTTTTTGCTTTCATATCATATATTTCATATCATATATTTAAATAGAACAAACAAGACAGCACACATGTCCAAAAGACATCTAAAAGACGACTTAAAGATGTCTTAAAGTCCTTTAGACATCTTTAAGACATCTTTTGGCCTTTTTGTGCTGTCTGGGAAGTAGTAGAGAATTTATTCATTTGTGTGTTTACATACACACATATACATAACACTGATCAACACGCAAATTTTTTTCTCACATTTAACATGTATTATAGGCAGTGTTTGCTGTAGATAATTTCAAAATTATCTAGATAAAGATAAAAATCCGTAAATTTATCTTAGATGAGATAAAGATGATTTTGCTTTTACTTAATCTAGATAAAAGATGAGATAATTATTGCGATAATCTAGATAATTATCTAGATATTTTTGTTTATTTTAGAAGACTATAAATATTTGTAAAAAATGTGACGCAGATTATAAATGGGATATTATAAATCATAAACACATATTCTTTCTTCTTTCCTAAAGAATATTTAAATAATAGTAAAAAGGTATATAAATGATATGATAAATATTTATTTATTAATTTATGTTTATAATATATTTATAATATATTAATTATATAATAATAATATATTTATAATATATTAATAATGATAACATAAAAAATATATTTTAGATATTTTAGATAGATTTTTAGAAGCTTGCCTGGAAAACTTTTTTGCATAATGAAAACGTCATCTTAGACAATTTTTAGATAAGATGACATATATTTTTCATCTAAGATAAAGATACTTTGTATTTCTTCATCTAGTTAAAAATAAAGATGATCCATTTCTTTATCTAGGTGATTATCTAGATAATTTTATCTAGATATCAGCAAACACAGGTTATATCTAAGGTATTGATTATGAAAAAAATATTAGTTTAGTTGTATCAGCTCTACTTTTTTTATTTATAAGGTTTTACAATTAACAAATTCTGAAATAGGTTTTCGATATTTTTGAAAGATGTATTCGCCACAAATATAACAAAAACTATCTGGATTATGTAAACAACGTCTCCGAGTCGAGGACATATCGAAAGTTAAAAAAATAATAATTTTGAGTCGAGTAAAACTAAAAAAAACTGCACGTGATGTCTAAAGGGGGGGTAGTCTAAAAATATTAAAAAACAAGAGCTGTTAAAAAAAACTACTGTCGTACTCGAAATCAGCACACTTAAATAAGTCCAAAACTGCAAAATTATAAGAGGAAAAAGTTGAAATTATTTTTGTTGTTGACCAGTGTAATCTGTATAATAATAAGAACTCGCTGTATAATTATAATAATAAGAACTCACTTTAATATAAGGATAGAGATTGAAGTGTTTTGCATAGTCCAAAAGATATTCCCTTATTACGCTATGATGAACAAAAGACGGTCCTTCTTGATTTTGATAGGGGAAATCAGGTATCTGCATTACCTCCTTCGGTATATTTGTTCTGTAAGAGAATCAGAACATTTTTCTGTCTTGATGATAACTCTCATATTGAGGTGATCACGCGCGCAATTTTTATTAATATGAGGTTCAAAAGATACGACGACCCGAGACGCGATAAATAAAGTTGCAAGTTGTATATGTGTATATATTTAACTCGAAATAAATTTTAAGCTATTTTAAACTTTACTTTTATACTTTGAGAGAGATGGAATAAAAAATAAATAAGATTATATTTCTTTGCGCGTGTTTTGTTCAATTACAATAATTATACTTCATTTATAAAAAAGATAAAAAGATAAAACAGAAATGTTAAATATATACTTATTTTTAAAAAATATTTTTCTTGCTTTTATTTTGCCATCTAGAAGGCTTTTTTTAATCTAATAAAATAAATTTCTTTTTATTTTGCCATTTAGATTTTTTTAAATCTAATAAACTAAATTTCTTAGTGCTGAATAAAGTCAATTAAAGAAGCTCAAGATTTATAGCATAGATTGGCAATGTAATATGTTCAATTTTCGACTGTATCAGCAAAGAAGATAAAATATATAAGAAAATATTATGTAAAACATTAGACATGCAAAGAATTATTAATCAAAAAATGTATTGTTTATTTTTATTAATAGATTTCATGTAAACATTCTTATATCTCTGTGTAAATTCTCAAGTTTTCTGTATTATCTTTCGATCTGGCTTCTGATCTGCATCACAGACAAGATATTATTATAGTATCATTTCAATACTCAATTTATCATTATTGGCGCGTGCGCCTCTTTCCGGAACTGGCCGTCAAAAAACGATTATCTGATTAATGTGTCGCAAAGTCGCGCGTCGACAGAGTTTATCGCATTTATATATTAGGTGACGTATATGTGGGAATCTTATATACGTTGTTTATATGTTTATTTTGGAAACTTTTTATTGTCTTAATCAAATATCAAAGAAAGGGAAATTAAATAGAATCCGATGTCATGTAATCTCTCTCTCTCCCCCCCTCCTCCTTCCTTTCTCTCTCTCTCTCTCTCTCTTATTTTTATCTATCGAAATATATACTAACATAAGCATACGATATAAATATAAATAATGTTGAGCCTGAAAGAAACTTGATGAAAATCGATTATATATCGCTACAATTATCTACATATATGAAAATTCAAATATATGAAAATATATGAACATTATTCTATTTGTTAAAAGTAGTCTATGCAAGCTAAAATGATTTAATGATGCAATTCTAGCACTAAACAAGACATGAAATTTCACGAAAGTTCCATTTCCTTACGCGTGCCACTGATATGATTCTACTAATTTTTTCATAATAATTATGTATAATTGACACATGCTCTTTCAATTATATATTATATTAATTTTTAATATTCTAACTGAATCGCTCGAATATTAAAGAGTATAACTTTAAGTATAATCTGCTAATTTGTTTAAAATGAAAAGTCTATATTATATATCAAAAATATAAATTTATATTATCTATATATGACTATATTAAATTTAAATTCTAATTAAACACGTTAAAAAAATTATATCTAATGTTAAAAATGTTTATTTAAAATTTTAAATTCAATTTTCTTAAAAAAGCTTTAATTAATTTTTCATAATTAAAAGATTGATGTTTGATGCTCAGGATATTTAAGACTTTCATCTATTTATTCGATTAATATATGTATCTATACGAACCTGAGATTCTTATACATGCTGCTGTGAATCAATAGTCCATGTTTATCGAGATGCGTTTCATCAGTGTAAACCCATGTACCACCGATACGATCGGTTTGCTCGAACAACATTAGACTGTAAGTATCTAATCTGGACATTATATGACGGGCCGTCACCAAACCAGCCACTCCACCACCGACAATAGCGATTCTCGTCTTACTACTTGGCATTATGCCTTTCAGCCTAAGGAAATTATATTATTTATATTGCAAATTTTCTCGATCGATTAATACTCAAGAAACAAGGTATAATTGAGTAAATATATAATTGAATAAATAAATCAAAATACACATATGTAAAAATAAATAAAATAAAATAAAAATAAAATAAAATAAATAAAATAAAATAAAAATGTACTTTTGTAAGAATAATGACAGATGACAATATTACGTACGCTTTATATGTTTTCCTTCCAACAAATATTTAGTAATGTGATAAAAAAATAACACTCAAGATATAAATATTGAAATGACAAATTTATCGCGGTAATTTTGTCAGCAATTAATAAATAACTATTTAATTAATAACTATTTAATATCCGATATTATTTCCACGTCCTCTGATTTTCAGTCGTCAATATAAAAATATACAAAAATTATTAAGATATAGTTCAGATATTCTATTAATGTTCTCGATCAAAATCAAATGTATGGCACTCAATATAATACGGGAGATAAATACGGAGAGATAAATACGGAAAGATAAATACGATTTCCTGAACTGATTCGGCTAAAGGTTGAATTAAGACTGTCAAGATGAAAGCAAGTCCAAGTTATATTCTTGCATTTATTCAATCTCCCCACACTAACTAAGATTACATATGGAAATTTTTTCTACGCAAGTTACGGCGTATCTCCTTTCTTCTGATGAAATCGTGGCGAAGCTTATAATCAGCAGCGGGGCATCTATGAAAGTCTATATATGATTAAACATTCATTAATAAAAGTGTAAGTTTGAACGGTAAATTTTGAGATCATGAATTAATGCAATAAGAAAATATGTACGTATTATATTTATAAATACAATTTCAGAACTTGCAGCACAATACGCAGAAATTTAAAACATGAATTTCATAACTTTAAATATTATCAAATAAAAAAGATTATTTAATTTTTAGTAGATTTTAAGAGAAATTACATTAATTAATTATATTAATTACTTTAAGAGAAATTATATTAATTATTATTTAATTTTTAGTAGATTTTAAGAGAAATTATATTAATTACTTAATGTAACTATAAATAAAATAATCTTATAATTGTGTATATAAATTGAAATAAAAAAATGATTTAGTACATAAGATAAAACTGTCATATTTATAAATTGCTGCTCTCTTGCAGTAATCAGCATTATTGCGAGAGACCCGCAGAATATCCGAATAATATCTGAAAAATTTGAATGTTATCAAATAATTAATTTAAGAACTCAAGAATGTTTACATGTCGATATTGTAAACTTTTTAAATTTTTTCCATTTTATACTAATTATCATGTTTCATTAAAATATATTATCTGACATATAACTCATGGTTTTGTTTGCGATGGAACATATGTTGAAATTTATCATTGAGATATTAAAACTATTTGCACTTTCTCTTTGATTTTATTCTGATATATAATAATCTTGTAGTTCGCTCATATAATCAACGCAGAAAAAAACATGCCGATAAATGCTATGATTTTAATGTGACGAGTGAGAAATAACACGATAGATTTCATCATATCTGTTATAGCAGACGAAATTGACGGCAAAACAGTTTTTTCTCAAGCCATACATTAAAATTTCCATAATTAGTTCCTGGTGATTGAGAAATTGCCGACCGATCACGATTAAAAAGAATCAAACAAGAAATGCGAAAGGGAAAACGCCTGCTCAATTGCCGATCTCTCTCTCCTCCAGTTTGTTCAAATTAATTCTGACTAAAAGATATCGCGTTGTAATTAGCCATCTTATTTGTTTTTTTGTAAATACTTGTTTTTCCAGTTTTTCGAGTAGAAAGGAAATAGAACGCGATATTGCATCATGAGAACGGACGTGTGATTTAGAAAGAGATTGGTTCTTCCTTTAAATTTCAAATTGATCTGCTTTTCCAATATTTATTCACATAATATGTAAAAATAGTAATACATAAATTAATATAAACATGAGATAAGAACTGTCGTATTCTTGAATACTGAATGACGTATTATTTATCACTATGTGAAAATCTATCTATGCTTTTAATCTAGTCAATATATATACAGGGTGTCCCAAAAGTCCCGGACCGGTCGAATATTTCATAAAATATACACTTTAGAAAGAAATGTTTCGGACAAAAGTTGTATGGCTTGAAGGGGGCCATCAGATAAATCAGAAAAAAATATATGTAATTGTTAATTGCAAATTACATATTTTTTTCTTAAAAACAACTATGTTTTTTCTTTCCACCAATTGATTCCTTTCATTATTTTGTCCATAAAATTATTAAGGTAAGATAATCGAAAAATGAATATTTCACAAGATATTTTACGGTGTATATAAAATTAAGAAATGATTTCAAGCCTCATAACTCGAAAAGTACTCAATAAAGAAATACTTTATTATAATGTTTTGGAAAGCTCTCGAGATAAGCTACACGTATATGTAATAAAAAATAGAGAATTCCATTTAAGAAATTGACGGTGATCTTCACATGACTTTCAAATGACTCTCCCATGTCAAATCATTGCCACTATCTGATGGCCCTCTTCAAACCATACAACTTTTGTCTGAAACATTTCTTTCTAAAGTGCATAGTTTATGAAATATTCGTCCGGTCCGGGACTTTTGGGATACTGTATATATATATATATATATATATATATATATATATATATACACATATTTATTTATTTATTTATTTATTTTAAAAAAAGTGCCCACACTTTTCTTCTAAAATAACTACCGTTTAATTATGAATGTGTCAAGTATGCACATTTATCACATATAATAAATTTTTATTTTTGGTATTCCAATTATTGCGATGTAAGAAGACGGGATATTGCGTGAACCTGATGACGTTCTCTTTAGAGTTTCATTTCGTGATTAACTAATGTAGAAAAATATATTTTGGTGAGAAAAAGTACATACGAGATGCAAAATGCAAAGTTTATGCAGCCAGATTAAACATGTATTATGCTATATATAAATTGTGAATTAATTTTGTATTATTTTTTTTCTTTAATAAATTAGAAACGAGATATTGCGTCAACTGATGACGTTCTCTTTAGAGTTTCATTTCGTGACTAATGTAAAAAAATATATTTTGGTGAAAAAAAGTACATACATACGAGATGCAAAATGCAAAGTTCATGCAGCCAGATTAGACATGTATTATGCTATATATAAATTGTGAATTAATTTTGTATTATTTTTTTTTCTTTAATAAATTATGTTGCAAAACGCGTTTAGAGAGAACTCTATAATTTCTATTTCTATTTATACGGTTGTTATTATATTTCGATATAATAACATTTTAGCGATCGTGAAGAATATATTACGCAGTTACGTGCAATGTATTCCCGAAGAGACAAAATTGTATTTTAATACAATCAATATAATTCCAAATTTTTATTTTTCATATTTCAGCCTTAATTTAGCATTTTTTAAAACTTATTGTGAGTAAACATTTGGAAATTTTAAATTCCCTTGCGGAATATAAAATTTTTACCTACCAAATTCTTTTTCTCTTTCCTTTACAACTGAGAGATAGAAATAGAGAACATCGGAGTACAAAAATTCGTTATCGCAGTTAACGATAAGATTTGATAGGCATACATATTTAGTATACGCATAAGCAATTTTGTAATATTGTATCATTTATTATTAGAATTGTTATAAAATGTAGCACTTATATATTTTTATATCGTAAATTTTTGTTTTTATTAAGACATAGCTTAAAATCAAACATTATATGATAATAATAATAAATTAGTAAGCGAGAATGAGCTCATTTTAATATTGATTATTTGAAATTGTGCAACGATGACATTATCGTTTAGACATATGACTCTACCGCGCATAAAGTATTGCGTATAAATCTCATTTATAAAATCATTTTATAGTAATTGTGTAGATATAAAATATGTGTATATTAAAAAAATATTTTAATCTATTTAAAATGATTCAAATATTATCGTAATGTGCAATTATACATGATAATAATATTTGATAAATATATAAATTTTTATTTCTTGAATATTAATATATTATTTTTTTTTACATATCTTTTAAATTCGTCATTCATAGTTTATCTATTGTAAAAATTAAAAGAAGATTATAGATAATGGAAAAAAGATAGTTGTTTATCAGTTATTTATGAGTTATTTATTATATTTTAAACTAGAAAATAATTATACTGAATAAACAAACAGTAATCCCTGTTATAGGGATCCCTTAGGAATCTTCTCTAAAGGAAATAATTTTTGGCTAATGTGTAACTATTTCTTATTTTATTAGAGTTAACGTCTTATCAATTTATTCGTCGCAATATTCTGTTCCAGTTTGCGTAATTTATGACGTTTCAGCCAGTTATATTTCATCATAATCATCTTACAATATTGCATAAAATTTTCGATAAAGATTTTAAAGTAGTTTAAAAAGATAAAAAAATTTAGGGAGACTTTAGAAAAAGAAAATAAAATAAGAACAGCAAATAAAAAATATAAGATTACTTGTAAATTTTTCGCCACTGTAAAGAGTAAATATTATTTTTATTTGATTTGCTAATCATGATTTATTGTAGCTAACTGTCGCGATATATTGAAATTTGTATGAAATGTTATTGAAGATAATTTATTCATATAACTATTACAGATATGACTGATTATAGCACACTCTTTGTCACACCATATAGCTATCGCTTTCAGTTAAAATAATTAGGAATGTGATTGTATGAGAAGATGATTAAAATTTCATTCAAAGCATATTGAGATACGAAGAAACAATGGAAGCTTTATTTTATCGATAAACTTGAAATAAATGATTATCTTTCTTGAATAAATGCTTATGCGGCGCCGTTGTTATTCATATTTTTGTAAAGAGTACACTGTATATTACAATAAAACACAGAATATTATTATATCAATTGTATATAAATCACTGTTAGAAAGAAATTCCAAAATTATTTTGTTGTTGTTGTTGAAGAACTTAACTTATAATTATCTTCAAATCCGCACAATTAAAATTTAATAAAAGTTTAAAGAGAGTATTAGTCTGCTATAAGAGAATATATTTAATCTGCTATAAATTAATTCTGATTTCTATATAAATTTAATCTTTCATTTTTAAATAAGTTTTATAGTTTTCTAAAAATTTAACTTTATTATCGATTTTATTTTATTTAAAATATATTGAGTGATTTATATATTTATTATTATATATTTAGTAGATTTAAATATACATATTTAATACTCTTACATTAGTTATAATTCATATATACAGGGTATCCCATTTTAAATAATACACTCAAATATCTCCGAAACGGTGCGTTAAATAAAAAAATGTTTTAAACAAAAGTTGTATGGCTTGAAGGGGGCTATCAGATGGTGGCAATGATTTGACCTCGGAGAGTCATTTGAAGGTCATATGAAAATTACCGTCAATTTTTTAAATGGAATCCCCTATTTTTTATTGCATATTCTTATAGCTTATCTCGAGGGCTTTCCAGAACACTATAATAAAATATTTTTCTTGCAAGTACTTTTTGAGTTATAAGGCTTGAAGTTATTTCCTAATTTTACATAAACCGTAAAATAGAAAAATTCAGAAAAAATATGTAATTGTTAATTGCAAATTACATATTTTTTTCTTCGTAACAACTATGTGTTTTCTTTACACCAATTGATTCATCTCATTATTTTGTACATAAAAGTATTAAGGTAAGATAATCGAAAAATGAATATTTTATAAGATATTTTACAGTTTAAAATTAAGAATTTTAAAATTAAGAAATAATTTCAAGCCCTATAACTCAAAAAGTACTTGAGGGAAAAATAATTTATTATAGTGTTTTGGAAAGCCCTCGAGATAAGCTATAAGAATATGTAATAAAAAATAGGGAGTTCCATTTAAGAAATTGACGATGATCTTCACGTGACTTTCAAATAACTCTCCCATGTCAAATCATTGCCACCATCTGATAGCCCCCTTCAAGCCATACAACTTTTGTTTGAAACATTTTTTTATTTAAGGTATCGTTTCGGAGATATTTGAGCGTATTATTTAAAATAGGACCCTGTATAATAGACATATTAAAATAACACCCTGTATAATAGACATATTAGCGATATTCAATGATGTAACATTAATTTAAAACCCCTATATTACATAAATAATAATACATATGTTTATCTCATATTGATCTCATTATCCATTTAACAGACACAAAAAAGATCAGATTCTAACTTCCTGAATTTCATTTTATTGACTACATTTACACATCACTTCTTTAATCGAAACATTCGTAATATTCTACTGATCAATCACAACTATTTCTCTTAAGAATGGAATGACTGTCACATTTTCTGAGCAGTTTAGATCATTTAGAACTACGAATATTATTAAACTCGATGAAGGGTAATATGTAAACGTAGTTAGTATTCAGAGAAAGAATTATGAGAGATCAATATTATTTTGATGATATACTACAGTTTGATAATTCACATCTCAATAATATTTCCAAGATGTATCGATCTATATTCAATAAATAAATAAACCCTTATAAGAATTTAATTGCGAATTTATGCTTATTTATAATTCAGATAATTCCTAAAAGAAACAAAAATATATGTATGTGTGTATGTATAAAAAGAAATGAAATAACTTTCTCTATTTTGACGTGAAAAATAAAATAAAATTAATAATTATTTCTATTTTATAAATTTTTATATAAACCTTGAAGTAAAGAAACGAAACTGATAAACTTTTTTTCCATAATTCTTCCTGTAATTTTTATTTATTAGTACAAACAAAATAGATTAAATTATGCTTAATATAATTAATATAATATGCGTAAATTAGTTTATTTCAATAGTTAAAACAAAACAATATATATTCCAACGATATATTCGTGCTTATGTCCCTATCGCAATTGTTAATGATTTATATCTAGCTAAATATTGGTTGTATATAATAGCTATCATAAATTTTCAACAATCACGCGAGCAATTTGCAATGCCATTGAAATCATCATTATTTCGTGTACGATTTCAATGTGATACGAGAAAAAATTGTATTTATTTGTTCATGATATGCATATTCATAAACTTGCATAATGTCTTACCAAGAGATGCAATAAGATGAGAATTGAAACATTTAATATACAGGGTGTTTCATTTTAATCGCCCCAGGCAAATATCTCGAAAAATATGGAAATTATGAAAAAATGTTTCGAACAAAAGTTGTATGGTTTCGAGGGGGCCATAAGAGAGCAACATTAGTTTGACCTTGAACAGTCATTTGAAGGTCACATAAAGGTTACCTTAAATTTCTTAAATGGAACCTACTATTTTTCATTCCATATTCTTGTAGCTTATCTCGAGAGCTTTTCAAAACACTATAATTAATTATTTTTTCATGAAGTACTTTTCGAGTTATAAAGCTTGAAATCATTTCTTAATTTTACATAAAATATCTTGTAAAATATTCATTTTTTGATTATTTTACCTTAATACTTTTATGTACAAAATAATGAGAGGAATCAATTAGTGTAAAGAAAACATATAGTTGTTTTTAAGAAAAAATATGGAATTGTTAATTGCAAATTACATATTTTTTCTTAGAAACAACTATGTGTTTTCTTTACACTATTGATTCCTCTCATTATTTTGTATACAAAAGTATTAAGGTAAGATAATCGAAAAATGAATATTTTACAAGATATTTTACGGTTTATGTAAAATTAAGGAATAATTTCAAGCCTCATAACTTGGAAAGTACTTAATGAAAACTAACTTAATTATAGTGTTTTGGAAAGCTCTTGAGATGAGCTACAAGAATGTGTAAAAATATATAGGGTGTTCCATTTTAAAAAATTGAAGTAACCTTCACGTGACCTTCAAATGACTCTTCAAGGTCAAACCAATGGCACCATCTTATGTCCCCCTAGAAACCATACAACTTTTGTCTGTAACATTTTTTCATAATTTCCATATTTTTCGAGATATTTGCCTGGGGCGATTAAAATGAAACATCCTGTATATATATATATATATATATATATATATATATATATATATTTAATATATATATTTTCATTCTATTTATCTTTGTTATTATTAATAAATGACAAGGATAACAGATATATTTCGTGTTTATATTAATGACATATCTGAATTAAGAGATAATATATATATGTGGCATAAAATAAAAACATAGAAAATTAGCGTGACGCTGTTATCTTCTAATAGTCCAATATATGTACCTTATCACACCAAATATGCATTAGATAAAGCACAAATAAATTATGTGTGAATACGACTTTTTGATTGTATAAGATACTGAAGAATATCTCGTTAACATTACAAAATTGTTGCATCATAAGTATACACAATACAAGAATTTGGAAGTTTTTACAAGTTAGAGGCATGTATCTTATCATGATTTCTGCGAAGGTAGAGGATCTCTGCATAGATTTCTGCGGTCCACGCGATTCTGCTCGAGGAACAGTCATGCAGTGTTTGCCGTGACATTAACTGATTAATACATGAGAGATCGAGAAGAACTCATGCCATAAGATAAATTATTAAAATAAGAATTCATTAATTTTTCTTCAATAAGAAAAATTGATATAATACGAAAAATTTGCTTTTTTGATATCTCGTAATGAATCGCTATCTGATATCGATATCTGAAACATTAATATTGTAAATGTGTATGTGTAAAAATATATAAAAGTGATAAAAATTACTATCAATAATAAGTAATTTTTAATTAAACTTGATATTTAAAAAAAATAATAGAATGGAGAAAAGTAAGTAAATTTTAAAAAATTTTACACCCTTAGTATACTTGTAGTATAATATTATTTGATAAAATTTATTTTTACAATGTCTTAAATATTTCAAATGTTTAAATATCGCGATAAGCTCTTCTAATAATACTTCTATTCTTTTTATTTATATATAATGTTGTAATTCATCAAACATCAATTAAAGAATGTAAAAAATATTACACGTAATCTGGAGATATTGTATTATAAGTCTTTTAATTTAATTCATTTTGATATAATTACTACTAAAAATTACTACACATAAAATAACTATTTTCATAGTTATTTTATGTGTAATAATTTTTTTGAAACCTCATTTACAAATTGTATTTTACTTGTTACAGACAAGGAATTGTTTACTTGCCGAAATGTTTTATGGCTCCTAGTCTTTTGTGGTTTTGCTATTAATTATATGCTGCGATTAAATTTAAACCTTACCATAGTTGCAATGGTGCTACCATATTCGAAACCTGCAGCGGTAACGCAATGCAATGTAGAAAATAATACATTATTCTGGACCAATGAAACATCTCAGAACAATAACGAGTCTTCTTCTTTCTCAATTACTCCGTTATTCGAAAATGTTACGGTATTTTGAAGAGATATCTTTAAATATTATATTTTTGATAAACAAAAAAATCTTTCGTGTTGACATTTTCCGGAATATTTTCTTTGATATTTTGCAATTTTGTTTAGTATGAAGACCGATTCGCCTGGAATGAGTACGAACAGGGATTGGTATTGGGTGCTTATTATTGGTTGCATTGGTTAACACAATTGCCTGGTGGTCTTCTAGCCAGGCGATATGGTACGAAACTTGTATTCGGCTTGGGAAATTTATTAACAGCTCTGTTAGGATTTCTCGTTCCTTATGTGACGGATCTATATGCCTTGATAATTCTTCGAATGTTACAAGGATTAATCGCGGTAGGCTACGTTCTTGTAAAAATTAGGAAACAAATTAATTGATTTTTAAAAGTTTACTTATACAGGGTGTCTCAAAAGTCCCGGACCGGTCGAATATTTCTTAAGCTATGCACTTTAGAAAGAAATGTTTCAGACAAAAGTTGTATGGCTTGAAGGAGGCCATCAGATAGGCAATGATTTGACATGGGAGAGTCATTTGAAAGTCACGTGAAGATCATCGTCAATTTCTTAAATGGAACTCCCTATTTTTTATTAAATATTCTGGTAGCTCACGTCGAGAGCTTTCTAAAACACTATAATTAAGTTAGTTTTCATTAAGTACTTTCCGAATTATGAGGCTTGAAATCATTTCTTAATTTTACATAAATCGTAAAATATGTTGTAAAATATTCATTTTTCGATTATCTTACCTTAATACTTTTATGTACAAAATAATGAGAGGAATCAATTGGCGTAAAGAAAAAACATAGTTGTTTTTAAGAAAAAAATATGTAATTTGCAATTAACAATTACATATTTTTTTTTAAAAACAACTATGTGTTTTCTTTACACCAATTGATTCCTCTCATTATTTTGTACATAAAAGTATTAAGGTAAGATAATCAAAAAATGAATATTTTACTAGATATTTTATGGTTTATGCAAAATTAAGAAATGATTTCAAGCCTCATAACTCGAAAAGTACTCAATGAAGAAATACTTTATTATAGTGTTTTGGAAAGCTCTCGAGATAAACTACACGAATATGTAATAAAAAATAAGGGGTATCATTTAAGAAATTGAAGGTGACCTTTACGTCACCTTCAAATGACTCTCCAAGGTCAAATCATTGCCACTATCTGGCCCCCTTCAAACCATACAACTTTTGTCTGAAACATTTCTTTCTAAAGTGCATAGTTTATGAAATATTCGACCGATCCGGGACTTTTGGGACACCCTGTATATCCCAATATACACACGTATTACTAACATCTATTTTTATTTTAGGGTGTAATATGGCCCTCGATGCACGATATGACGGCGAAGTGGATTCCGCCAAACGAAAGAAGCAGATTCGTTAGCGCTTATCTTGGTAAAGTATCATGCAAACTATTTTCATTATATAAGGCGAGATATGATAGAAAACAAGAATTGATATTAAATTTCAAACTAATTTTCAGGAAGTTCCGTGGGAGCTGCAATCACTTACCCCCTGTGTGCAGCTGTCACGAGTTTCCTCGGTTGGGGTGCATCTTTCCATGTCACATCTTTGTTAGGTGTAATATGGTGAGTGCATCTAGGATTGCTATTATTTTAAATTTGCGATGAGAGATGTTTTTTGGATGTTTTTATCTTGTTTCTTAATAAATTTAATAATAAAATTATCTTATAATAATAAAATTATCTTAAATTTTCTTAATAATAAAATTAGGTACTGCTTATGGCAATTTCTCGTGTACGACTCGCCGCAGCAGCATCCTCGAATCTCCGATAATGAAAAAAATTATATCATGGACAGCATTTCTAAGTCTGTTGACGAAGAGAAAACGGAAATACCTTGGAAATCAATATTTCTGTCAGGGCCAATATGGATCACCATTGCCGCACATTGGAGTTCTGCTTGGGGTTTCTTGACGTTAATGACACAGGCACCGACTTATTTCAATTTCCTTCACGGTTGGGATATTAATACTGTAAGTTATACATTTCACATTCATAATCTTATAATCGAACAAAATTATGATTCAATTATTATATTGAATCAACATATTCTGATTGCAATTATTATCGTAATTTTTTCTTATGGTTGGGAGAGGAATATACAGGGTGTCCCATTTTAATCCATCTAGTTGAATATCTCGAAAACCAAGCCTGAGAGAAAAAAATGTTTCAGACAAAAATTGTATGGTTTCAAGGGGATCATAAGATGATACCATTGGTTTGAATTTGCAATTAACAATTCCATATTTTTTCTTAAAAACAACTGTATGTTTTCTTTACACCAATTAATTCCTTTCATTATTTTGTACATAAAAATATTAGGGTAAAATATTAAGGTAAAATAATCGAAAAATGAATATTTTACTAAATATTTTATGATTTATGTAAAATTAAGAAATTATTTCAAGTCTCATAACTCGAAAAGTGCTCGATGAAGAAATACTTTATTATAGTGTTTTGGAAAGCTCTCGAGATGAACTACAAGAATATGCAAAAATATATAGGGTGTTTCATTTAAAAAAATTGAAGTAACCTTCGCATGACCTTCAAATAACTCTTCAAGGTCAAACCAATGGTATCCTCTTATGGCACCCTTGAAACCATACAACTTTTGTCTGAAACATTTTTCTCTCTCGGGCTTGATTTTCGAGATATTCGACTGGATGGATTTAAATGGGACACCCTGTGTATAGAAGTGTACGTATACACATACATATATAAAAAATCGGGAGAAATTGATTTTTCCTATTAAAAATGTTAAAATAAATAGAAAATCTTTTTATCAATATTCGTAAAATGTTTCTTAATTTAAGCTTTATTTATCTAAAATAAAACCTGTAATAGAGATTAAGAATCGAAATAGCAAATAAATTAGTTTTTTATTAGAAAAAATAATTAGATATAATTATATTTACGTAATTTATACAGTGTTCGGAAATTCAACCGACAAATTTTCAGAGATTTGTCGGGGGCACTATAAGAATCATTTTTTGCAAATGAACCTGGGGTCGGAAACATGTCATTACATCGCTAAGTTGTTTTTTAAGAAAAAATATGTAATTGTTAATTGCAAATTACATATTTTTTCTTCGAAACAATTATGTGTTTTCTTTACATCAATTGATTCCTCACATTATTTTGTACATAAAAGTATTAAGATAAGATAATAAAAAAATAAATATTTTACTAGATATTTTATGGTTTATGTAAAATTAAGATATTATTTTAAACCTCATAATTCGAAAAATACTCAATGAAAAAATACTTTATTACAGTGTTTTGAAAAGCTCTCGAGATAAGTTACAAGAATATGCAATAAAAAATAGAGGGTTCCATTTCAAAAATTCAAGGTGGTGACCTTGGCGACGCCATCCAAGGTCAAACACATGACGCCACTAAATAGACCTTTTTACACCCCACAACTTTTGTTTGAAACAATTTTTTGCAAAACTTCTATTTTTTGTGATATTTCGAGGTCCCGTATCTTTCGAACACTCCGTAAGCCGTAGCGATGTAATGATACATTTCCAACCCCAGGTTCATTTGCAAAAAATGATTCTTATGGTGCCCCCGACAATTTCTGAAAATTTGTCGGTTGGATTTCCGAACACCCTGTATAAATTGTGTAGATATAATTATATCTAATTATTTTTTCTAATAAAAAATTAATTTATTTGCTATTTCGATTCTTAATCTAGTATAGGTTTTATTTTAGATAAATAAAGCTTAAATTAAGACACATTTTACGAATATTGATAAAAAGATTTTCTATTTATTTTAACATTCCTCGAAAGTAACTGTGATGAAATAATGAAAGTCAATTTTAAGATTGACAGAGGCACTTTCAGAAAAAACGTTTGATACAAAAGTTTCTTATTTTTTCATGTACAATTCGAATCTGTAATAAAAAGTACCATGTTCCCCTAAGGAAATTCAACTTCCGATCCGGATGGCCTATTTCCGGTCGGAATCAAAAGTTGGAAATATCACCATTTGATAGAGCGTACTCGATTTACTTCAAAATTGTTCGCGTTTTTGATAAAAGCCATTTATTTTCATTTTGATAGAGGTATACGGGTGGTCTGGGACACCCTGTACATCTAACATTAATAAAAGTCAGCAAAAATATATTTATTAATTAAAACAAAAATACTTTTTTGCATAAAGTTATTTACAAATATATTTTAATGTTATATAGTTTTTATTAGTTTATTGCATTAAATAAAATTTAGGATAGTAAAAAATATGAAAGAATTTACTATGGTTTTTTCACTTATTGGACTTTCTCGGTCAACTGTGTTTTCTGCAAAATCCAAATCTCAATTATTTTTTTCAGACTGGAATCCTGGCAGGAGCACCGCATGTCCTTAGAATGATCTTCTCGTACTTCTTTTCTATCATAAGCGATTGGCTGTTACGTACAAAGCGAATGAGTTTAACGAACGTCAGGAAAATGGCCACCTTCGTCTGTACCGGTGTTCAAGGCATTTTTATTATAGCCCTTGGATTTAGCGGATGTCATCCATTATTCGCGATCATCTTCATGATGGCGGGTACAGCAGTTAATGGTGCTATTTCTGCTGCCACTTTGACAAGCCTCGTCGACCTTGGTCCAAACTACGCTAGCATCCTCCTTGGATTCGCTAACATGATGATCACATGGGCTGGTTTTATCTCGCCGGCACTTGTTGGTATATTAACGAATAATAACGTAAGTTTAATTTGCAGAAAGATTCGTAAACATTTTATCTTTAAATCTCTTTTTGTAATATCGATTGTAACATTTATCTACAGCAAACTATGGAACAATGGCGTTTGGTCTTTCTAATCGCGGCTGCCAATTCGATAGTAGGTGGTATTATATATATAATTTTTGGTACTTCAAAGGAGCAACCATGGAATCAATACGTTAAAGTGAATTCGAAGGAACAAGAAATGCAGAAACTGGCCACGGAAACCATAAAATCCGATAGTGGCACTGAGAATACTGAAAAAATAAATTGTATCAAAGAAAGATGATAAATTTTTAAGAAATTTTTATCGAAGAATAGAGATAATTTGACATACAGAGTGTCCCAAAAGTTCCGAACTGGTCGAATATTTCATAAACTATGCACTTTAGAAAGAAATGTTTCAGACAAAAGTTGTATGGCTTGAAGGGGGCCATCAGACAGTGGCAATGATTTGACATGGGAGAGTCATTTGAAAGTCACGTGATGATCACCGTCAATTTCTTAAATGGAACTCCCTATTTTTTATTAAATATTCTGGTAGCTCACGTCAAGAGCTTTCCAAAACACTATAATAAAGTATTTCTTCATTACTTTTCGAGTTATGAGGCTCGAAATCATTTCTTAATTTTGCATAAACCATAAGATATCTAGTAAAATATTCATTTTTCGATTATCTTACCTTAATAATTTTATGTCCAAAATAATGAAAAGAATCAATTGGTGTAAAGAAAAAACATTGTTTTTAAGAAAAAAATATGTAATTTGCAATTAATAATTACATTTTTTTTTTAAACAACTATGTGTTTTCTTTACACCAATTGATTCCTCTCATTATTTTGTACATAAAAGTATTAAGGTAAGATAATCGAAAAATGAATATTTTACTAGATATTTTATGGTTTATGTAAAATTAAGAAATGATTTCAAGCCTCATAACTCGAAAAGTACTCAATGAAGAAATACTTTATTATAGTGTTTTGGAAAGCTCTCGTGATAAGCTACACGAATATGTAATAAAAAATAGGGGGTTCCATTTAAGAAATTGAAGTCACCTTCAAATGACTCTCCAAGGTCAAATCATTGTCACTATCTGGTGGCCCCCTTCAAGCCGTACACTTTTTGTCTGAAACATTTCTTTCTAAAGTGTATAGTTTATGAAATATTCGACCGGTCCGAGACTTTTGGGACACCCTGTATACTTTAAATAACGATGCACGGCATAAAAAGTTTAATGATGATAAATTTTCTCTAAGGACATGTATTGACAAAGACAATATTAACGATTGATTGTATATTTAATAATAATATTAATAATAATACACAGTCACACATACATAACTTAATTTTCACATAATATCGATGAACATTTCAGAAAAAAATAAAATAGTAATGAAAGTAATTTTCATGTAAATAAGTGTTAAATTATTTATGCGCGCTTAGACATATGTAATGACTCGGATGCGTTTAGACGGAATGCAAAATACATATTTTACTAAATTAAAAATTAATATATATTATATGTATGTATCGCGTCCGCATTCCGTCCCCGCATGTGTATAATGTGTAAATTGCACAACTTATAATAAAATCTATAAACTCATTTTTATCATATTTATTATGGTCATACCACGTTATTTCATCTTACACGAAAGAATACCAGAATTATCACAGCTTCTTTTCTGCTGTGAAGCAGATTAAATACCAAGCCCTATTCTACTCTCTGGATCAACAGACAGCAGCTCTCTGATGAATGAAATATATTATCATTCGTGAATCTCGGATCATTCATATGTGAAAATGTGCAGTGTTTTTAATTGCTGCGTGTTCATTTTTTTGCGTAAAAATCATTCAATTCAATAGCGATATTTAAGTCCTTATAATCGCAATGAGATTTTTGCGTTTTATAATTATACAGGATGTCTCAAAAGTCCCGGATCGGTCGAATATTTCATAAACTATGCACTTTAGAAAGAAATGTTTCAGACAAAAGTTGTATGGTTTGAAGGGGGCCATCAGATAGTGGCAATGATTTGACATGGGAGAGTCATTTGAAAGAAATGTGAAAGATCACCGTCAATTTCTTAAATGGAATTCTCTATTTTTTATTACATATACGTGTAGCTTATCTCGAGAGGGTTCCATTTAAGAAATTGACGGTGATCTTCATGTGACTTTCAAATGACTCCCATTGCCACTATCTGATGGACCCCTTCAAGCCATACAACTTTTGTCTGAAACATTTTTTCTAAAGTGCATAGTTTATGAAATATTCGATCGGTCCAGGACTTTTGGGACACCCTGTATAATATGAATTAGAATAAAGTATCAATTTTTTTGCTCGTATGACTGTTATATAGACACTTTCTATTTCTTAATATCTAAGCTCGAATATCAAGGTTTTATTTTAGATTTTTCATAAATCTTCATGCTTTATATCGGAAGACTAATTTACGGACAAATTTGAAGCACACATTCTTCTCGGAAGTTACCATGACTTAAAAATCCATTAATGATTTTAATAATAATAATAAATAATTTAACATGTTTAATTAAGTATAGCAAAATAAAATGCGTATTATAATATACATCCACATAAGGATATATATAAAGATCAATAAAATATATATTTTGCAAAATATAAAGACATTAAAATAAAAATTTGGAAATTTTATAATAATGATTTTTCTTAAAGAAAAAAAACTGAAATATCAATAGTTTAATATGCTATGTCGTATTTTAAATGTTTCCAACTGTGTATTAAATTTTTAAGATTCTAGACACTGAAAGCTGCGTTCAAAACTTAAAATTATATATTATAAATAATTTACAAAATCATAAAATAATGACTTATCCTATTCATCAAGTAGAAACTAGTTTATTATGAAAATTAACTTTTCTATAAGAGATATGAATTAAGCAGTCGTATATAATAATTTATATTAGCTACTTATAATCTCTCTCTCTCTCTCTCTTGCTCTCTCTCTCTCTCTCTCTCTCTCTCTCTCTCTCTCTCTCTCTCTCTCTCTCTCTCTATCATAGTCATAAGTAGTAAATGTAAATATATAAGTAGAAAAAACACAGTTATACGACTAGTATTGAAAGCGCGTAAGAATAACGCAATGCACGATTGGAAGCTTAAAGCTTTTAAGTTTTCGATTGACAAGGGAATTCGACGCTACAAAGAAATTTCATCAATCATACATAACGTATATTAATTATTAGGCCTAAAATAGGAATCTGCTGTCAGATAAATTAATTTAATAAATTAATTTAATTAATATAATTAATAATTATTAATTAATAATTAAATTTAATTATTATTAATATTAATTAATTAATAATATTAAATATATTAATAATATTAATATATTTAATATTATTAATTAATTAATAATATTAATATATTTAATATTATTAATTAATTAATAATATTAATATATTTAATATTATTAATTAATTATATTAATAATATTAATAATATTAAATATATTAATAATATTAATAATAATAATATTATTATTATTAATTCATTAATATTAATTAATTAATTAAAATTAATATATTAATTAATAATTAAATTTAATCGTTAGATATATTAATTTAATATAAATTTACGTGCGCGTATATGTGCGCTCCATTTTATATATTATTTTTTTATTTCTGTATGTATACAGAGTGTAGCAGAATTCGCGAATATGGAATATACAGCGTAATAATTTGATCTAAAATTATTGTTCCAAGAATTTTTTTGGCCTCAAAAGAATGAATTAAATGTAAAGCATATGTTCGAAATGCAGATTTTCTATTTGTATATATTCACTCTGCAGAGAAGATTTTTTTGTATACATTGGACTATTTCTGGTGTGATGATTGCTATTGCACAATGAAACCATTCTTCTCAATCTAATGTGTGGATCAAAGTTATTCACATGTTATCTAATCTATTTATTTTATTTTCAGTCATTAAAAAGCAGAGTTGGATAAGTTTATATTTTTTTTAAACTAAATTAAATTAAAGTTAATAGGTTGAAAAATTAATTTAGTTATGTTAAAAGTTATACAAATAAAAAATTCTCAATAAAAGTTACGTTAAGATTAAATTAACGTTAGTTAAGATAAAAATTAAAATTTTGAAAAGCATTATTTCACTTTATATTAAATTAGATTGTAATTTTAAAATTAAATTATTCTAAATAATAATAATATGAATCATCAAATAAATTTGGGGGGAAAATTAATAAGTTTAAGTTTATGCGTTTTAAAAATAACTAGTTAAAGTTAAAAGTTAACTCTTTTTAAAATAACTAAGTTGAGAAAATTATTAATTTTTTAACTTTTTTTTAACTTTTAATTAATCAACTAGTTATTACCCTGTTGAAAAGTCGGGAAAATGTTCTTTCATTAAATAAATTGTTTTGAAAATAACGATATTTAATTATCATGTAGTTCTTGTAAAATTCTTTTTAGCAAAATAATAAAATAGTGTATATGTGCCAAATAATTTTGCCAAAAAAAAAAAGTTATTTTTTTTGGCACAAACTATCACGCTGTGCATTCCATATCCACGAATTCTGATACACCCTGTATATCTATATATAAATTTTATATATATTTACGTATCTCTCTGTAGATGTGTGTGTATATATCATAATCATTCATATATTTGATAGAAACTTCAAATGTGTGCTTCTACACAACAAGTGATTTTTATCGTTTGGCGTGAATTTTAGGTCCTCACAATGTTTATCAATGTTCTTATTACACACACACATATAAGCAAATAAAATTTTTCGAAAACGACTTTTACATATGATAAAAAATATTTTTAAATTTGCACAATACGCACATAATATATAGGCGGAATATTAAATTATTTTCACAGCAAAATATATAAACAAATAAGTATAAATATTTTGCTTATACAGTTTTAAGGTGTTTTTAATTAGAATCAATCGTGTTTTTGTAATTTTTATGTTATTTTTGATTTTCACTAAAATTTTAAGATTTTTTTTATCATTAACAACATTTATACATATATGTTATACATATATGTATAATATTTTTATATTTTTTTTTCTTTTACTCCTTATATTTATATATATATATATATTCTCCAATTTGATATTTAAATATTAAATATTTCAGTGCACTACCCTGTAATTTTAAATGCAGAATTCCCTAATTATCAGGAAATTGCACATTTTGAAAAAATTTTACCTAGAAGTTCAAAAAATTCATTTCAAAAATATTCACGAAGATATCTAAATTTTGTAAGGGCAGTGAATTTAAGTGACATTAAATGAACACATTGGCACATTTTAAGAGAAATTTAATTTATCTTTGTTGCATGCCACATCGTAATCTAAAAAAAAAATTTTTCAGAAAAAAGAATTTATGATCCCTGTAGATTAGATGTATATTGTGTGTATATCGAATGGATATTTGTTAAAAACGTTAATATATATATATATATATACTCTATTATATACTCTGATAAACATGTAGTATAATTCCAGCAATATTGTAACAACAATTTGATTCTGATTTGATAAATACTGTTAATTATACTTTCAGTTGCCAGTTATACCTAGTGCTAGAACAGTTTATTTGTTTAATAACTTGTTTAATTGGTATCCTATATCTCATTTGGATCTGGTGTATTTGATAATTTTACTTGTAGCAAATATGAATAGCTATTCTGTAAAATTAAGTTAAACTGAATCTTTACTAAATTTTTTTCATCAGTCTACCTTGAGAATAGAATAAATATTAGTATCCTAGAATTTCATTTAAATTTGATGCAGTTGCTTCATTATTGTAATCATAATAAATATAAATGCAACTACCTTGCTAAATTAAGCAAAGATACTAAATTCATCTATCTAGAGAATCTTTTTAGAAGTGTCATTGATTTAGTATTCAAACCAAAAATATAAATATGTTGATATAACATCGTTTAACATATCTAATATGAATATACATAAGTTTTATCAGAAATCCTTTCGTCTCATAACTTATTATGCAACATGGCACTATTCTTGTTTTTAGTACATCAACAAGAAATTAAATAATATGTGATCAATGTAATAACCGAATATTCTTCTCGATATTTTTAAAAATGCTTGACTAATTTAGGTTTCAACATCAATAATGTTATTGTAGGAAGATACTTCTTAACAAATGCTGTCAATTAAATGTTTGTAAAAATGGCACTAATCCGAAAATCTATAAAAGATTTAAGTGGCACATAAATTATAAGATAAAGCATTGTTGCGAAATCTACTTTGCGAGTGAGAAGCCTATCGAAGTCAACTACTTATTATTTTTGCACACTTTGTGCAATACTTATCAGTCATTTCGATTTTAAACTTATTCATTCTATGAAAAATTATGCATGTTGCATTGTACGCTATGTAAAATCTACATGAAAGAGCGACATTAATCATTGGTCGGTGGATCCATAGCACAGATTATAGCTTTCATTACACTGGCTGCCGTTAATGCTGCATAAGGTTGCCATTCTTTGATTCGAGTACCATCTTTATAATCAGCAATTCCGCGAATTACGACAAAATTTTCACGACAATTACCTAAGATACTCTCTACTACGGCATCCATTTCCGCGTCAAATGCGAGTGCGCCAAATCGACTTGCAAACTTTTGTCTAAGTTGATCATCTCGTGCGATTTGTCGACCAGATGCCACTGGTGCTAGATGAATTCGAGAACATCCATCAGTTCTGTAAAAATATTAATATATATTTTATTTTAATAATTTTGATAATTTATATTTTTATCTATTTTGATAATTTACCTCTTATTTATGGAATCCTGTGGTGCAGTTGGATGAGATACTTCGATGACATCTCTTTCTCCAATAGCCATATATAGTTTATCGGATTCTGGTGGTGGTGCATTAAAATCATGTTCCGACTGATTGATTAGATTCTCCAAACCTTCCTTTGTATATGTCTGCCATGGCGGAAATGCATCGTTTTCAGCCTACAAAAAAAATAAATATTTTTAGCAAATAAATATATATTATTTACAGTGTTTGCTGGTATCTAGATAAAATTATCTAGATAATCACCTAGATAAAGAAAAGGATCATCTTTATTTTTAACTAGATGAAGAAATACAAAATATCTTTATCTTAGATAAAAAATATATGTCATCTTATCTAAAAATTGTCTAAGATGACGTTTTCATTATGCAAAAAAGTTTTCCAAAAATCTAAAGCAAGCTTCTAAAAATCTATCTAAAATATCTAAAATATATTTTTTATATTATTATTATATTATTAATATATTAAAAATATATTATAAATATATTATAAATATAAATTAATAAATAAATATTTATCATATCATTTATAAACCTTTTTGCTATTATTTAAATATTCTTTAGGAAAAGAGAAAGAATATGTGTTTATGATTTTAATTCTCCCATTTATAATGCGTCACATTTTTTACAAATATTTAGTTTTCTAAAATAAACAAAAATATCTAAATAATTATCTAGATTATCGCAATAATTATCTCATCTTTCATCTAGATTAAGTAAAAGCAAAATCTTTCTCTCATCTAAGAGAAATTTACGGATTTTTATCTTTATCTTTATCTTTAATTTTGAAATTATCTACAGCAAACTGATTTATAATTCCATATAAATATAGACTAAATGACCTCTTTTTTAAGGGTTGCTGCGATTTCTTGAAGCCCGAGATTTGGCGGGCAATATTCTTTGGTCTCGAAATGATAATTCCCATTTTCGTTCATCTTGGCACTTTCGCAATAAACGTATGTATATTTGTTATTATACGGTGTTGGATGCGATATCACTACGTCACCTAGACGCACGTGTTTATTGTAATCTGTATAGTGAGGAACACCACCACCAACTCCAACGAGAAAAACAAAATCCACCTTTTGGAATGTACCTATACATGAATGCAAGAACAAAGAATATAACAATGGAAAAAGAATATAAAGAAATTTAAAAAAAAAGAAAAACAAATGTTAAGAAAAAAATATTGTATATACCTAATAATCTAGTAGTAGTATTGCCAGCTGCGGTCATTGCTTCCCTGGTGTGGCCCACAGTTGGCAATTTAGTACATACGATCCTATGTGCACCGATATTGCCCAAAGTATAAATGTTTGATTCCCCTATAACAAACAATAGCTATTTACTTTTTGTATTCTTATAAACTTTAGTTTATGTTTTCGTCTATTCCTGATTTGCGTATGATACATTGTGCGTTGTGCGGCAATCAACAAAGTAGAACGGAACCTGTGTTATATGTGATGATAAAATAGATGACAATTCATTCATAGATGTATCTCCTTGATAGTACTAGACCCAATAATAAATAAATACATAGTATTTATTATAAAAATCTTATTTGTTTTAAGTTAAATTTTCATTGAGATGATGAGTACATTTTATAGAATGTGTTGCAATTATTGAAAATATAAATATTTTACTGAAATTTTTAAGGAGTATTGAAAAGAATTATATAAGAATTATATAAGAATTATGCTAAAATAATAATAAAGGAGAAGTAAATAAATTTTTCTTTAATAACAATATATTAAATACTTGTGTAGAGAATAAAAACGTTTTTAAATAAAAATATTGATATTAATCGTACATATGATAAAATTTAACGAGATGATATAATCAGTGTTTGCTAGTATCTAGATAAAATTATCTAGATAATCATCTAGATAAAGAAATGGCTAATCTTTATCTTTAACTAGATAAAGAAATACAAAGTATCTTTATCTTTATCTTAGATGAAAAATATATGTTATCTTATCTAAAAATTGTCTAAGATGACGTTTTCATTATGTAAAAAAGTTTTCCAAGCATGTTTCTAAAAATCTATCTAAAATATCTAAAATATATTTTTTATATTATTATTATTAATATATTATAAATATATTATTATTATATTATTAATATATTATAAATATATTATAAATATAAATTAATAAATAAATATTTATCATATCATTTATATATCTTTTTGCTATTATTTAAATATTCTTTAGGAAAAGAGAAAGAATGTGTTTATGATTTTAATATCCCATTTATAATCTGCGTCACATTTTTCACAAATATTTATAGTCTTCTAAAATAAACAAAAATATCTAGATAATTATCTAAATTATCGCAATAATTATCATTCTCATCTTTCATCTAGATTAAGTAAAAGCAAAATCATCTTTATCTCATCTAAGATAAATTTACGAATTTTTATCTTTATCTAGATAATTTTGAAATTATCTGTAGCAAACACTGGATATAATGCGTGTACATCATAAAATGTGAGTATAAATACACAAAATATATACAGAACAAAAATACACACTATGCATAAAACAAACATAAAATTGTACAAAAACATTTTGTGTTAATGTGAAATATTCATAATACATGAGAAATTATTATGATAAAAATTAAAAAATGACTAACATAACAAAGATTTATAGCATGAAAGAAACACTGTATTCTGAAATACATGATAGCGTCACGGCCCCGCATTATTCTTCGGTCGCAAGCAGTTGGCAAGTTATGAAATGACATTAAAATAAAAATAGAGACTTTTGTTATAAACTACTTTACCAAAACGGCATATCACTCGCGGAACTCCATCTGTCGTATCTGGTGAGCTTGCGGTACCTAAAGTTTCATGCATAGTGAAATATACATTCCCAATATTGTTTGAGCATTTGCCGCCGATTAATAAATGTAAATCAATAATCATATTTGCATATGGAGAAGCGAAAGAGGAAAAAATAAGGATATAACTAAAATGATGATAGAAATTTAGTAGAAATAATTTGATTAAAAATTCTTAAAAACGATTTTATGCAATAATATATTATAAGAGAATGTATGTAGAAGTAAAAGCAAAAGAGTCGATAGAATTATTTTTCTAATATTTCCAAAAAATTTAGTTATCATTATTTATCTTACGAGAATGAAATAGGAATTAGTTTACATTTTATAACATTATTCAGGTCTATAGCAAGTGTTATAGTTTCAGAACTTTCATTCTTGTGTAATATATAGTAAATATTAAAATGTAAATAATAAATAATAGAAAATCTTACCAACAGTAGTGTAACGAACGAAGGTTTCCTTGTTTTCAATCATTGAATCCACAGCAAGTTTCTCACAATACTGAGCTGTAATGATAGCTATAGTAGGCTGTTTTGCACTTGCCATTGTTGGCATCTGCTTCACTACCTAAAAATAAATTTTACAATATTAAGACACATGTAAGTTACAGAAAAAACTAGTTAACAAATTATATCTAAATTAAATAATAATAAATTTAATTAAATTACTTGGACTTGAGTATCTTCATGAACAACACGTGTGAAAGCCCCATGATCCATTGCTTTAATAAGCCCTTTTTCTTGAAGTTCTTTTAACTTAGCCTCCACATCTAATGGTTCCCATCCATGTTCCCTAAAAACATTTATCGAAAATTTATTAAAAATATATAATATTATATTACGTTATATACAGGGTGTCCCAAAAGTCCCGGATCGGTCGAATATTTCATAAACTATGCATTTTAGAAAGAAATGTTTCAGTTAAATATTCTGGTAGCTCACATCGAGAGCTGCCCAAAACACTATAATTAAGTTAGTTTTCATTAAGGACTTTCCGAATTATGAGGCTTGAAATCATTTCTTAATTTTGCATAAACCGTAAAATATCTTGCAAAATATTCATTTTTCGATTATCTTACCTTAATACTTTTATGGACAAAATAATGAGAGGAATCAATTGGTGTAAAGAAAAAACATAATTGTTTTTAAGAAAAAAAATATGTAATTTTCAATTAACAATTACATTTTTTTTTTAAAACAACTATGTGTTTTCTTTACACCAATTGATTCTTTTCATTATTTTGTACATAAAATTATTAAGATAAGATAATCGAAAAATAAATATTTTACTAGATATCTTATGGTTTATGCAAAAGAAATGATTTCGAGCCTCGTAACTCGAAAAGTACTCAATGAAGAAATACTTTATTATAGTGTTTTGGAAAGCTCTCGAGATAAGCTACACGAATATGTAATAAAAAATAGGGGATTCCATTTAAGAAATTGAAGGTGACCTTTACGTCGCCTTCAAATGACTCTCCAAGGTCAAATCATTGCCACTATCTGGCCCCCTTCAAACCATACAACTTTTATCTGAAACATTTCTTTCTAAAGTTCATAGTTTATGAAATATTCGACCGGTCCGGGACTTTGGGACATCCTGTATAACAATTTATTATAAAAATAATATTACATATAATATTTTTTAATATTGCTCTTTTAATTTCTATTTAATATAAGTACTTACTTTGATATATCAATCACAGTTACCGGGTTCGGATAGGCAGATTCGATGAGCTCCAGAACTTTTTCTACTGTTAGTTCAATTACTTGACCCATGCTGGTTTCGTCTGCAGATACTTTTAATAAAAAAAAAAGAAGAAAAATTTAATCATATAATTGAATTAATGAGATTTTAATAAATTGTCAGATTTTAAAGCTGCACGCGTATATATGCCTATTGTAAATATTAAATTATAGTTAATAGCATTGAAACAAGAATAACAGCACTCCATATGCAAGTTAAATTTTCTGCCATGTAGATGAAAGTGTAGATGAATCTAAGTTTGTATTAAGTTACTTCTATTTTGTCAATGTAAAGATATGTAGAAGTTTTGAAAATGTGTGTCATCCAACTGTAATATAGTGCATGATTTAACTAAAATTTTTTTCTATAGCTAGAGTCGAGCTAGAACCGTTAGTGAAGGATACAGCTAAAGTGTATGTATGGAACTTGAACACATATATGTATGTATATGGTAACTAATGATCATGATTAGAAGATTCGTGCTCTACATGGATGCATTTCCTTATAAAATTAGAATTAAAGTAACAATGTTATTGTATTATGTAATTTCCTAATGGATAATTAATTAATAGTAATTAGAATTTAGGGAAAATAAAAATATTAATTTTTAAAAATATGTAATGATTCGTGCTTTACTTCTGATGTTACGTAAGTCTTCTTATTTAAAATCAATATACATGAAATAACACATTGTCAAGAAATAAAATTTTAATTAAAAGAATCCAAACAGCTGATATTTATTGTATAATATGTCAAGTTATTTGTGTATGATAAGTTGTAAAATATGTTTTGTATAATGGGCAACAATTTTATATGTCTATAATCATGCTGTGTGATAGGATAAATATGCATCATGTAGGAAATATGATATTTAGGTCAAGTCAAGTAGTTAAGTGGGATGTTTTTTTACACTCTAGTTAATGCATTCTCTAGTGATTGATCGTTAAACAGATCGGAAAATCCTTTTGATTAAAGAATATGAAAATTATGTGAATATATAATAAAAATATATGATTAAAGTATATAATGAATATTTTATAAACTTGCATAATTTATTATTTTTTATTTTAATCAAAATGAAAAAAATGTATCATTTTAATTCTTTCAAATTGCTGGAAATCATTATATATAAATCAGTGTAATGCAAATCATAATGCTGGGTAAACTATGTTAAGTCAATGTTGTTATGGTTACCAGATGATATTGGGTCAAGCAATATAAATATACAGAGTGTCCCAAAAGGCCCGGACTGGTCGAATATTTCATAAACTATGCACTTTAGAAAGAAATGTTTCAGACAAAAGTTGTATGGCTTGAAGGGGGCCATCAGATAGTGGCAATGATTTGACATGGGAGAGTCATTTGAAAGTCACGTGAAGATCACCGTCAATTTCTTAAATGGAATCCTCTATTTTTTATTACATATTCGTGTAGCTTATTTCGAGAGCTTTCCAAAATACTATAATAAAGTATTTCTTCATTGAGTAGTTTTCGAGTTATGAGGCTCGAAATCATTTCTTAATTTTGCATAAACCATAAGATATCTAGTAAAATATTCATTTTTCGATTATCTTACCTTAATAATTTTATGTACAAAATAATGAGAAGAATCAATTGGTGTAAAAAAACACATAGCTGTTTAAAAAAAAAAAATGTAATTGTTAATTGCAAATTACATATTTTTTTCTTAAAAACAACTATGTTTTTTCTTTACACCAATTGATTCTTTTCATTTTGTACATAAAATTATTAAGATAAGATAATCGAAAAATGAATATTTCACAAGATATTTTACGGTGTATGTAAAATTAAGAAATGATTTCAAGCCTCATAACTCGAAAAGTACTAAATGAAGAAATACTTTATTATAGTGTTTTGGAAAGCTCTCGAGATAAGCTACACGAATATGCAATAAAAAATAGGGAGTTACGTTTAAGAAATTGACGGTGATCTTCACGTGACTTTCAAATGACTCTCCCATGTCAAATCATTGCCACTATCTGGCCCCCTTTAAGCCATACAACTTTTGTTTGAAACATTTCTTTCTAAAGTGCATAGTTTATGAAATATTCGACCGGTCCGGGACTTTTGGGACATCCTGTATATGTCTACCAGCTAATCTTTTCATATTAAAATTATATTTAAAAAAAATTCAAAAAAAATTCATTTTATCTCGAATAATTATTGTGTACTAAAAAACTTTATGTGTGTATCAGTTTTGCTTGGATTATTAGCCTGTGTATGAGAAAAAGAGAATAAACATCAATAAAATGTGACAATAATGCTGAAATTTTTTCATTCTCGAACCTGATGTCCATACAACTTTCTCAGAGGGAGGAAGTGTGAATAGTAAGTGACCAGTAGCTGTGAATAATAGAAATTAAGTATGAAATAGATATCCACGCTTAATATAATGTAATTGTTGAGCACAAAATATAATTGGAAAACTCTGACTTAAATTACATAATGGATATATGTAAGCCACTGAAAGTTTTAGTCAAGTGTGTATTTCCTTTTGAATTCAGCTGCAATGTGCACTTGAGATACATTGCTCTAATATCTTTCAATAAGGAACCATTAAGAACAATCAGTTTAATCAAATAACCGTTAACTCTTCTCCTGTATATACAGATTTATGTATAGATTTTTTTTATTATATATACATTTATGTAATAGATTTTTAAAAATTATGTATAGATTAGCCAAAACAAGATTGTATTCAAAAACAAGAGTTTATAAAATATATAATTAAATTCATTCATATTCCATGTATATAGATGTCTATGTATATTTTTAATTTAAGAGAAAAAATAATTTTTTACTCACATGGTCTGCTGGGAAGTGTGATTGGTTCTTCTAATTGTCTCAATTCTATTTCCAATTTTTTAATACTGGGATATTTATGTTGCATCAATTTCATTATTTTTTTTATAAATCCTACATAATCTAAGAAAAAAAAAGAGAAATTTATTAATATTATAGAAATATATAGAACAAAAAAAAAATAAAGTTTATCAATGTAATTATATTGCAAATATGCAAAAGAAAATTGACATTAATAATTTTAATGCTAAATTTGATTAATCTTTTTAAATATCATACAATTGAGATCCAAATTTATTTTTCTACTCTCAATAGTTTAAAATTAGATCTTAGTTCATGGCGTTGCAGCAACATAGAAATATTGCTCATTTATATTTCACAGTTAGTTTGGACATATTTGGTTTCAAGTAGTTCCAAGAAATATATATGTGTTATCAATCAATGCATATCATATTACAATTCACCTCTAGGAAACTCTTGCGGAGTGACAAGTTCTCTGAAAAATTCTTGCGCAATGCTTGGGTGTTCCATTTCAGAGAGTGTATCAGCGAACCAGAATTGAAGAGTTCTTTGTTCCTGTGTGTGTTTTCCAGTTTGTGCGCTTACCAAAAACACTCTGAATTGTAGACAGAGCTGGGCAGGGCATACTTCTCCATTCGTTACTGTAAGATTTTGATTATTTTATTATAATCTGTCAAATGTGTCATCAACCAGAGACTAAATAAAGACATACCAGCCACAGCCTGTTTGTTGATGACAATTCCTTTATGATCGCCACCGGCAATGTGAACATTGTTCTCGTTTCCATTCTCTGCCGGAGGCTCCAAGGTTTGCCTCTCTATTATCAGTGTTGTGGAATTCGATGTCTTGCATTTTGGTGTCATTACAATGTGCTCTGCTTGAAGGACACGAAAAAACGTCCATAAAATGCTTATCTTTGTCTTATCGCGTGTGATAAAATTGGCATTATTCATAAATATATTTCTCGAAAATTACATTTTTAATAATCCTTTAGCGTTCTTCAAATAATATTAAATTCCAGATAATAAGCTCAAAGGAAAAGAAAAACAGCTGTTCCCAGAAAAATCGTGTCGAGTAATCTTTCCGACATGAAAAGCTTTCGTTTTCGTGGAATTTTAAACAAAAACAATTTTATGCCTGAATATTTTTCAATATTTTTTATTTGCTTCCGAGATAAAAAAATCTGTTTCGTGAGTTGAGACTTACCAGTTTTTTCACTCATCTTTGTGGTTTTTTTTCGGACTATTGCGACACGTCGGTGCTGTATTTTCACAAAAGTGACAGGAAAAAGAGAAGAAAGTGTGCACTGAACTAGAACACTTTGAATGTGATAAAAATACACTCCATCCGTTCGGATCGACGAACAGTCGCTAACTGTCACCACTTCTTGCCATTACCAGTGACGACTGACGACATCGCCGATCGGCGCTAGCGCCTGTGAAGTCAGCAGTCGATGCATCATCCCTTCTTATTCCCTTTTCCTCTCGCCCAATGAACGATTTGCCTTTCCCCCTTACTTTTTTCTATTTATTATGGTGCAGTTTATCGTGAAACACTAATGGGCAGTGTTTGCTGGTATCTAGATAAAATTATCTAGATAATTCTAGATAAAGATAAATTTAGATAAAGATGATCCATTTCTTTATCTAGATAAAATTATCTAGATAAAGAAATGGATCTTCTTTATCTTTAACTAGATGAAGAAATACAAAGTATCTTTATCATAGATAAAAAATGTCATCTTATCTAAAAATTGTCTAAGATGACATTTTAATTATGCAAAAGAGTTTTCCAGGCAAACTTCTAAAAATCTATCTAAAATATCTAAGATATATTTTTTTATTTGGAAAATAATATTAGAAATATACTTTATTTTGTACTTGTTTTACTTAAATTTGTGCAATGCATTAATGTATATTTGATAAAAATGATATATGTATTGTTACACATTGATTATTATATTATTAATATATTATAAATATATTATAAATATATTATAAATATAAATTAATAAATAAATATTTATCATATCATTTATATACCTTTTTGTTATTATTTAAATATTCTTTAGGAAAAAAGAAAGAATATGTGTTTATGATTTTAATATCCCATTTATAATCTGTCATATTTTTTATAAATATTTATAGTCTCATAAAATAAACAAAAATATCTGGATAATTATCTAGATTATCGCAATAATTCTCATCTTTCATCTAGATTAAATAATAGCAAAATCATCTTTATCTCATCTAAGATAAATTTATGGATTTTGATCTTTATCTTTATCTAGATAATTTTGAAATTATCTACAGCAAACACTGCTAATGGGCATAAATAAATTAATGAGAGAAGAGGAATGTATTAATGTACAGAAAATGATTAGAAAATACTTGGATTATTAATCAACAAGCTTTTTCCTTATCGCGAAGGCCACTGTTATCGTCATTCGTATTTAAACCCAATGCTAATTATCTCACGTTACGATGCGTCACGAGCAGCAGAGTGACGTCATCATGATGAATTACAAACAACCTATAATTATGAATGCGTTATTCTTTGTATATAAAAAATAGATATATGACGTAAAATAAATATATGTTATAGAAGCATAATAAAACGTGTGTCTATGTGGATTTTATTTGCAATATTATAGCATTTACAATAAATGATATACATTTATATTGACTTAAACGAAATATTACAAAAATGTTTCAATAAATATACATTTCTTAAAATAACGATTATTGCGAGAGATGAATGAATAAAATGAATTGTGTGAGCAAATTATGAGGATTATAAATATAAGGGATTATATAACCAACATATAGTTTAATGAGTATAGTATGAGTATAGTCCCAACAAATGTTGCACAAAATTCAGAGAATATTTATTTTTATAATTTTTCATCAATGGCTTTAATCTCCTGAATTTAGTATTATGTAATATATTATGTGTTGACAATATCTATAAATTATTGCGAAACATACACATACATATATATAACTTCTATCAACAAATTCCCTAAAAATCTTTTACAACTTAAATATTATTTACAAGTCTGATAATATATATTTAACTGATATATCTCTTATCATATTAATTGAAGATATATTTATATTCGAATTACTATATTAATATATTTAGCACATTTAGTATGTATATCTTTAAGCATTACGAATTGTTTTAATATAACTAATTTCTATCAACAGCAAAAAGTAGAAAATATTGGCGATTATCCATTTAATATTACATCTAATAAAATCATCACAAAGCACATTTTAATCAATATTTTATATGATTGCAAATAGAATTAATTTTACTAAGAAATTATTAAAATGATTAAACAAAATTATACTTTTTATCTCAGAGGAACTGATGAAATAGATGTCATAGATGTTAACGAAGACGGCCCAGAGTTAAGATTAAGTTTATCCAATTCTTCATCTGCTTTATTATTCTTTAGATCCTGTTGTGTATACAAAAACTTGTTCCATTCGTCAATCCTTGGATGAGCTAAATGCTGTTTTGAAAAAAAATAAAATATTGTCCTCGTATTGTCCTCGTAAACCTCAATAGTCAAATGTATATATCACCAGATTGTATAAATAAACAAGAAAAAATTTTCATCATACGTACCTCGGCAACATCATAAACCCATATTTTACCCGTGTCGTCTCCGACAGTGACGTGTAATCCGCTTGGCGTCCACGACACTCTGTTCAGAGCCGGACACCCATCGACGACAACACTAGCAGTAGGTACTTCGGTATCCTGGTTCAGATTCCACAAATCTAGCCTGCCTGAATCATCAACAGCAGCAAACAGAGCCGGGTGTGTCGGCGACCAGGCGACATCGTAGACGTAGTCACCGTTGTGTTCGAAAGAGTAGAGCGGCTTGTTCTCTTTAAGGCTCCAGAGTTTGATAGTCCAGTCGAGAGAAGACGTCAGGAACAGATGGGAGAAATCTATCCCGCCCTGTACTGCGTGTGCGCTAATGCCGGTGACCGGTCCCTGATGACCTTCGTACGTTTCTGTTAACCCGGCGCGGCTACCGTGTCGGCAGGCTATTCGACATTATATTGAAATTGTGTTGAAATTATGTTACTTTTCATTAAAAAAATATACACAATGTGGCATAAATATATAATATACAGGGTGTCTCAAAAGTCCCTGACCGGTCGAATATTTCATAAACTATGCACTTTAGAAAGAAATGTTTCAAACAAAAGTTGTATGGCTTGAAGGGGGCCATCAGATAGTGGCAATGATTTGACCTTGGAGAGTCATTTGAAGGTGACGTAAAGGTCACCTTCAATTTTTTAAATGGAACCTCCTATTTTTTATTACATATTCGTGTAGCTTATCTCGAGAGCTTTCCAAAACACTATAATATAATAAAGTATTTCTTCATTGAGTACTTTTCGAGTTATGAGGCTTGAAATCATTTCTTAATTTTGCATAAACCATAAAATATCTAGTAACATATTCATTTTTCGATTATCTTACTTTAATACTTTTATTTTCAAAATAATGAGAGGAATCAATTGAAAACACATAGTAAAGAAAACATATAGTTTAAAAAAAAAATATGTAATTGTTAATTACAAATTACATATTTTTTTTTTTTAAATAACTATGTTTTTTCTTTACACCAATTGATTCCTCTCATTATTTTGTACATAAAAGTATTAAGGTAAGATAATCGAAAAATGAATATTTTATGATTTATGTAAAATTAAGAAATTATTTCAAGCCTCATAACTCGAAAAGTACTTAATGAAAAAATACTTAATTATAGTGTTTTGGAAAGCACTCGAGATAAGCTACAGGAATATGCAAAAATATATAGGATGTTCCGTTTAGAAGAAATTAAAGGTGGCCTTCATGTGACCTTCCAGTGACTATTCAAGGTCAAACCATTGCCACCATTGCCACCATTTTATAGCTCTCTTTAATCAAACAACTTTTATTTGAAATATTTTTCTCTAAAATGTTTTATTTTTTAGATATTCGATCGTTTCCAGACTTTTCAAAAATCCTGTATGTAAAATATGTATATACAGGGTGGACCATTTTAATCTATAATGGAAAATATCTCGGAATGTTGGTGAGATACAACAAAATGTTTTAGACAAAAGTTGTATGGTTTCAAGGGGGACATAAGATGGTGTCATTAGTTTGATCTTGAAGAGCCACCTGAAGGACACGCGAAGGTCAGCTCCAACTTTTTAAATGGGACACCCTATATGCTTTTGCATATTCTTGTAGCTCATCTCAAGAGCTTTCCAAAACACTATAATTAAGTTAGTTTTCATTAAGTACTTTCCAAGTTATGAGGCTTGAAATCATTTTTTAATTTTACATAAACCGTAAAATATCTAATAAACCATTCATTTTTCGATTATCTTACATTGATACTTTTATGTACAAAATAATGAGAGGAATCAATTGGTGTAAAGAAAACACATAGTTGTTTCTAAGAAAAAATATGTAATTTGCAATTAACAATTCCATATTTTTTCTTAAAAACAACTGTATGTTTTCTTTACACCGATTGATTCCTCTCATTATTTTGTACATAAAAGTATTAAGGTAAAATAATCGAAAAATGAATATTTTACAAGATATTTTACGGTTTATGTAAAATTAAAAAATGATTTCAAGCCTCATAACTTGGAAAGTACTTAATGAAAACTAACTTAATTATAGTGTTTTAGAAAGCTCTTGAGATGAGCTACAAGAATATGCAAAAGCATATAGGGTGTCCCATTTAAAAAGTTGGAGCTGACCTTCGCGTGTCCTTCAGGTGGCTCTTCAAGATCAAATTAATGACACCATCTTATGTCCCCCTTGAAACCATACAACTTTTGTCTAAAACATTTTGTTGTATCTCACCAACATTCCGAGATATTTTCCATTATAGATTAAAATGGTCCACCCTGTATATACAATATAGACAATTATATACATACAAATATATAATATAGACAATTACCTGAATAAACCGTTCCATCCTCGCTTCCCATGACGAAATTGTTAACGTCACCATGTGGAAAGGCCAAGCATGTAGCAGCAATCGCTTTCGATTGCTTCGTATGCAATTCTAATGCTTCCTGCGGTTGCGATAGCATATCCAAGCTCCACGAACACAATTTCCCATCCGTCGAAATACTGATTAAATTGTGCGCGTTTTGCGTTCCAACGACGCTCAAGCAGTATACAGGATGCTACAAGTGATAATTTCCATAAACAGTCAGGGAGGAGTTAACTGCCTAATGTGCATCTAGAAGTGTGATAAGTCACTTACAGTGTGCGCGGTAGCAGAAAGAGGAGTGCGTTGTATAGGAGTTCTCTTCTGCACTCGATTATCCCAAAGTACAATTTGGCCAGAATAAGTGCCGCCCAGGATCAAATTTGGATGGAATCTAGCAAACGTGGTAGACATAACAGGTGATTGACAATGAAAGATAAATTCAGGAGTTGTTTTCTTGAATTTCGTATTCCAAATTAGGCACACTCCATCAGGATCGTTCGGAGTGTCGTCGTTATTGTTATACGAAGCCGCTAAAAGCTCGGGGAATTGGGGCGACCAATCCATGGAGGTCACACAACGATTACGGGACCATCGTTCGCAGATAAACGAACGATTTAGCCAAAGTCGTTGATGACTCTTTTCGTCCCTGAAAATACAACAGTTACAATTCTGAACAATTGTTAATAATCAAACAAAATATATCTATAAAGCAGTTATAATTACAGCTTGTAGAAGAGAAGATTAAGAAGATTGAGAAAAATAAAATAATTTTTTAATAATTTTTTTAGATTAAGAAGATTAAGAAAAATAAAATAATTTTTTAATAATTTTTTTTATACTTACATTCCATCTTCACCGTCCATAGTACCAGTATAATCAGTGTAAATATCGACTGATTCGCCAAGAGCTCTCTCCACAATCCTACTAGTACGATCGAGAAATCGTTGGAAGTCTTCGGATAAGATAATCATCTGCTTCTCTTCTTCACTAAGTTCTCGTACTTTTGAAATTAATAGATTTTTTATTATTGGAATAATAATATTTGATCGTAATAAAAATTTTTTTATTGTTAGAGAATAATAATTTTATTCACCTTCTTTCTTAGGTTTTTCTTTCTCTTTCTCTTGCTCTACTTGCGTCACGGCAGGTTGGACTTCCTTAACTTGCGGTAATCCGTGAGGAAGAATTCCAGGTGGAAGCTTACTTTGGAAACCATCCATGTGCGGCAAGCTATTTTCTTCGTCTTCAGCTTGGCCATCATCAAATGTCAAAACTGTGGTGAATAAGCTGATTCCTCTCTACCCTAACTTTGATATAACTAACTATCTAGCTACTGATCTACCTATATTTACTTAGTTTCGAAAATATTCTAACGAATTTATCGAATCTTTCAGAGATGCTGTGCTTTTATTTAAAAAAGAAGAAAAAAATTATTTTATAACAAATATAAAATAAATTGAAAAGTATTCACAAAGCAGCAATTGGTCATTTTATACACATATCTATGAGAGAAAAACAACATTATACATTCTCTACTAATTCATAAGTCCTAACATTATTTTCTGTAACATTTTTATATTTGCTTTTTTTTTTAATTTTAAGTGCCACAATTTACATGCCAGCATATCATAAAAAATGAACTCGTGCTCATTTCTTTAAAACAGGGTAATATATTTCTTAATAGCTCTAACTTGCAATCTTCAACAACAAAACTTTTTTTAAGGAACAACATTTAAAAGCATTGATAAATGCTACATGATTAATATACCATGCTAAAAAAACTTTTTATAAATGAAAACAAAATGTTATATATACATAAAAATGTGAACCTAGATGACGTCAAAATTAAACATATACAGGGTGTTTCATTTTAATTTCCCCAGGCAAATATTTCGGAAAATAATGAAAATTCGAAAAAATGTTTCAGACAAAAGTTGTATGGTTTCTAGAGGGACATAAGATGGTGCCATTGTTTGACCTTGAAGAGTCACATGAAGGTTACGTGAAGATTATTTTGCATTTCTTAAATGGAACAACCTATATATGTTTGCATATTCTTGTAGCTTATCTCGAGAGCTTTCCAAAACATTATAATTAAGTATTTTTTCATCAAGTACTTTTCGAGTTATGAGGCTTGAAATCATTTCTTAATTTTATATAAACCGTAAAATATCTTGTAAAATATTCATTTTTCAATTATTTTACCTTAATATTTTTATGTACAAAATAATGAGAGAAATCAATTGGTGTAAAGAAAACACATAATTGTTTCGAAGAAAAAATATGTAATTTGCAATTAACAATTCCATATTTTTTCTTAAAAACAACTGTGTTGTTTTCTTTACACCAATTGATTCCTCTCATTATTTTGTACATAAAAGTATTAAGGTAAGGTAATCGAAAAATGAATATTTTATAAGATATTTTACGGTTATGTAAAATTAAGAAATGATTTCAAGCCTCATAACTTGGAAAGTACTTAATGAACTAACTTAATTATAGTGTTTTGGAAAGCTCTTGAGATGAGCTACAAGAATGTGCAAAAATATATAGGGTGTTCCATTTAAGAAATTCAAAATGACCTTCATGTAACCTTCATGTAACTCTTCAAGGTCAAACTAATAAGGCACCACCTTATGCCCCTCTAGAAACCAACTTTTGTCAAACTTTTGTCTTTTACAACTTTTGTCTGAAACATTTTTTTGATTTTTTATTATTTTCCGAAATATTTGCGAAATTTTCCGAAATATTTGGGGAAATTAAAATGAAACACCCTGTATACGAAAGGTGGACTGCTTGTTGATAGACTACTCACAAATAAAACTGATTTTATATATTATATATTGGTATTACTTTATCTTTTCAATTATTTTCAATTTTCTCTCCACCCTTTGTTGACATGCAGTGAAATGGGACTATGTAAAGAATGGGGAAATGTAAAGAAAAATAAATGTGAATATATATTCTAAGTAATAAAAAAATATTGATTTCCCCTTTATCCGCGATTTATATGTTATTGATTAAACTGTTATCATATAAGAATCACGCATATAGAATGTGATAATTATATGTGAAGTTTCATCATTTCTTTCTCTTTTTATAGTATATTAATATTAATATTAATTTTGTAAGATAATGATGAACGATCAAAATTTGCGAAGATTAATGAACAATGAAATCGGAAAGAAAGTGAGTTTTGTCACGGCGATTCTATAGCTTTTTTTAAGTAATATAATAAACAAGTACATACAGTGTGAGGATATAAATTAACGCAACTTCCCAGGTCTCATGCAGTGCTAATTAAATTAACAGCTATGACACAATGACAATGAATAAAATAAAATAATCTATAATTTTATCACTTTAAAATTCTCGAAATAATAAAGAATTAATAAATGTATAATAACAAAATCTCTTAATTAAAGTGTCAAATCTTAAATATTATCAAAATTATTAGATATCAATTTGCAGTATAACTCACTGCTTTAAAAAATAACAATGCTATAAATTTATAATTTCTGCATGCACAATACTTAAAGCGAATTTATCTTAGGAACAGAAACAAGAAAGAATAGAAAATAAAGCATCTTGTCAAGCAAATTGTAACTTGGCGACAATTCCCTCCTTTCAGTGCAAAATATAAAGCAAAAACAACAAATTACAATAAGAAAGTTATTTTTAGGCATAACTTTGTGTAAGAATGTGAATTATGAACATGTCAGTGAAATAATTAGGTAAAGTGAATCATCCTTAGAGAGAATTACCTACCTGTAAATTCGTCCTCCCATTCTAAACCAGGATTTAGATTGTACTCGTCTTGAAGGAGGGAAAAGAAAATGTCAATCAATTTGATATCTTATTTGCCGGAAGTTTGTAGGCTTTTTTAAATATTTCTCAATGAATATTACACAGACCGACAAAATTTGGCTAAACCTCAGACCCAGAAACCAGAATATACTTTTCCGAAGGTTTTCGACGCGCTGAGTTCAAATCCGAGGTCAGAATTTCTCTGGTGACTCAGGTTTTCGAGATATTCTAATCTAAAAGTGCCAAAATCACGGTTTTTCGAGATATTTGAGGTTATGTTACATCGCAAGATAATTCTTTTTCATAAAACCATTAATGGGGTCCGCAAAGACTACTCTTCCTTTAAAAAACATTTTGATTTGTCCGGATATCTTTTTTTATTTTTGAGAAATTGAATGTTCAAATTAAGTAGTTTGACATTTTTGATATTTGGAAATTGAATAGCATCAGATAAGTACAATATAATGTATGTACACGAAATATACATTTTTAAAAGGGTTTTGATGCACGCTGATTAGAAATTTGACATTAGTTTTGCAAATTTAATTTGTCTAAACAATTTGTTTAAACAATTTGTTTAAACAAACTATTGCAAAAATATTTTTTGAGAAATAAATGATTCAATCGGATTCTACGGGAACAAGCTCACCCGGAATAGTAATTCGGTATATTAAAATGAGTTTTGTTACAAACTAATTGATAAACAATCAATCATTTTCCAAATATTGAGAAATAAGTCGAACTACTTAATTTGAACATACGATTTCTCAAAGATAAAAAAAGATATCCGGACAAATCAAAATGTTTTTTAAAGAGGAAGAGTAGTACTTTCGGACTCCATTAATGGTTTTATGAAAAAAAATTACCTTGCGATGTAACATAACCTCTAATATCTTGAAAAACCGTAATTTGGGCACTTTTAGGTTAGAATATCTCGAAAACCGGAGCCACCAGAGAAATTCTGACCTCGGATTCGAATTCAGCGCGTCAAAAACCTTAGGAAAAGTATATTCTGGTTTCTGGGTCTAAATTTTGTCGGCCTGTGTTATTGATGCATAATGTACATGTACAAAAATTAAAAGTTACTTGAGTCTTTCGTTTCGTTAATTTAATTGTGAAAAATTTTTATTGTTACATCATTCTCGCAATAATATATTGCAATATAAGATTCAAATAACTTCTTTTGATTTTTTGTCATGCAAAGTACATCAACAATTGCTTAAGAGATTTGAAAATAAAAATTGAAATTATCAAATCATAAGATATATATGTATATATACACATACACAAGCGTACAATATTCCCATTAATAATTATGTTTTAAAACATTGATGCACTCTAAGGGAGGCCAATTCCAAATCCATTATTTCTCAATATGCATTTTGACAAAACTACTAATAATTTGTTTATAAGAACTTTGTTCTAAATTCTTCTACTTATATTTTCAAAATATATTTTTTTGCACAATGCATTAATGTAAAACATGATAAAATATTTTTCGGAAATAAAATATATATATATATTTTATGTCAAAAAACTCAATATTAATAAATCTCAGAAAGAAGTTCGGAAACAACTAAAATGTAGACAATTAAGGGATCATGAAATTGAAATGATTTAATTTAATATAACATACTGACATCTCCGACTTAAATAAAAACTATATATTTTTTCCAGTTTTTCAAATTAAAATATTTGGAATAATAGTTACTTTCTAAAAAAATATATTGGTAACGGAAATAGATCTGCCAACATTATGAAAAGAAATTCATCACGCTAAGAAATATTCACATGTAATATGCATATCATTTCTTGAGAATGCTGTACTGCTGTGCTGAGATTTCATATATAATTATTTTTTTTAGATATTAATTTACTAATTTGCTACGCGTCACCCTCGTGCTGTTAAAAAGCAATATTCTATAATCAAGGAACATTTTATAAAAGGGTTCCTTTTTGCCACTAAAAGCTCAAGCAATACATCATTATATAAAGTATTAAGATTTTGTGTTAGTAGACAAAAAATTTATTAAAGTCAGTATATATCGAGAATAATGTTGTGTCTGATAGATTATTTTTTAAATTTAATTTTTAAAATTAATATCCCACAACACCTCAGTCTATAAAAATTGTTTACATGCAGTGTTTGCTGTAGATAATTTCAAAATTATCTAGATAAAGATAAAAAAATCCGTAAATTTATCTTAGATGAAATAAAGATGATTTTGCTTTTACTTAATCTAGATGAAAGATGAGATAATTATTGCGATAATCTAGATAATTATCTAGATATTTTTGTTTATTTTAGAAGATTATAAATATTTGTAAAAAATGTGACGCAGATTATAAATGGGATATTAAAATCATAAACACATATTCTTTCTCTTTTCCTAAAGAATATTTAAATAATAGCAAAAAGATATATAAATAATATGATAAATATTTATTTATTAATTTATATTTGTAATATATAATTTATATTTATAATATATTTATAATATATTAATAATATAATAATAATATATTTATAATATATTAATAATAATAATATAAAAAATATATTTTAGATATTTTAGATAGATTTTTAGAAGCATGCCTGGAAAACTTTTTTGCATAATGAAAACATCATCTTAGACAATTTTTAGATAAGATGACATATATTTTTCATCTAAGATAAAGATAAAGATACTTTGTATTTCTTCATCTAGTTAAAGATAAAGATAAGCCATTTCTTTATCTAGATGATTATCTAGATAATTTTATCTAAATACCAGCAAACACTGTTTACATGTTAGTAAGCGTTATGATACATATGTTAGCATTCCCAAAGAGATTTCAGATAATGATTGTAAAGTCGCGCCGAGAACTCTGGAAGGTGCGTTAAGTTGTGACAAGATTTGCCAATGGATATTTTCCTCAAAAGACATTCTGATATTCTTGGTACGTCACCTAAGATATATGTTGTCAAGAATATTATTAAAATAATTATCAAAGTTTTTCAACTTTCTTCATTTTCGTTTAACGGTTTAATAATCTTTGTCCTTTATCCTTATATTTCTTTGTCAATGTCGAAATATAAACAGAATATAATTTTTTCTATAACATGCCTATTGTGAAATTAATAGTATAGTTTGTAAAAGTAGCTTGGAAAATATTGCTAATCGTATTTAAGGAGCCAGAGATGTCGAAATAACCATCTTCAAAATTTATACATGCTCTGCAAGAATCAAGTATATGCAGATAGATTTGTGTCGTGTGTCCCCCTTCTCCGATAGCAGATTTCTTTATTCAATAGAGTCGGGATGTCAGATAAATATTTAGAAAATAACAGATATAATAAATAAGAACAAATGCACCCAAAAATATAGATAAATAACGAGAGGAAAAAGAGCTAGAAGAAATATAAAAGCGATCTGATAGCGCAAAAACCCGATTAGATTCTGGGTGGAGAGTTGTTTTTTTACACATTCCTGTATTTTTATAAGATTTTTCCTATTGAAAATGCCCAATTCGATAGAAGGATATTTTTTTTACTTGTTCTTTAAGCTTTAGGCTGTATCTATCCTCAAATAAAAGCACTATCAGTTATGTTGCGAATATATAATGAAAATCTTGGTAAAAACAATATATAAAACAATAACTAAAAATAATATATAAAACTATGTTCTTTAGCAAGCAAATTTGAAATCTAATTTTTCTTACCTTAATGCGTTCGTTTTAGTATAAATAATTTTGAATAGCATGTATAAAGTTGAATTGAATATCACGTCAATCTATTGCTAAAAATTAACAATCTTAATTCACATAACATTTTTTTTAGAATGCTCATTGCTTTAAGAGAATAATAAACTGAAATCAAGCTAAACCTAATTCTGAACCTAAAAATCGCTTTCAGAACCAAGAGAAATCATAACTTACCGTAATAGTCGAATGCATGAGCTGAGAAGGGGAGGGAAAAAAAATTGTATACTTAGTTACAATATATCATAAGAATGCACTACACTAATAATACCTCTCTACACTCAGATCATTAGTTTCAAATAAAAAATCGATAATAAAATTGTACAAGAGTTCCACAAAAGTATTGAAAAGAAAAAATTTAGTAGTTGTAATATGTTTGATAGTTTAAAAAAAGAATATAATTTATAGAGACGATAATATATATTCAGATGCAGATATATAATTTGTTTGTAAAAAAATATTAAAAAAGTAAATAGCTATAAATAAAATTAAAATTTTATCTTAATATGATTAAAAAATGCTGTATATCTTGTAAAAAATGATTATGATAATGCTGAATGTAGTTAGGTAGATGTAATTTTGTAAGTTCTTATAATGTGCGGTGCTTCTCGATTCCTACGTATAAGAGGAAACGTACATATTCAGAATATTTATCATTTTTAGAGTAGTTTATCTTTGATGTTCAACACTTTCATTTAATAGCAATTACAGTGTCAATTAGTTATTGATTAATTATTATGGCAAATAATTTTAATTTTTTAAGCTATATTTAATAATAATAGATATTTTCGAATAAACAAGCTGCAATATCGCACTTACATCCCTTGTCACACTTATGCCCACCCTCTAAGTCTCTTTCAAAATTGATTTGCTTATTCTTTTTATTAGAATATGAAAAACAATCATCGGTAAAGCAAATAATAATTTTAGAAGCAATTATCTAAATAAATATTAGAAATACACGTTAGCAATTAGTATCTTATAAAGCATTAAAAGATGCAACATTAAAAAATATCATAAAAGGAATTATTTTGATATTTTATACATACTTGTCATAAATTATTAAAAATTGTTTATAGATTATCACATATTGGATTATTTTTATATATGTATGTGTACTGGAGAAATATTGATAATCGTCATTTTGTGAGTACAAATATCAATCCTCTGCCAGCATGCATCAGTCATGGTATAAGAGTTTTGTCAACATTTTATTTGCATTCCTAATTCATATGTTTTTCCAAAAAACCTAGAGTTAGGATGGCTAAAGTTAATGTGCTGTGTAACTTTATTTTTTTTCAATTAATTATTCTGTTAAATTACTGAAGCATGAGTAAGCTTTTTTATAATGCAACTAAATGGTCATCTGTATGTGGAAATAAAAGCATGAAACTTTCTAGAAATAATCGAGATGTGGACTTATTTGTTTAAATAATATCAAAATATATAAAAATATATATAATAATATAAATATATAAATATAAATATACAGGGTCCCACAAGTCCCGGACCGGTCGAATATTTCATAAACTATGCACTTTAGAAAGAAATGTTTCAGACAAAAGTTGTATGGCTTGAAGGGGGCCAGATAGTGGCAATGATTTGACATGGGAGAGTCATTTGAAAGTCACGTGAAGATCACCGTCAATTTCTTAAATGGAACTCCCTATTTTTGATTACATATTCGTGTAGCTTATCTCGAGAGCTTTCTAAAATACTATAATAAAGTATTTCTTCATTGAGTACTTTTCGAGTTATGAGGCTTGAAATCATTTCTTAATTTTATATAAACCGTAAAATATCTTGTGAAATATTCATTTTTTGATTATTTTACCTTAATATTTTTATGTACAAAATAATTAGAGGAATCAATTGATGTAAAGAAAAAACATAGTTGTTTTTAAGAAAAAAATATGTAATTTGCAATTAACAATTACATATTTTTTCTTAAAAATAACTATGTTTTTTCTTTACACCAATTGATTCTTCTCATTATTTTGTACATAAATGTATTAAGGTAAGATAATCGAAAAATGAATATTTTACTAGATATTTTATGATTTATGCAAAATTAAGAAATGATTTCGAGTCTCATAACTCGAAAAGTACTCAAGAAATTGACTGAAGAAATACTTTATTATAGTGTTTTGGAAAGCTCTCGACGTGAGCTACCAGAATATTTAATAAAAAATAGGGAGTTCCATTTAAGAAATTGACGGTGATCTTCACGTGACTTTCAAATGACTCTCCCATGTCAAATCATTGCCACTATCTAGCCCCCTTCAAGCCATATAACTTTTGTCTGAAACATTTCTTTCTAAAGTGCATAATTTATGAAATATTCGACCAGTTCGGGACTTTTGGGACACCCTGTATATAATTATATATATATATATATATATATATATATATATATATATATATATTAGCTGCTAAGACAGCAAATATAGTACTTACAATTACAAATTTCCACATACAAAATTCGTGTAAAATAGTTCCAATATAAAATCGATTATTTAGCAACTGACATGTAACCTTCATGATTCCTCGTTGTCTTCACATAGTTTGAAATATATGAAGAACGAAGAATCACAGTGTAAAAAATATGCGGAGCAACGTTTTCCAAAGCGCAAAGCACCCCAAAGATTCTACATTTCTTCATTTGGAATCTGATATATCTCTACCTCCACAATATATTTCTACCTCTATATTATAATGTCGTACAACAATTATGGAAGGGTAGTAAAAAAGTAGACAGAACATACATAGGTAGTTTGGTGCAGACCCACCTTTCCTGGGACGCCACCAGTCAGTCTCAAAGTAGCCTGCGGAGCAAGAGTGAGTTGGTGTTGTTGTTGAACAGGAGGAGTAGATGGTGTATGCAGAGGACGATGTGGACAGTCCTTGTGTCCAACACCGGATGAATCAATCAGATTGTATCGCAAGACAAGGGAATATGCGTATGTTTAATTAACACCGCAAGATCAGTTAGAAAACATATATAAAGAATTTATTTCATATATGTATCTATATATATTTATCTATATATACATATACATATTTCTTTAGCATTCCCCTTTAGCAGCATGTACTTCAATGTAATGAATAATGAATTAGTCAATTATTTAATAAAAAAAATAAAAAATAAAAAAAAATAATTTTCCAAACTAAAATTTAAATTTCATTTGAAAATAATGTTACATTATATTTTTTTACATAGTAAAGTAGGTGGTATAAAAATAAAATAGATAAAAATTATATAATTTTTTAATTATTAATTATTTATAATTCTCTTTTTATTGCCGGAAAAAAATTGAAATTAATAGTCAGCAAAACATATATATAAATATTCAAGAACTAACTGAATTTGCGGGTGTGTGTGTTATTGAAAAAAAAAAGATTGTATGTAAGAACGTTGCCACCACCAAAAGAATCATAATTTAAACCAAAGACATACCCAGACTGATTATTATACATATATAAACGTGTATACTATCATGTACCGATCAATATATATTTGTTACATATATAATTTAAGGTACAGTAAGAAGAAATACTATTATTTATTTTCAATTAAAACTAATTATAATGTTATGATATGTTGTTTACTTTTTTTATATTGGTTTAAATATATAAATAATCAGCATATATTTAATATACTAATTGATGTTAAATTAAATGCATTAATGTTTTAAGCAATTTTTTAAAAGTAATCAATCTTCGATAAATAGATCTTAAGTAACAATTAAAGCATTAAAGACAATACTCAATGTTATTTTTTAATGCAGAGTATTGTTTGAATAATAAAAAATTATGTAAAAGTGTTGAAAAATGTTAATCCTTCATAAATAATATGAAAAAAAACATACGAAATAGTAATTGCACTGCACTAAATTATTAAATTTATGTTTTGAGAATATGTAAGTTTCCTCCACTAGAAAATTAATCATAGAAAACAAAAAAGGTTAACTCAATCTTAATGTTATTTATCACTCAAAGAAAACTAAATAAAAAACTTGCACTTGTGTAATTTATTATTTCATTCATTTATTATTTATTTCATTTATAGTTAACACACAAGGAAATAGTGTTAAAACTTTAGTATGTGGTTACAAATTTGTAAACACAATGTTGCAATTGAAAATGATATGTATAATATACTCTCTCTTTTATACACCACCCACTTTACCATAGTCAATCATGTAAATTCCTCGATGTAAAAATTAATGTGTAGGTTGATGATATTTCAGTGATTTTGAAAAACACGCATTGTGAATGTATAAATTTATGTGTAGACTTATATTAAAGTAAATATTGATAATGGAATTATCTAGCATAAAATAGCAGCAAAGACATTGTTAAAAATTACATCAAAAAGATATAATAATATATATATATATCTTGTAATCAACTAATCATATTTCAAGAATTTTCAAAAATCATATTTTATTAATTCTATCAATATTTATGTCTTGAAATATTGTGAATTAAATATCAAGAAAACGTGTTTTCTAATATCTAAATGTTTCTTTGCAAGATTATAAGTGAGATGTAACACTTATGTGCTATAAATAAATAAGAGAAATATTGACTCACCGTCGTGAGATGTATGCGTTGTCTGAATTGTCTGCGTTTGCTTGCTGTAAACAACTGGTTCTTTCGGTGGAATGTTTGTATGTGCCACAGAAACGATTGTGAGCTCTCGATTCTTCCTTCGGCTTGCACTGCTTTGTGCCAGGACAAAAATATATAAAAATCGTTTTTAAAAATAAATATATATAAAAGATATTCAAATCATATAAATACCTTTGAGCAGAATTTATGCTAGAAGGTTGCAAACTGGCATCTGGTGTAGCATTGGCGCTTTGTTCAGGCGTTAACGAACTCATACTAGATAAACTAGATAGTACATCTAGAAATAAACAAAAATAAAGTGTTATATAAAGAAAAGCATATAATATGTGTGCAATCAAATAGATTATAATTATACAGTGTCCCAAAAGTCTCGGACCGGTCGAATATTTCATAAACTATGCACTTTAGAAAGAAATGTTTTTCCGACAAAAGTTATATAGCTTGAAGGGGGCTAGATAGTGGCAATGATTTGACATGGGAGAGTCATTTGAAAGTCACGTGAAGATCACAATCAATTTCTTAAATGGAACCCCCTATTTTTTATTACATATTCGTATAGCTTATCTGGAGAGCTTTCCAAAACACTATAATAAAGTATTTCTTTATCGAGCACTTTTGGAGTTATGAGACTTGAAATAATTTCTTAATTTTACATAACCCATAAGATATCTAGTAAAATATTCATTTTTCGATTATCTTACCTTAATAATTGTATGTACAAAATAATGAGAAGAATCAATTGGTGTAAAGAAAAAACATAATTGTTTTTAAGAAAAAAATATGTAATTCGCAATTAACAATTGATTTCTCTCATTATTTTGTACATAAAATTATTAAGGTAAGATAATCGAAAAATGAATATTTCACAAGATATTTGTAAAATTAAGAAATAATTTCAAGCCTCATAACTCGAAAAGTACTCAATAAAGAAATACTTTATTATAGTGTTTTGGAAAGCTATCGAGATAAGCTACACGAATATGTAATAAAAAATAGGGAGTTCCATTTAAGAAATTGACGGTGATCTTCACATGACTTTCAAATGACTCTCCCATGTCAAATCATTACCACTATCTGATGGTCCCCTTCAAGCCATACAACTTTTGTCTGAAACATTTCTTTCTAGAGTGCATAGTTTATGAAATATTCGACCGGTCCGGGACTTTTGGGAACACCCTGTTTACCTGATACCGGTGCTACACCCAAGGAAGACAGCATTGCGTCTATCTCCTTCCGCTGATCTTTATCTGTACCAGCAGCTCTGACAGTTGCCTCCTCTACCTATAATTCACAAAATTCATTTTAATATCACACTAATTTAATATCACAATAATTACATATATATTTTCATATATATATATATATATATATATATATATATATATATATGAACAATTATTTTTTATAATTAAACACTTATGTTTATCTCTTACATCTTTCTGTTCTTTTTCCCTTCTACGTCTTTCCTTTTCTTCCCTAATAGCTTGCAACTTTGCCTTCTTCCTCTCCAACTCAGCTTTCCGATCAGACATCATCTTGTCGTATAGTGATCAATACCTGAGAGATATATTACAAATTTTATATTACAAATTTTTTTATTCATATATTCAAGATAAGAGAGAGAGAAAAGAGCGCATATATTTATTTTCATAACAAAACGTGTACATTTCAGAAGGATATCAGTATATCTGCATTATAACTGGGAAAGGAAACAACGCCAATTCAAGCTCAGTTATTGATCTTTCGGCAGTGACGTCAACTTCGTCCAAATCATTAAGTCGGCAATGATGGTTAAATTTATGCGAACGATATTTTTTTTCTTGCTCAATCGTGATATTGCTCAAATTATTGTTCATAGAACGTACAGGACAAATTAATTGGTATTTAAGCTCGCGGTCGAACTTCGAATACTGAAATTGCAACTCGATCAAATTCGGGCGATGCCGATATAACGGCACTACTTACGACCTTACACGATTTAGATATTATGAAAATAAAGTAGAAAATGAAGATTTCCTACCTTCGTTATAAATATATATTTACGTGGTGACAAAATCGATGAAAAAGTATTTTATTCAGTCAAATCTACATTATTTTAATGACTGACGTGTAACTCCACAAGATTCTTCTCTGAGACAAACCCGTCTAACTGCTAGACCTCTATACAAGCTGTCAGCTGGCAGAAAAATAAATCGAACATTTCGTGCGCCATCTAACTGCATTTCCACTTTTTGGAAGCTTGAGGATAACCGCAATTTACTCACTGTTGATAAAATACTTACTTTCAATATGTCTAAATTAAATTGTAATAAACACTGTCATTATTATTGTACAATTGCAACAAAATGCCGCGATTAATTTTAATTACATTAGCTTTTTTTAGATATTCTTTCAATTTATTAGCTGAAAGTTAGAATTGCGATTTTTTTAGTTTCGCGAAATTTATTTTTTTATTTATATAATATATAATACTTATATAATATTATATAATTATAATTATAATTATATATTATATATTATATATTATATAATATTTATATAATATTATATAAATTATATATTATATATAATAATATTTAATATTATATAATAATTATATATTATATAATATTTATATAATATACATATATGTGTATATATATATACATATATATGTGTTTGAAAATATTAAAGTACAAATAAAATTTTTATTTTTCACAGAATAATTTATAAACGGAATCGTTACGTATGTGTATGTGTGTGTGCTTTTTAAATGAATATGTTAAGCAATCTAATCTCAAGCATTTTATAACAATCTAATTACATTGCTCAGATGTCGCTATCTCATATTATTGTAGATACATAATACGTACATTACATTTATATTTTTCTTATGTTTCTATGTGCTCTTTTAACATTAAAAAAATATGTATTCAACGCAATTATTTTTTTCCCTTCTCAGAGTTTATAGGTCTCACTTCGATTACATTTCAGGCTCTTAAAAAGGTCGTCAAAATGCTAATCCTAGGCGGCGAAAACCTAGTTTAACACATGCCCAGCAGCGTTTAAAAGTTACGTAATTCCGGTGTTGTTTTAGTACCAGTTCTTCAGTAGTTACAGTTACAGTCTACGTCTGAATGAGTTCTGACTCTTAAATTATTACAATGGTCATCTCAATATTACTTCAAAATAATTCATTAACTGGAACATATAAAATAATATTCAATCGCAGCGAATAATCCAAAATAAATCGAGGAAAAAATTATTTATATACCCTCTAAAAGTCAGTGTATTATCGCTGAAAAACAGTAAATAGTCATTGATTACAGCAGTTATTAGTACAGGACTGTAAATCAGTGATATTTTATTGAAAGAATCAGTTAATAATTTTGACTGTTTCAATCAGTACTATTTCTCAATATCAGTAATATTTCTTTCGTTATTGTCAGTAATATTAAATCATAATTTATCTCTCTATCTTTTTCATATAAAAATTTTATTTATATTTACTAAATATTTATTATATTAAAAATTTTATTTTATTTATATTACATGCATATTGAACTTGTTATTTTAAATAGATAACGAACAAATAATTTTCATTAAATCGCCAGACATTTATTTGTCCGACTTATAAAGATCGATTTCTGAAGCCTCTCTATTAAGATTGTATCAGAAATTAAATCAAAGTAATACTTCTAATTTTAATTGTCACTCTTTGCAAACTTTATATAATTCTTATAATTAAAATTAAATACGAGAGAGATAGCGATTGTAGCGGTAAATGAACGAACTAGCGATTACTGGTTTTACAGTAAAATTTACCGATTTTACAGTGAATTTTATTTTAACTGACCATAATCAGTGAGATATAAGATAAAATAACAAAAAAGTAGCGTTTCTACTGAAGATCAGTAAAATACTCACTGATTCTCAGTAAAATCTTATTTTATTGTTTAAATTAGTGATATTTTCACTGATTCACTTTGAGAGAGTACAGAAAACTGGCTATTTAATAAACAAAACTTCAATATTAAGTTGATTGAACAAATCTCGTAATTATTAGCTTAAAGCGAGGAAAGTATCTAATTGACTTAATATAAATGCGATTAATAAAAATTATCAATATATTATCAATATATTAATTAACGTATAATCTGTTGAATTAATTTAATTTTTTTTTCAACGAATATGAATCGCGTTTTCTTTATTCAAGTAATTTTTTTCCGTTCGCGCATTATAAAATTAAATTAATTTATGAATGTAATTTTCGACAAAAATTGAAATTTTTGATTAATAAAAATTATTTATTTAAGTACTTAATGTGCATAATATGACGAAGATTTTACGAGTCGATTTTATGACCGTATTTATTTCTCGCCAATTATTTCACGGAATGTGAAACGCGCGTTACAGACATACATAATAGCGATTGATGTAACACAAATAACATACTTTACCGTTTCCCCTCGCTGAGTGCTTGTAAATCTGCATTCGTGATTCCATTCGTTAGATTCTCAATCGGTCCGGCTACACGGCTTTCTAAATTGGTATGAGGGCTAGAATTCTCGGTGATCGCATGCTTTCTCCTCCCTTTTCACTCGTGCAAAAAAAAGGATAAAAAACGCGAAAAAAATTGCTCCGCGGGAACTTTCGTAATGCACCATGTAATATAGAGCAATTGCTTTTTCGTGGAAGCGGGTGCGGTGCGGCGCGCCGTCGAATCCGAAGGCTTAAGGGGTGCGGGACGAATGAAAGGGTGGGCGAGGGTGGTTTTCAGGATGATCGTGGAGGAACGGGCGGTAGCATCGAGACACACGATCAAAAAGAAACTTCTAAATTCAGCCACGCGAAATTAGCTTGACACTAATTCTACGGGGAGCATGGGCAAGGCTAAGAAGTCAGCCAGAAAAGATTGGCCTGCGAGGGAAGGAGAGAGGATTAAGGCGACCTCGCGTGATCCCTCATACCGACTTTGCGTGTCGAAGTCTGATTTGCTTTGTTGAATCAAGTGTACACGGGGGTTGTTCGCTCGGAAAGGCGAGGAGAACGAGATAGTAGTGCGGAGAGTCACCTCCTTCCTTTATCCATCCACCCGTTCTCTTCTTCTTCCCTCCCTTCATTTCTGCGTCGGCTCCGCTTCCATCATTTTCGTCGGCAATTAGATCGCCAATGGAAACTCGTCCGACTTGTCAGTCTCTCCACCGCTCTCTTCCGCGGGAGTATTTTAAACTGACGTTATCGCTGCCGGCTGACATATCAGCTGCATCTTTATTTAACTCGTTCATCAGATCGAATCCGTCCGCTTTGAATCGAACGAATCATCGATATATCATTAATTATCTACGTTGATCTCTAACGAGATCAGAAAGCAGATTGAAAGTGGACGTATCACAATAAGAATTTTACGGAGATATTTAAGAGAATCGTTAAAACTGTACTAATTATTTGAATATTTTTAATATTATTCAAATAAATACAGGATCCAAAATGTGCAATTTTAGATCATTCCTGACTCGCACTGAGAAAAATCGTTTGATTATACCAACAAGATGTATATGATTGAAGGCATTTTGGTTAAATCAAATAAGAATTTCTAGTTATCATAATAAGACTCGATTTTTTATAACTAGAACATTTAATAGATCTTACTATAAGGATTTGGTTAGTATTTTCTGATTGGATCTATAAAACTTCTTGTTATATTAATTTCTTTGCGGCGAGCCACTCTTCACTTAATTCGTATTCAATATTTGCCATGAAATGTATATAAAGAATTAGTATTAACATTAAATCCAAAGTATATTTTTTTTCTCTTACAAGCAGTAGTGCCAGAAAGAGGACGCTATCTCTCTGAATGTGTGTGTTTGAACTGTATCCTCTTCTTGCATCACTGTTTATCAATTTAATTTCTAACAAACTGAATTTAAAATAATTTATTCAATAATCTAGGTTGAATTTATCCAATAATCTTAATGGAATTCAAAATATTAAACAAACTTTTAAGATTAGATCGAAAAAATTTTAGACGACTTGGTGCTGGCGAGTTTAATATTATTAACCAGAAAATTTGATAATTTAATAGCAAGAAATTAATCAGATTCATCTGGTAATTCCTACAAGAATTCTGGTTTGTTCATTTTCCAACAAACATATTGGTTGAATCTACCAGAATTCTAATTAATGCAACCAGATTTTTTTCTCAGTGCAGTTTAATTTCTAACAAACTGAATTTAAAATAATTTATTCAATAATCTGGGTTGAATTTATCCAATAATCTTGTTGGAATTCAAAATATTAAACAGACTTTTGAGATTAGATCGAAAAAATTTTAGACGACTTGGTGCTGGCGAGTTTAATATTATTAACCAGAAAATTTGATAATTTAACAGCAAGAAATTAATGAGATTCATCTGGTAATTCCTACAAGAATTCTGATTCGTCCATTTTCCAACAGACATACTGATTGAATCTACCAGAATTCTAATTAATGCAACCAGATTTTTTCTCAGTGCGGTCTCACATTTTATAGTTTGTTTATAGTACTATAAGTCCGTAATAAAATAAGAAGGATGTTCAATTCTGATTCGACGGTAGGTTTAATCTTAATAGTTAATATATATTTCGCAGGTGTAATTTTCGCCAACGAGTTTCGCGGTCGATAAATAAAGATTTATCGAGCAGTAACAGCCGCAGAGACCATGTAGAGACGATAGATTCGAAAATTATCTCGCTTTGTGGCTTGTTCAATGGAGCCTGAAAATAATAGCTCATGGAACGTATCTACGATTATTTTTGGAATTTAACGTATAGAGGTAGATCGATTTATCGTATAGTGGCTGTCGTGGCTCTTTGCGGAAGATAGATGAATTGAAATTCTTTTCATTTCATCTTGCTTCGTCTATTTGTAATTTGGTTGAAACAACATTTTCGCGTAATGGTAACACAATTTTTTGTCTAGATTATATCTTTGGTTGGCAGGAGAGATAGACATCATCTTCGCATAAATCAGCTGCGCGGAACCGAGTCCACGTGGCAATTAATTATAGAAGTGCCATGCAACCGTCATATCTGGGTTGTCGGTTCAGAGCTCGTATGGCTTCACGGACGTGCGGTTTTGATATCTCTCAAACATTTCGTCAGATGAGCGGACATACTGCTTCGTATGTGTGTTTGTGTAAACATATATATGCATCTCTCTTTCTCTCTCTGTAAATATGTGTATATATGTGTGCTTATACCGTGGCAAGTGGCATCTACACGGATTCCCTTTCGCATTACGGCATTTCTGTTCATCGTACCGGAAACGGTATAGTCTGGTCATCTCTATCTTGTAGATCCCGCATCTTCTCTCTTTCTCCTTTTCTAGCTCTCTTCCAACAGATAAGTGGAAAGCTAGCAGGACGCGTAGGTCGAAGTTTTGGTGGATTTACGGAATCTCAAATTCGTACCGGCGTAAGCGGATCTGGCCTCTCTCTGGTCAAACGGGTAAAGGTCGACCTTGTCGCGGCTGGGCAACCAGCTTTTGCGGAATGAGACGGAGATGTCCTCCTTCACCCCTACCACAGATAGGAAAATACGAACGAGAGGACGAAGAGGATGGAAACGAACCCCACATTCGGCGCCGCAGACTACGACTGATGAACCACCTGGTGGACGCGCGTACCGCTTCGAAAAGCCAGAAAGCAAAGTTCCAGCAACCATCTTGCGTCCATTCGCATGGTCTCCGTCGCATTTCCCCTATCTCTTTCTCCATAAGCTTTTCAATGCTCTCAATCGTCTTCGTCGTTTCATCTCTTAATGCTTTTAACGTTTGTCCTCACGCAGTTAGTATGTAACGATTCAAATAATGGACTATTTGCGGAGATTTATCAGTGTCCGAGCAACTTGAGATATTCTATGATGCGTTTGCACTTTCGTGTGTTTGTAAGGGGATCTACAAACTGTGAAATTCATCCCATTTAGGGAGACCAATTCGATTGCTCAGGAAGATGTGCAAATATACAATTACACAGGTCTGCAAAAAAGGGGGTCAAAATTTCTTTTTAAGATGCAATAGTGATTTTTGCAATAGTGAATTTTGTGCGCTGAATCCGAATCTGGCCGCCGAATTTGCGTAGCACGTCAGATTTTTGAGTTATTTGTAGTTGAATAGCCCAAAAATCGCTATTTTGGCCAATTTCATCTTTCGAATCCACTTTCGATTACCGCTGCACGAATTTTTTTCGCTCAGATATACAAGTCATAAGACTGGTCATGTATAGGGATCTAATAAGCCATTCTAAATCAACTGTGCCACCTCTTTATTTCACTACAAATCAAAATTAGGATAAAAATATACATTTTCAAACCTTCTGTCACTTTTGAAATTAAAAATGGCGCATCCAATATGGCGAATAGAATCACAATAAAAAGGCATAAAATTTAGAAAAATTTATCAAAATGTGTAACAACTATATTAGATATTTCTTTACAATACTTTTTTGGACAACCGAACCTGACATATGTCAGTCTTTTCAACTTTCAACATCATGGATCTACCATATTGATGTTTATATAAATTTTCTTTAACGTAAATTTTCTTACAACGTCATACTTCAGTTACTTATCTCAGCGAAGAAAAATCGTGCAGCTGTAATCGAAAGTGGATTTGAAAGGCAAAAGTGAGTATTATACGATGCCATTGGCGGAAATATTTAAAAAAATTTGGTTTCCTCGCAATAAATTCATGAAATTGGCCAAAATAGCGATTTTTGAGCTATTCAATTACAAATTACTCAAACACGTGACGTGCTACGCAAATTCGGCGGCCAGATTCGAATTCAGCTCACAAAATTACGTCGGAAATCACTATTGCATCTTAAAAAGAAAAACCTCGCAGATCTGTGTTATTATTTACATTTTATTTATTAAAATATTGTCAGCATGTCAACATGTTGCAGTGACATTTATTTGTTGAATTTTACGATAATACTAGAGACCCTCTAATCAGAGTCACGAAATAACGTCCCCAATTTTGATTAGTGCCGCCATGTTTTTACTAAATAGTTTAAAATTACAAACATACCTGGTTGTTCCGCATTAAATTGTAATAATTCAACTGAAAAAGGATATGTAATGAAAGTTTTTCCACGCGATAAAGAACGAAGAACAAAATGGGCAGCAAATGTGAGACAAAAAAATTGGAATCCGATCAATACTTCATTTCTCTACGAGGTTATTTTTTAACGTTAATCATCTTATCTAAGTTATTTGAATAAAATAATGTATACTTTTATTTATTTTAATGCAGTTTTATACTTGATTGCCACAACATAAAAAAGAAAATACTTAATAAATACGCTGTATTTAGATGTAAAATTGCATGTAAAAAACACAAGGAAAAAAAGAAACATTTTGATAGTAAAACTATGGCAATGTATAATATTTAAGACAAAAATAAAAGTTTACTTTTCACTCATGGCATTTGTTTATTATTTATTTCAAATACTATTCAAATTAAATTTGTTTCCTGCCATAAACATTTCCGGTTTTAGTAAAAACATGGCGTTGCCGACCCAATCTTATTGACGTTATTTCGTGACTCTGATTAGAGAGTCTCTAGATAATACTGTTCACACGCGCCGATTATGGAATTTAACGACGTGAAAAAATTGTAATTAAATGGCGTTAAAAAACATAACGCGATTATAAATCTCCTTGATATCGCGCTTCTTTGAATATCGTCACTAACCTCAATTAACTGCAGCACAAAATAAGGACAAACACGATTTCCCGAACACGTGAACTGTATAACGAAACAGCGGTCGATTAATCACAGATTCGGCACGCTTCTCGTCTCCTTTCTCCATTAATCTTTTATACCACGGACAAAAAATAGAACACGATCGCCATATCGTATCACTAGTAAAATACTCGCAAATAACACCGTGCGAAAACAAGCGTTTCGTTTATCCGCGAGAGCGTACACGGCATACGGAATTAGTATTCAAAGCCCCGATAATATCGGGCTTAACGAGACTTCTATATCAGGAAACTCACGAGGTATTGATTTTACAAAGTCGCTGGGCAAGCGGCGGTGGCACACAAGACTCGTTCGTTCATCGGCGAATTAGCGTCGATGAACTTTTCCGAATCTCAGGCTCTGCAAGCCCAAGTCCGTCGATTCCCTGTCCCCATACCCTTTTTCATATACACGATCGCTCTTAAGTAGATGGAACGAATTGCAAATAACTGTCGACAATGCTGAGCAGTCCGTCCGAACGACGTAATTATACGGCTTTGCGATCCGCAGAGATACGGTGGTAATCATGGATTTTTGCGCGATGCATAAAAAGAAATTGAAAACTCGGTTCGGTAAAGGGAAGAGGATTCGATTGTAAAAGGGGTTAGCTGCACGATAGTGTTTCAGGTAATGCGATGAGTAAGGCGAGTGTGTGTTGCGGTAACTTTAGGGAATATCGGACTTGACTTTGATGTTCTTTGAAGAGTTCAAATCCTAAAACTCACCGGGGATTGGAATTAAGAAGCGCTGTGTATCATAAATGTTAATTTTTTTAACTATTACACTGATAAAAAAATCGATGATAAAATTGACTATACCCATACAGCACAGAAGCTTGCTGCAACGTTGCTGCAATGTTACAATATTGCTCACTGCAGTGCAATGTTGCAGCAATGCAAAGACATTATTTTGTAATATTACGTTGGCAATGTTGCAGCAACGTTTTAACATAGCGAAAATGTATAATATGTGTTTCTTTACTTGCCATTTGCGGCGACACCCAATTTAACTAACTCGTATTCGAATTCATTTAAGATGGATATAAAGTCTACAAAAGATTAATGTAGTAATTATATTTCTTGTGTCAGTTTAATTTCTGACGATAAACTGACTTGATTTACTTAATATTCTGAATCCTAATGAGAGATCTAGATTATTAAACAAATAATTTGTTTAATAATCTGGATCCTTCATTGGATTTCAGAATATTAAACAGATTTTTCTTAATTGAATGGGTAAATAGGAAATAATTCATTTATTGCACATATTAAAATATTCTGGTATCGAATGTATGTAAAATAATTGTATGTAATATTATTGAAATAAATATTTAAGAAACATCTAATAAAAACACTAATAGATGTTTTTCTAAAGGCATTTTTTCCTATTTTTCTTAAATATTTTTTTATATTTTCAAAGTTTATTTATTAAATTTAAAACGGTGTCTGCATTTGCAGCAAAATGCGTTTTAATATTACAAATACGTTGCACCGTAACATTGCTGCAATATTGCATTGCAATATTTCTTCTAGCAAACATTTTACCGTTGCTGCAATATTGCAGCAACGTTGCAGCAACATTTCTGCAATGTTGCAAAGAAATATTTCTGCAATGTTGTTGCAATATTTCTGTGCCGTATGGGATAATTGCATAGTAAAAAAATTATAGTTAGGATATTCATTTTTATAGTAAATTTTTCTATAATACTGATAATTTAAATTATATACGCATGGTACCGAAAAATAATGAAACTTTTACTATAATTTATAATAATTTCAAATATCATATAAGTAAAAAATGAAAGAAAGGAATGATACATATATATATAATTTTACTATTCATATAGTCATTATAACATTAAAAATTGTAAATATTACTATATTATTATCTTTCGTTTAGATATTAATATAGTAGTAATAAATGAAAAAAATTATAATAACAGCTATATTTAAATAGTACGTGGAACCTGAATAGCACATTTAACAACATAAAACTTATTATTTGAAATGATTGTATGTGGCACATGTTTCTTCGCTTGCCGTTACGCGACGCACTACTTTTAACTTTTCTCGTATTCAATATTTAGCATAAAATGTATATAAAGGACTAGTATTAAACACGTAAGATCTAAAGTATATTTTTTTTCTCTTGGCAGTAGTGCGAGAAAGAGGATGCTACTCACACGCAGGATTGTACACTGAAAAAACTGATTGGTAATAATTATCAAATATATTTAGTTGTGAATTTTAATTGAATATTTGATAAATATTACCATATTTTATAATAATTACTAAATCTTCAATTGGTCTAGTTGCAAACAAATTTTGTTTGCAATTGAATCAATTAAACAATTTAGTAATAATTATTAAATATTTAATACTTATCATAAAATCTTTGATGATTGTTATTAAATATGTATTAAATTGTTGTAAATATTACTAAATCATTCAATTTAAGATTATTAGATATTTGATAACTATTATTAAATGATTTAGTTAGGTCAACATGTTTGATAAAATAATTGATAATTATTAACAAATTTTAGTCAAATAGTCGTGTAAAGTTTCGCGCAAGGATATGTTAGTTTGTTCGTTCATCGTTATACGACGTGAAATGCGCTATCTTTCTCGTATTTAAATTTAATTATAAGAATTATATAAAGCTTACAAAGAGTAACAAATAAGATTAAAAATATATTGTTCAATTTAATTTCTGATTTCTCAATACAAGAGTTTCAGATATTAAATTGATTTTATAAGTCGGATAAGTAAATGTTCGACAAATAAACAAAAATAATCCGTTCATTATCTCTTTAAAATGTAAAGTGCAATATGCAAGTATAAATTATAAATAAAAAAATAAAAATTAAAAAATTTGATTTTAATTAATTTTAATTTTAATTTTTTAATTTGTCGTTATCATGATTTAGTTAAAATTACCAAATATCTGATAATACTTATTAAATATATTATTTTCTGCTACCAAAGTTTGATTACAGTTATTATTACAGTTTGATTAAAGTTTTGTTAAACGAATCAAATTTGTAATTGAATGAATTAAATTTAAATAGTCTAAACTAAATATTTTATTTACTCAATTAATTTTTTTTGTAATTGTTACCACACATTTAATTAGAATATTTGCCCAAATCATTTAGTAATTGTTATTAAATTCTAGTGTTTACTACTAAATTCTTTTTTCAGTGTATGCATGAGAGCATCCTCTTTCTGACATATCACTGTTTATCAGTTTAATTTCAGACAAACTGAATTTAAAATAATTTATTTAATAATCTGGATTCCTTGTTAGAATTCGGAATAAACAGATTATTTGAAATTATAGACGGAAAAAACTTTTAAACGACTTGGTGCTGTGTATATTAAAAATCTGTAATATACGTAACATGTATTACAAATTTTTAGTACTGATAGTGAATTTCGGAACACTACGTATATCATAACCATATGGTTACATGAAATGGCTATTATGATTTTACGAACTATATTTTCATGTTATATCCACTATCTTTTTATAGTAAAATGTACTATTATATATGCTTGGCGCCTTAAGATACTATAAATTATAGTGAAATTATGATAATTTCAACTATAATTTTTTATCAGTGCATTCGATATACATATATTTATTTTTCCCGCGTGTTAATTACCTAGGTTTGCTGAAATATCCATAATTTCATTAAAAGTCATAATATCAAATGCAATTATAACATGACAAAGGGATAATATCATTTTTTGATTTGTGGATAAGGATCTACTAGCATATTTATCCAGAAAAAAGGCAAAAAGACTGAGAAATATGAGCGTTTCTGGAATGGTTTTATACGTCACATTAGTTCTCACGTAGTATAGAATACGCGTCCCACCAGAGAACTTCATATCCCTCATAATCAGTATCGTACGCTAAATTTATGGCAACTCCACCCCGTACGCACATAATTTATTCGAGTGTTCTCGTTTAGGTGTACTCTATAAACACCGTTTAACGTCACTGAATTTTTCCTTCCGCGCGCCATGTAACAAATTAATAAGCTAACTCAACGACGGGGATATTTTTCATTATATTTTAAATCAATTTTCTCGTCGTTTCCGGTATAATTATTTACGATGATTAAAATAAATCGCTCGGCTGCATTTTAAAAAAAATGTCTCGATAAAAATTTCGACTACATAATTATTTAATTGAATAATTACGCGATACTTGAATTTTATTTCACTTCCGCCATATATAAATTACAACTCGTCACTCATTCAACTCATTAAAAAATTCACGATTGCATATGTCAGAGATATTTCTAATATTGAAAAAAAATCATTATTCTTCAATCTACATGCTATAAAAATACATTAGGTATAAAGTATTTCCACGAGAGAAAAGCATATAAAAATAAATTAATGTTCAAATAAATTAGCGTTATTTATAGGATTAATCCGATGTGTGATAGACGTTACTTAATATTTACGAAATTATCTTACATATCCGGCACAGAAACGTCGAGTTTGCAAGATTCACCGGTCGTGAATACACGCGGTGGTGCGCGCAGGATTCTACTTATCAATCTAGGATTAGTCTGCACCCTTGCGCGCAGGTTATCCCGAGGTAATGCTCTCGTAATGAACGTTACTCATCAGCATGCAGCGGTATTATCCTGGTAGGAATATCGCGGGCCATTAATATCTGCTTTCCGATACGTGCGGATTATATGAGTTAACTATTAAAACGAGTTTGTGTGCATAATGACGCGGCGTGAAAAACGAGGAGAAGACGCGATAAACAAACGCTCGATAAAAAATACCCAAGGCTCGAGAATCATTAATTTTGAATACAGATTACGGAATGCAGCGAATAACGAAATAGTCTGATCAGCTGTTGCTTTTCATATTAGTTTTTCGATGTACGTGATTCTTATTTTGTTTAGGAAATTTTCGATCCTCTATTTCTAATATCGATGCTGCGCTTGATGAATTACACAGGCCTGCGAGGTTTTTCTTTTTAAGATGCAATAGTGATTTCTGACGTAATTTTGTGAGCTGAATTCGAATCTGGCCGCCGAATTTGCGTAGCACGTCACGTTTTTGAGTAATTTGTAATTGAATGGCTCGAAAATCGCTATTTTGGCCAATTTCATGAATTTATTGCGAGGAAATCAAATTTTTTGAAATATTTCTGCCAATGGCATCGTATAATACTCATTTTCGCCTTTCAAATCCACTTTCGATTACCGCCGCACGATTTTTCTTCGCTGAGATATATAAGTATGACGTTATAAGAAAATTTACGTTAAAGAAAATTTATATAGACATCAATATGGTAGATCCATGATGTTGAAAGTTGAAAAGACTGACATATTACTGATATATCAGGTTCGGTTGTCCAAAAAAGTATTGTAAAGAAATATCTAATACAGTTGTTACACATTTTGATAAATTTTTCTAAATTTTATGCCTTTTTATTGTGATTCTATTCGCCATATTGGATGCGCCATTTTTAATTTCAAAAAGTGACAGAAGGTTTGAAAATGTATATTTTTATCCTAATTTTGATTCGTAGTGAAATAAAGAGGTGGCACGGTTGATTTAGAATGGCTTATTAGATCCCTATGCATGACCAGTCTTATGACTTGTATATCTGAGCGAAAAAAAATCGTGCGCCGGTAATCGAAAGTGGATTCGAAAGATGAAAGTGAGTACTATACGATGCCATTGGCAGAAATATTTCAAAAAATTTGGTTTACTCACAATAAATTCATGAAATTGGCCAAAATAGCGATTTTTGGGCTATTCAACTACAAATAATTTAAAAACCTGACGTGCTACGCAAATTCGGCCAGATTCGGATTCAGCGCTCAAAATTAAGTCAAAAATCACTATTGCATCTTAAAAAGAAATTTTGACTCTCCCCTTTTGCAGGCCTGTGTTATGTAAATTTCATGTCTCTCTGTCGTAAGATAATTTTAAATATTAAATAACGTCTATCTAACACACACACTCATTGAGTAACGACATAATCCGATATAAAGAACATTTATTTATTTAGAGATACTAACTCTTTTTCTCTCGTAAAAATATACTTTATTCCTACATATTTTTATATAGTATACGGATTATAAATATATTACAACCATATAAATATATTATAACCAAACCAATCCTCTTTTCCTTTGTATGACTCCCGTAATATGTGAAGGCGATTCATGAATGGAAACCGAGGGTGCGGCACGTACGTCGAATTATTTCGCTCGTGTGAATTTTTACTTCGTGCTTGAAATCACGAACCCATGCCGTGATCTTATCCATAATCGCGTCCTACACACCTGGGACCTATGACCAGCTTGAGCAGATGCTATTATTGTTACAGAAGCGACCTACGATGAATAGTGACCTTTGTGCGCTATTATTGCCGTACTCTCGTTTTTATAGAACTCCTACTGGAGAGAATACTCTATTTAGCCTTTGCTTAATTTAACTTCGAAGGATTCAGTAGGTTACCCTCGTTACAGTTGTTTGAATCTACATTCAAAAGTTCAATTGAGCTAGAATTTTCAATAGTACATATTATGCTGTCAAAGTTTCGATGCAGTAACAAAAAACATGTTCACTATGAATCAATTAATTTGATTTTAAAAACGGTAAAGTTATAATTACTTCTCGCGAATAATATACAGATTAAATTTCTAAATGAAAGATTTAAAATATAATCATAATTATATTCTCATATTGTTATGTATAGGTACATATTCGCGTTATAATGAAGCGTTATTAATTAATTACAATTAAAATAGCGAACATAATTAAATTAGCGAATACAATGAGATAGCAATTTGTTGTCTTATATATCCGTGTTCGATCTGTTGCTCAACTTTTCGTACATAACGACACGCGTACACATGGATTCAAGTTATATACCACGCCAGTGGTGTGAATGGAGGGTGGATGCGACGCCCACGACATACACATATATATATATATATATATACGCACGAATATAGTCGATTTTCATTCATGTATCTGCGATGTTTCGTAAAATCTTACTCTAGTATATCGCAAATATGTGTATGTTAAGATGGTGAACATATGTACACAGTAAAAAAATTTGTGTAAAATTTAACATATTTCACATGTCCCAATTTATCCACTCTAATTTTAATGTTAATTTAACAGAAGGCAAGTATATAAATAAATAACACAAGTAATATGTTTAAAAATTAACACAAAAGTGTAACACTTAAACTGTAACACTTATCTGGAAATAAAGTTTATGTTAAATTAACATATTTATAATGTTAAATTTAATTAAAAGAAAATGTTTCTTACATTTTTATGATAAATAACAAAAGAGATATGTCGATTTAACATATGGAAACTATTATAGAGAAAAAAATAACACAACTTATCTGTTCATTTTAACATATAACATATTTCATCAAAAATTCGTGCATTTACATATTAATTGTGTTGTTTTAACTCTTAGAAACGGTGAATATTAACTCAACGCAGAAATGTCAAAATAACGCAATAATAATATGTTACATTAACATAAGAGTATGTTAAAAATTTAACACAAAAATTTTTACACGAGAAAATTTTAACAGAAATACAAAATGTTTTCTACCGTGTATAGAAAGGATCAATGGCTGCTGAATCGAGTAGTTGATTATTACACGGAGAAAAAAATCTGGTTGCATTAATTCGAATTCTGATAGATTCAACCAGTATGTTTGTTGGAAAATGGACGAACCAGAATTCTTGTAGGAATTACCAGATGAATCTGATTAATTTCTTCCTGTTAAATTTACGAAATTTTTTCGTTAATAATACTAAACTCAGCACCAAGTCGTTTAAAATTTTTTCCATCTAATTTCAAAAGTCTGTTTAATATTTTGAATTCCACACGGTAAAAACCATTTTGTATTTCTGTTAAAATTTTCTCGTGTAAAAAATTTTTGTGTTAAATTTTTAACATACTCTTATGTTAATGTAACATATTATCGTTGCGTTATTTTGACATTTCTGCGTTGAGTTAATATTAACCGTTTCTAAGAGTTAAAACAACATAATTAATATGTAAATGCACGAATTTTGGATGAAATATGTTATATGTTAAAATGAACAGATAAATTGTGTTATTTTTCGCTCTATAACAGTTTCCATATGTTAAATCGACATATCTCTTCTGTTATTTATCATAAAAATGTAAAAATAACATTTGCTTTTAATTAATTAACATTATAAATATTATTTTAATTATTTAACATTATAAATATGTTAATTTAACATAAACTTTATTTCCAGATAAAGTTTAAGTGTTACACTTTTATATTAATTTTTAAACATATTACTTGTGTTATTTATTTACATACTTGCCTTCTGTTAAATTAACATTAAAATTAGAGTGGATAAATTGGGACACGTAAAATATGTTAAATTTAACACAAATTTTTTTACTATGCAACAAGATTATTAGATAAATTCAATCCAGATTATTGAATAAATTATTTTAAATTCAGTTTGTTAGAAATTAAACTGATAAACTAGAAATTCTTGTTTGATTTAACCAAAATGCCTTCAATCATACACTGAGGAAAAAATTATCTTGAAATAAAAAAATTTTAGTTAACTCAAGAAAGCTATTTATTCGGTGAGTACTAATCACGTATTTACTTGTATTCAAAACATCTGTTTGCTTAAGTTAAATATTTATATACATATGTTTAAAAATATATATATATATGTTTAAAAAAATATAATTTTTAATTAAATATTTTTATTTTAATTTTACAAAGTATTTATTGAAATGCATTTTTTATTCCCAAAAATTTAAAATTTTTTAATTTTAAAAAGTAATATATTTAATTCAATAAATTATAATATATATTTTACAAAAATAGTATTTAAATATAAAAAATATATAAATGAAAATAATGTACTTAACATGCATATTTAATTAAAATTAAATACTTTTGCTTAAATGAAATAAACAATTCCTTGCATTTAAAGCAAAAGTTTCAAAAAAACAAATTTATGTGATTTAAAAAAATTTTTCCCTTAGTGTATACGTCTTGTTGCTACTATCAAACGAACTTTTCTCAGTGTACTTACTTATCTCTTATGCATCAGAGGATGATAAAACAACATAGTTTCGGTTTAGGAAGAATACACATTTCTATATCTCGTATATGTAACTAATTAATCATGCATCGAATGCTCGCAATCCATTTTAAAGTTGCAATTAATAATAACTCCCTGATCTGTCTCGCTTTGTGACAACACAAACATGTTAAACTGTCAGTCGTTTATTTTTTCCGTATCATTCCCCGTCTGGTGACGTGTATTTGGCCAGAAATAAAATTTATCACCATCGATTTCTAATCTCCAATTCAACGGAAATTTGTTCGGACGTATACACTTCAGTGTGTAACGCTGTGAAAAGTTATGGCTCTTATCTTCATCGAAGTATGATGTATGACTCGCCGCGTATGTGTGCTTGCGTGTTGCACCTATAATATAGTTTAACCATATTATTTCATCATAGCATCGTGAAAATGTCGCGCGTAACAAAGCCGAGGAAACTGGTACAAAACTAATATTGCCTCGCAACCGCGTGAAACGTCATCTTTTATCACTATTCTCTGTCTTTATTATTACGTATATATGCGAGATATTTGCAGCTGTTTATTGTAGGCATAAAATTTAAATTTTAAATTATAAAAGTTTGTTGTAATATCTTTATTGTGTACTTTCTGCCATACGAAAAATACGTAAGAATCCTACGAGAGACCTACATACAATTCGTCCTTTAAAATGACGACACGTTTTATAGGGAAATTTCATATGCACTTTATGCACGTTTAAACGCGTACAAACGCGCTTTTCGCAGAAATCGCGGTGTGTATTCGCATGAGAACGCGACATATTGATTCTGATTGAACCCCGACTCGGTTCAACTGCTTTGGGCTGTGCTGGACAAGCACGAGGCAGATGAAAACGTGAATACAACAAAATGAAGGGAGAATCTAGCTAGCGGCGCGGATTGGATGACAGAAATAACAGCTAGAGCATCACTTTTGACAAATCCACGAACGCAATACTGTTTCACACAATAGGAATGCAATTTTATTTGATATTCAATTTATATTAAATTATGATTGAAAAAACAAAAATAATATTAATAAAGAAAAGGAAGAAATATGTATTTATTTTTCCGATTTTTGAAATAAATTCTCCTGAAAAGAAACCCTCTCGTATAAAAAATTTTATTTCACATTTTTGACATATTTTTTTTCATATAAAATCATCATCCTTCCTGGTTGTATTACTAGTTACGGGACGTCATGTACATCGAAATTGAAATATCCTGAATGTCTAAATTTGTACTGCGTTCCACTTTTTTTTATCTGATAGAAGATTGTACACGATAACGCAATTAAAGGAACAGCGCACAAATAAAACAATAAAAGATTTTGCATGGCGCACAGAGAGACAAAATGACGGATATTTATAACTCGCGAATAACCGGTTCTCGTAATTACAGCATAAAAAAAATCGACCCAGCGATTTTGAGGCCCGGAACCGACTATATAAGCGCAATTGCGGGGCTGTAATCAAGTCCAGATGGGTCGCACTGATTGACAATTTTCCGCAGTCCTCTACTCTTAACCGACCTCTTTCGCCACCCCTACGTTACGCGCCACTTCAGCATTCCAAATTCGCGGATATCGTTTCTACAGCAGCCTCCAAACTGATGATTACACTCACTTGAATATTTCTGATGACATCGTATTCAGAAAGCATACATTTTTATATGAAATAATATAATTTAATATTATAATTAAATATTGTCATTGCTGATTTAGACTGACTGACATGACACAAAAATGATATATAATAACATAATTAAATTAATACGATTTAACGATAAAAAATGAAATATAATAACATAATTAAATTAATAAGTCTGAGATGATTTTTTGAGGGGATGAAAGAAATACGAAGAGTATTATAAATAAGTTTTACGTAGAAATTAATTTAGAAATATTTGATCTTGTGTCAAATAAAATTTGTGCACATCATTTACTTTCAGAAAGAAAGAAATTAATTTCTCCGAAGCTTACACATTAACTTCCTGCGGCTCGAGGAATTTTAATTCGCGATTATGAGTTTGGTTTTGCGATAGAAAATATCGATTGTCATAAGCCAGATTAAAATTGAAGTATCAATGTGAATGATCACTAATTAAGAAGGGGATAAGTTTATATCAGTAGACAGACTGGCAAATGAATCTAATCGGGAGAAGCCATTCATAGGAAGCTCTACAAGAGAAAGAGATAAAAGATAATCGAAAGAGATGGTAGGAAAGAGATACCATTAGCAAATAAAGATATTTTTTAGCAGTATTAATCGCGGACAACGACTTCGCTTTCTTTTAGCCCTTTGTATTCCGGAGAAACTCAAATCCATACGGCACAGAAATATTGCAGCAACATTGTAGAAATATTTCTTTGCAAGATTGCAACATTGCAGAAAGGTTGCAAAATGTTGCTACAATATTGCAGTAACGGTAAAATGTCTGCTTGTAGAAATATTGCAATGCAATATTGCAGGAATGTTACGGTGTAACGTATTTGTAATATTAAAACAGGTTTTACTACAAATGCAGACACCGTTTTAAATTTAATAAATAAACTTTGAAAATATAAAAAAATGTTTAAGAAAGGAAAAAATGCCTTAAAAAAACATCTATTAGTGTTTTTATTAGATGTTTCTTAAATATTTATCTCAATAATATTACATATAATTATTTTACATATATTCAACACCAGAATATTTTAATACGTGCAATAAATGAATTATTTCCTATTTACCCATTCAATTAAAAAAAATCTGTTTAATATTCTGAATCCCAATGAAGGATCCAGATTAAACAAATTATTTGTTTAATAATCTAGATCCTTCATTAGGATTCAGAATATTAAGTAAATCAAGTCAATTTATCGCCAGAAATTAAACTGATACAAGACAAGAAATATAATTACTACATTAATCCTTTATAGACCTTATATCCATCTTAGATGAATTCGAATACGAGTTAGTTAAATTGGGTGTTACCGCGTAGCGGCAAGTAAAGAAATATATGTTATACATTTTTGATATGTTAAAACGTTGCTGCAACATTGCCAAAGTAATATTACAAAATAATGTCTCTGCATTATTGCTGCAACATTGCACTGCAGTGAGCAACATTGCAGCCAGTGTTTGCTGGTATCTAGATAAAATTATTTAGATAATTATCTAGATAAAGAAATGAATCATCTTTATCTTTAACTAGATGAAGAAATACAAAGTATCTTTATCTTTATCTTAGATAAAAAATATATGTCATCTTATCTAAAAATTGTCTAAGATGACGTTTTCATTATGCAAAAGAGTTTTCCAGGCAAGCTTCTAAAAATCTATCTAAAATATCTAAAATATATTTTTTATTTGGAAAATAATATTACAAATATACTTTATTTTGTACTTGTTTTACTTAAATTTATGCAATGCATTAATGCATAGTTTATAAAAATGATATATGTATTGTGACACATTGATTATTATATTATTAATATATTATAAATATATTACAAATATATTATAAATATAAATTAATAAATAAATATTTATCATATCATTTATATACCTTTTTGTTATTATTTAAATATTCTTTCGGAAAAGAGAAAGAATATGTGTTTATGATTTTAATATCCTATTTATAATCTGCGTCACATTTTTTACAAATATTTATAGTCTTATAAAATAAACAAAAATATCTAGATAATTATCTAGATTATCGCAATAATAATCTCATCTTTCATCTAGATTAAGTAAAAGCAAAATCATCTTTATCTCATCTAAGATAAATTTACCGATTTTTATCTTTATCTTTATCTAGATAATTTTGAAATTATCTACAGCAAACACTGATTGCAGCAATGTTGCAGCAAGCTTTTGTGCTATATGAGAATATGATCGAAGTAAATACATTGTCGAGTGTTGCCTGTTCATTTAATATATTGGTCTCCGCGGGAAGAGAAGAAATGGAGATGAGAGAGAGATGCATTCCTTGCTAATTAATTACTGTATTACCATTTTGCAATTAATTTTTGACTAGACGCTGAGTATTCCGCGTATCTGCAACATTTATCTCGTTTTCTCGCGTTCATTGTTCTACAAATTGACGGTGACCTTGTTTCAACCTCTCGAACTTTGCCATCTTAAGCACACGATGTGCGCATTCTACCGACAATGGCAAGTAACAATAGATGGTCGGATTAAAATGCAAATTAGTCCATAAGTCAAGACATTATATAATTGTTAGCTGTGCAGGCTGGCGGTTATTGTCACGGCAATAAACTTTCAAGATTTAAGGTGTCAGCGAACGGTATCTAAACGGTATACATACACGCTTAAAAGATTATATACGTATATTTGATATTGCAAAACGTTCACCTCTATATATCGCGGAACTTATGACTAGCTTGAATTGTATCCATTCGAAAAAAATTTCAATGGACCGAAAAAATATCGTTGACCGACTCTATGAAGATTATAAGATAAATGTTGCAAACTAATACGTTATTTCAATATTCATCTTAGATTAAAAAATGCGGCTTCCTTTATTTAGATTCCTCGATTAGTTTCGCGAAAGAAATTTAATTATAACTAAATACGGTAGAACGATTTAGCTGTTACTTTATGGAAATATACAGAGTAAAAGCATTATATATTTATTATTCTTCCTTTTTTCAGAGTATGCTAAAAGAGAGAGGAGCTTAGAACCACCTGTCTCATTCGACTTGCGCGAGTACTATCCTGAGCATTACCTCCCGCGGGTAATTAACATAAAAGCGATAACGCGAGAGTGCTGTGGAAGTAGCGACGACAGCCGGCATCTTTGAAAGAGATCGTTTGTATTAAAAAAAATACGTTTGAAGTAATTTGCGAAAAACTCGCGAATAACAGTGAAACGTTTCATTATGCACAAATCCGCTTTAAATACATATATCTTTCGATTTAGTAATGCGTATTAACGTAACATTTTAATTCTACACAGTAAAAAATTTTGTATTAAATTTAATATATTTCACATGTCCCAATTTATCCACTCTAATTTTAATGTTAATTTAACAGAAGGCAAGTATGTAAATAAATAACACAAGTAATATGTTTAAAAATTAACACAAAAGTGTAACACTTAAACTTTATCTGGAAATAAAGTTTATGTTAAATTAAAGTTAATGTTTAAAGTTTATGTTAAATTAACATATTTATAATGTTAAATTTAGTTAAAAGAAAACGTTATTCTTACATTTTTATGATTAATAACAGACGAAATATGTCGATTTAACATATGGAAAGTGTTATAGAGAGAAAAATAACACAACTTATCTGTTCATTTTAACATATAACATATTTTATCAAAAATTCGTGCATTTACATATTAATTGTGTTGTTTTAATTCTTAGAAATGGTGAATATTAACTCAACGCAGAAATGTCAAAATAACGCAATAATAATATGTTACATTAACATAAGAGTATGTTAAAAATTTAACACAAAAATTTTTACACGAGAAAATTTTAACAGAAATACAAATGTTTTTTACCGTGTATGTAAAAAATTTTATAATTTCATAACAAACTATACATGTAATTAAAATAATATACACATACATAGTGTGTGTGTGATTAATTATACATATTCTTTAATTATATATATTCGAATAATGATTATAAATCCATTAATTATATATTCAATTAACAATATATATTAATGTTGTGCTAGAAAATGCAAATAATAATAATCATATTATGACATCACGTAATAATGATATTAATGCGTATGCGTATTAGATTACTTTCTGAAGAGATCAGAGGTCAGTGTGACGATGTTCTCGACATATCGGCAGTTATGTACTCGTCAGTCATGGTTCCCTAGATAATCGTCAAGGCTACGAGCATTTGCGTCTGTCAGGAGATATGTCCATGTTTAACATGTATTAATTATGTCGCGCGATTACATGTGTCGAATTTTTATAGAAATATACTTTTGCATAAAAATATACATGTGTATAATTGCATTAATAATATTACGTAATTTTTCATAAGAAACAATATTTTTTCGCTACAGCACTGCATATCAAATAGTTTTATCGGATAGCCTTTAAAGAGCTTTAGTTTCGATTGCACTTTGCAACTCGACAGACGTTTTAAGCTTTTATCTCATTTTTTTATTTAGACTTAAAATATGCGATCACTATACATTATAATTGCATTATGTACGTAGGTAAAATTTACTCTAAGCTTCAGAATTGTAAAGAAAATATTTTTATCACTTTTTTAATATTTTCAATATTTTAATATTTTTCAATACTCACACAATGTGTTCCTCTCAGATATAATTATTGCATGCATGTTTAAGAATAATTGAATAACAATAACGCAATCTCTCTCCTTTTGCGATATTTCTGAAAGGCAATTCTGTAACAATGTGATTCTGTAATAATTACTGTACGTGCAGTACCTATTTTCAGATTATGCTTCGCGACGGGCGTTGAGAATACAACCGCGTGTAATTGCGAGCACTGTGACGAGGAAAAAGTGATCGGTTTGGAAGAGGAGACGACTATTCGCACGAGGCAGGTCACAGAAAAGGACAGCGATGACGATGGTAATCGGACAATTTGCGCCAGAGATCGTGATTTTAACGATCGCACTTTTCCAAGCGTCTGTCACATGTTATGTTATAATCATTGCACGAGATATCGAATGATGGCCATTAAGAAAAATGATGTGAAGAAGTATGTCGTAATTGCATACAGATCAAGTAAGTTTTTGAAAAATTCATTACAATTACAGTTACAATTTTCTTTTTTTTTTCACATTTATAGTATTTCGACAATTTTAATTTAATCAATTTAATTACAAATAACACAGGCCTGCGAAAAAAGGGGTCAAAATTTCTTTTTAAGATGCAATAGTGATTTTTGACATAATTTTGTGCGCTGAATCCGAATCTGGCCGTTGAATTTGCGTAGCACGTCAGGTTTTTGAGTTATTTGTAGTTGAATAGCCCAAAAATCGCTATTTTGGCCAATTTCATGAATTTATTGTGAGGAAACCAAATTTTTTGAAATATTTCTGTCAATGGCATCGTATACTCACCTTCATTTTTCGAATCCACTTTCGATTACCGCCGCACGATTTTTTTCGCTCAGATATACAAGTCATAAGATTGGTCATGCATAGGAATCTACTAAGTCATTCTAAATCAACCGTGCCACCTCTTTATTTCACTACGAATCAAAATTCGAATAAAAATATACATTTTTATTCTAATTTTAAACTTTCTGTCACCTTTGAAATTAAAAATGGCGCATCCAATATGGCGAATAGAATCACAATAAAAAGGCATAAAATTTAGAAAAATTTATCAAAATGTGTAACAACTGTATTAGATATTTCTTTACAATACTTTTTTGGACAACCGAACCTGATATATCAGTAATATGTCAGTCTTTTCAACTTTCAACATCATGGATCTACCATATTGATGTCTATATAAATTTTCTTACAACGTCATACTTATATATCTCAGCGAAAAAAAATCGTGCAGCGGTAATCGAAAGTGGATTTGAAAGGCGAAAGTGAATATTATACGATGCCATTGGCAGAAATATTTCAAAAAATTTGGTTTCCTCGCAATAAATTCATGAAATTGGCTAAAATAGCGATTTTTGAGCCATTCAATTACAAATTACTCAAAAACGTGACGTGTTACGCAAATTCGGCGGCCAGATTCGAATTCAGCTCACAAAATTACGTCGGAAATCACTATTACATCTTTAAAAAAAACCTCGCAGACCTGTGTAATTTATATAAAATTCATCATAATTAATAATTTTTATATTAGCCAATTTTTTTAGCCGGAATTAATAATTTTTCTTTTTAATAATATATAATGATAATATAATTGTGATACAGTTACACTTATTATGATTAGACACAAGATGTTATAGAAAAACTGTTGCAGAAAAAAATTGTTAATTATATAATTAATATATTATAAATTTTTTATACAGATTATTACAAATTGAAAGATGGATTGTGCTGAAAATTATCATTATTTTCGGCGATCATATAACTGAAAGGCTTGACGTACATATATAATTATTACAAAAATTTGAATCACAAATAAATTTATGCAAATTTATACTTATGTATATTAAAATGTAAAAAAATATACATATATATTTAAATATTTTTATTAACCTTTTATAACTCAATTATTTATTTTATATGTGACTTCTCACATACATACTTTCTCTCGTACTGTTCTCAGATACAGAATGCGTTTGACATTACAAAATGCTTTCAAAGTATTCGATTGATCAATCGCAACAAAAGATTTTTATCTTTTTCATTCTAATTCGTGAACCGAACGATTCGAAATTTTTGTAGCGCCAAACGAAGTATGGCCATACATATTTGGAGATTCTTAGATGTAGTTCCCAAAACGGCCACTATGGTGCGCAGTAACGTTGTGCTTTCCTGTAGTTAAGATTCGACAAAATAGTTTGAAATACAGCTAAGCTACGAGAGAAAAGCATACTTACCTGGCGTAGAGGCTACCGTGATCAACAAGGCGGTTCCTCCAGGGAGAGGCCTTTTACCATTGCACTACGGTTTAAGGCTGACCTCTGCGAATGTCCCTAATGTGGATATCTCGGACGTACAATTTTTGTTAGCCGGGACTGCGTTCGCGCTCTCCCGTATAATATATTCACAAAAGTAACATATTATGTAAAAAAGTTTACTTACAACGGATTTATATATATATAAAATTTATATATAGATATAATTTTTATATGTAACTAACGGGATAGAATATATGTACATAATTTTAAATGTACCCCGTATGTTACAATATATATATATATATATATATATATATATATATATATATATATATATCTCACGATATGACATTTTTAAAATTTTTATTTCTTTTATAGAGAGTTAAAAATTCAATATTATTCAAATATTTATCAAATTATACATTTATTTTGGAAACATATCAATTATAAACGCTTAATTTTGAAATAATCTATGACTATTACAGAAATAGATAAAATTTCACTTATAATTTTGTGAATCGTATAATATTATACGATTCACAAAATTATAAGTGAAATTTTATCTATTTCTGTAATAGTCATAGATTATTTCAAAATTAAGCGTTTATAATTGATATGTTTCCAAAATAAATGTATAATTTGATAAATATTTGAATAATATTGAATTTTTAACTCTCTAAAGATACTTAGAATCATTGTTATATGTTATGACAATGAAAGCTACAGATTTGTTCGAAAAGCAATAAAATAAATGTCTTTAATAAAAATGCTTTAGACATGCAATGCTATAGCAAAATAATCTCTACAATCTTATGTAATCAAATAATATTAATATAATTAATATAATTATACGGAGTAATTAAGTATAAGTATACAGAAAAATGTATTTATATTTTTATCATAAAAATTCGACGATTAATTATGATTATGTAATAGGCACGAGTGTAGCCAGGTGGAAATGTTGCCCAATGAAAAAAAGGGAGTGATATTTATGAAGAAGTATCATTGTAAATAATGCAATATTACAAATAACTTACATTATTTGAACAAAAATTAATAAAATAAAATTAATTAAGAAATAATTAAATTAATTAGAATTATTTTTAAATTGCTTGATTTTTTAAGAGCAGGCAAAAAAGCTAGGCAAGAGCAGACTTTGCCTCCCTCCCCTGGTAGTAGGTAATATCATAGTGAACGACATAAGTAATTATGTTAAAGCAAACACATATTTTGACGGACGCGAATACTTGTAATCTCATTGATTAACTGGCGAACCAACATGTCAATAGAGCTTGCAATTAATATGCCATTGTCGAGAATATCGATACAATTAAACTTTAATTTTCTCAGAATGAAATCTATATGTATTATTATATAATGTAGTATTATAAAAATAATTATTATTATCGTCTGTTTCCGCAAAATTTCTAATATAATAATGTATTTAAATATAGAATTAATTAAGAATTTTTTAATTTGTGTTACTGTACTAAATTTTCGCCATACATGTTTAGAAATATCGATATTTGAAATAGTATATATATAATAAGTGTATATGTAATAATACATATATATTTGACGAACACTTCGAAATTTACATACAGTGACCGGCAAAAATAAAAAGCCATTTTCCTAGTTATACTGTTTTGCTTAATGAAAGAGTAAAAATATTAAAACAATGAGATTTTCATTGATGAAAGAAGAAGCATTTATTATTTATTTTAAAATTTTATGTTACAATCACATAAATTATTTTTTACTTTTCAGTTTTATTTATATTTCTTAAATATTGCTGTTTATTATTGACAAAATAAAAAAGCCATTCAGATTTGTTCGATTTAATATATACAATATTTTGTTTGGTTGTCATGTCAACATGTTCATGTTATTGCGCTCACTTCTCGTTGTTGTTAATCATTTTTGCAACATTGGCTTATCTCGATTATTACAAAAAATTCGCGGTCAAAAATGGGAGGAAGATCAATTTCCACACAAGTTCGAAACTTAATTGTGCGAGATATTCAAAAAGGTCTTTCCCAACGGAATATAGCCAAAAATTATGAAGTAAGTAGAGGAGCAGTAGAACAGATCAGAAGAAAATTTCAATCAACTGGATCGGTGGCAGATAGAATCGGAAGAGGTCGAAAACGAGCAACATCCAAGCGGGAGGATATGAAAATAATCCGTGAAGTTAAGAAAAATCCAAAGATTACTGTTAGAGAAATTCAGGAAAACATTTATCTTACTGTTTCTGACCGCACTGTACGTCGAAGACTCAATGAAGCAAATTTACACAGCCGGTTTGCACGTAAACAACCTTTCTTTAGCGTCACCAATAAGAAAAAACGTTTGCAATTTGCTCGGAAGTATGCAAATATGTCATTGGACTTCTGGAAAAATATTTTATGGAAAAATATTTTATGGACAGATGAAAGCAAATTCGAGTTATTTGGACAAAAGAAGCGGATTAGAGTCTGGAGAAAACACGGCGAAGAGCTTCAAGATCGTCATTCAGAAAACTGTAAAGTATGGCGGAGGAAATATTTTAGTCTGGGGATGTTTCTCATGGGCAGGAGTGGGAAATCTTGTCAAAATTAACGGAATTATGACAGCAGATGTCTACATTGATATAATAAATGAAAATTTGGAGGAGTGTTTGTTGAAACTCGGACTAGAAGATAATTTCATTTTCCAACAAGATAATGACTCGAAACACACAGCAAAGAAAAGTCAAGCTTTTTTTCGTTCCTGCCGAATTAAACAACTTGAATGGCCTCCGCAATCTCCAGATTTAAACCCTATCGAAAATTTCTGGGCAATTTTGGATAATAGGATTAATAAAAGCGGAGTAACTAACAAGAATTCTTATTTTGAAGCATTACAACTAGTCTGGGAGAATTTGGATCCACAACATTTAAAAAATTTAATTGAAAGTATACCAAAAAGACTGCAAAAAGTAATTGAGGCTAAAGGAAATCATATTAATTATTAATTAAAATAATATTGTTGTTTTTTTAAATCGTAATACTATGTTACCTTAACTGGCTTTTTTATTTTGTCACTCTTAAATAAATGATTATATAGAAATAAATACAGTATTAAATAAAAAATGATTTCTTTTTAATTAAAAACATTAAATTACTTAATAAATTTTCAGTTTTAGTTATAAAAAACTTTATAATGAATTTTTTTTACCTTTTAGCATCAAATCAGTTTTATAGTTAAGGTGGCTTTTTATTTTTGCCGGTCACTGTATATACATGAAACCTATGTTACTAAAACCTATGTTAATAAACCTATGTTAATAAAAAATTATAATAATCTTGAAACGTTTAATTAAATCAAAATTTAATTTAGATACTCAATTTATCTCAAGATTAAATAATGTCGTGAAGAATAATAAAATTAATACAATAAAACTAATTTAAAAATACATAACTTTCACGTTAAAAAATTATTTGATTTAATTAAAAATATGATAAGAGAAAAAAGAAAGAGGAAAAAAGAGAGAAAAAGAGAAGAGGGTAAAATAAATAAGTTTTAATAACTTTATCTACCTAGATACACATACGCGATATATTATATATAGAAATGATTGCAAACTGTATTCCTCTGAAATGTATCCAATCTATTTAATTTAACTAAATTAATTTACTCTATTTAATTTAAAATTATATTTTAAAATATTTGTTGAAATCAAACTTTTTACTTTTAAGCACAATTTTTAGTTATTTCAATAAGCTATTTTTTTTTAAAACTAATTGAAATATCTTACACTAGGCTGCGTAAGTTTCGATAAAGTTTCTCCCATTTAAAATCTGATACAATAAGTATAAATATCCTTATACAGGCGAAAAACGTTAATCTGGTGTTGAGAATTTCGTGATCAACAAAACGATTTCTCCGGAGCGAGATCTCTTACCATTGCACTACAGTTTAGAATTGACCTCTGTGAACATTCATAACATGGATATGTCAAACACATAATTTTTGATAGTCGGGACTGCATTCACGCTGTTCCGGATAATACATTTCCAAAAATAATATTCTACAACAAAATATTCTATATATTACTAGATATGTAATTCGGACAGATTTTTATTTAAAATTTTTCTATCCTTTACATTTTAATATACCTGCGTGTATCAGAAAATACACGGCATTTTGTGATTCTTTAAATATTTTCTGCATTACATAACATTATAAACAGAATTGTGTCCCAAGGCAGGTTGACGTCCACGTTAATTATATTTTAAATATAATTAAATGATATAAAAAAAGAAATTTTATTTGTTAAATATTTTATATCATTTAAAATATTTTTTAAAGCACATATATGTATTATCTACTAAAATTTTCAAATAAACATTGAATAAACATTGAATAAAGAGATTTTAGCGATAAATGATAGAGTCAATAACACAGGCCTGCGAGATTTTTCTTTTTAAGATGCAATAGTGATTTCCGACGTAATTTTGTGAGCTGAATTCGAATCTGGCCGCCGAATTTGCGTAGCACGTCGCGTTTTTGAGTAATTTGTAATTGAATGGCTCAAAAATCGCTATTTTGGCCAATTTCATGAATTTATTGCGAGGAAACCAAATTTTTTAAAATATTTCTGCCAATGGCATCGTATAATACTCACTTGCGCCTTTCAAATCCACTTTCGATTACCGCTGCACGATTTTTCTTCGTTGAGATATATAAGTATGACGTTGTAAGAAAATTTATATAGACATCAATATGGTAGATCCATGATGTTGAAAGTTGAAAAGACTGACATATGTCAGGTTTGATTGTCTAAAAAAGTATTGTAAAGAAATATCTAATACAGTTGTTACACATTTTGATAAATTTTTCTACATTTTATGCCTTTTTATTGTGATTCTATTCGCCATATTGGATGCGCCATTTTTAATTTCCAAAAAGTGACAGAAGGTTTTAAAAATGTATATTTTTATCCTAATTTTGATTTGTAGTGAAATAAAGAGATGGCACGGTTGATTTAGAATGGCTTATTAGATCTTTATGAATGACCAGTCTTATGACTTGTATATCTGAGCGAGAAAAAATCGTGCAGCGATAATCGAAAGTGGATTCGAAAGATGAAGGTGAGTACTATACGATGCCATTGACAGAAATATTTCAAAAAATTTGGTTTCCTCACAATAAATTCATGAAATTGGCCAAAATAGCGATTTTTGGGCTATTCAACTACAAATAACTCAAAAACCTGACGTGCTACGCAAATTCGGCGGTCAGATTCGAATTCAGTGCACAAAATTATATCAAAAATCACTATTGCATCTTAAAAAGAAATTTTGACCCCCTTTTTTGCAGGCCTGTGTAATCAGTATATTTAATATACCAGGGAGCTATCCTAGAATTGAATCGCAATGCGATGAAATATTGACAATAGTTATAAATTCATTGTGGTTTCATTATTTTCTCACCGCGATTTCTATCATTTCCTTAATTTCGTCATCGTGTCTGCCGCAATTATATTAAACAACGGACGCGATTCGAATCTCCCTTTGCACTTCGATTTCCTTTTTTTTGTCATCGCGTCTGCCGGGGCTGGCAATCGAAAAGTCGCGATGCGTAAAAGATCAGGAGTAGCGGAGCGCAAATAATACTCTCCAATTAAACGACATGGGGAACCACATGAGAGCTTGAAGGGGAAGAGAAGGAGAAAGAGGAGAAATGCCTGACGTTTCCGTATGTTGATGCTCGAAATGTGCAGGAAGTTAACAGTCCAGCTTCGGCTGATGCGAGGAGGAGTTCGCGGGGAACGAAGGCAAGGAATTAACCAGACGTTGAGTCCTCTCTCGCAAATTGAGTTGCACGGAGCCGGAATTTAAACATTCAAATTAACCTATTTAGCAAGTCAAAGAGGCTAATGTGTGCGCGACGGTTTCGCATACTCCCCGCAGATCCTAATATTCAATCGATATTGCCTTGTATCTTGCCCATCGACCGCAGGCTCTCGCCGACCGCGTTTTTTTTCCCCTTTTATATCGGTAGCTGTTCGATTTTCTCGCGACCAGAAACGCGTCCCTTTCCCTTCCCCCTTTCGGAAGTGGTTACATCGAGGAATGGATTTTTTTCACCTCTTTTTTCCCCTCTTTTTCATCAAATTGATGCAATATTTGTGAGAATGAAGAAGAGAACGCAGATATATAATATTTATTATACTCGGGTGTGAGCTGCGACTTTGTGACACCGGCTTGTTCGGTAGTGATGTTTTCAAACGTTCCAATTAATTCTTCCCTCGAAGCGGGCATTGTTTTGCGCCAGATAAACGCGAAAGATGGTCCACCGACCGATACGCAATGCGATGTGGTAACGCGCGTAAACAAAGGGTGTTGTGCACGATGCACAACGCATGTTCCTCGCATGACATGCATGGAAAAAAAATCGCTCGGTTTTCCCGACGGAAATTGATCCTCTGGCACGAGATCCTCCGATTATTTTCTATGTTCCTACGGCTATGCTCGTTACAGAAACGTCGACACAAACTATGCCTCTGCAATTATAACTTTATACAAATAAACTTTGAAGAGAAATGTTTTATCCTGCTAATAACATCATTTCCTCGCAAACGACCGTCGGAATATCTCTCGCGCCCAGTTTTCTTTCGTGTTCTTCTTCTTTTTCTTCTTCTTCTTCTGAGATGTCGGCCTCGAGTTCTGGACATTCCGATAAAGTTTAATAGCATTGCATTTCTCCACGTGTTATCGAGAAGGCGATTTTGTAGTTTCTCTTTATCGTTAGTACAATCGGCGTTTTGCTTCTTAAAAAGGATGAATATCAATATATAAAATGAGCCATCAAAATATATTATGCGTGCACATACATACGCACATACACACACACACACACACACACACACACACACACACACACACACACACACACACACACACACACACACACACACACTATACAGGATGTCTAATAACTTTTTGCAGTCCCGAAGTAGTCAAGAAGTCAGATTGATTCAAATTAAGAAGGAAGATCCTCTACTATTTTGCGATATTTGCAATAATTAACGAAAAATTAATTAAAGAAGATCGGCCAATCTGCGTGAATACATTGAGAAAAAAATCTGGTTGCATTAATTAGAATTTTGGTAGATTCAATCAGTATGTCTGTTGGAAAATGGACGAACCAGAATTCTTGTAGGAATTACCAGATGAATTTGATTAATTTCTTCCTGTTAAATTTACCAAATTTTCTGGTTAATATTAAACTCGCCAGCAACAAGTCGTTTAAAATTTTTTTGATCTAATCTCAAAAGTCTGTTTAATATTTTGAATTCCAACAAGATTATTGAATAAATTCAATCCAGATTATTGAATAAATTATTTTAAATTCAGTTTGTTAGAAATTAAACTGCACTGAAAAAAAAATCTGGTTGCATTAATTAGAATTCTGGTAGATTCAACTAATATGTCTGTTAGAAAATGAACAAACCAGAATTCTTGTAGGAATTACCAGATGAATCTGATTAATTTCTTCCTGTTAAATTTATCAAATTTTCTGATTAATAATATTAAACTCGCCAGCACCAAGTCGTCTAAAATTTTTTCGATCTAATCTCAAAAGTCTGTTTAATATTTTGAATTCCAACAAGATTATTGGATAAATTCAATCCAGATTATTGAATAAATTATTTTAAATTCAGTTTATTAGAAATTAAACTGCACTGAGAAAAAAATCTGATTGCATTAATTAGAATTCTGGTAGATTCAACCAGTATGTCTGTTGGAAAATGGACGAACCAGAATTCTTGTAGGAATTACCAGATGAATCTGATTAATTTCTTCCTGTTAAATTTATCAAATTTTCTGGTTAATAATATTAAACTCGCCAGCACCAAGTCGTCTAAAATTTTTTTGATCTAATCTCAAAAGTCTGTTTAATATTTTGAATTCCAACAAGATTATTGGATAAATTCAATCCAGATTATTGAATAAATCATTTTAAATTCAGTTTGTTAGAAATTAAACTGATAAACAGTGATGCAAGAAGAGGATGCAGCTCAAACACACACAATTAGAGAGCTAGCGTCCTCTTTCTGGCACTACTGCTCGTAGAGAAAAAGAATATACTTTGGATTTAATGTTAATACTAATTCTTTATATACATTTTATGACAAATATTGAATACGAGTTAAGTTAAGAAGCAAGCAAAGAAATTAATGTAACAAGAAATTTTATTGATCCAACCAGAAAATACTAACCAAATCCTATAGTAAAATCTATTAAACGTTCTAGTTATAAAAAATCGAGTCTTTATTATGATAACTAGAAATTTTTGTTTGATTTAACCAATATGCCTTTAATCATATATGTCTTGATACAATCAAATCGATTTTTCTCAGTGTAGAAGCGCGCGGCGAAGCGCGGAAGGAGTGGTGAGTCCGGGCCGCACTCAAATATATTTATAATTATGCTGTGTAACGTCGCAGATCAGACTCCACGCTTTTTTAACAATTAATAACAGTATGCCACTATGTGTCTCATGTCAGTTCGAGATTCGATGATGGAAATTTGATGGACCGTTGAAAGTAGCGCTCTCCACGTGATGCAATTTAACGTCACCTGCGCGTTGATAGACAAATTCGTATAATGTAACGCGTTTTAATTTGTAATATATGTATATTGTTAACACCACGCTGAAGAAGGATCAAAAGATGATCCGAAACGTTCGCTTTTTTTGTTTATTAATGTAATATGAGTTTGTAATAAATTAATATTAAAAAAATAAGGAAGCGTTGTTCCTTCTCTGCGTTCCAACTATCGCGCTTTGGCTTTCATATGCCATTTTTGTTTTAATTTTTAATTATTTGAGTCAAACATTTAATATCAAATTTACTCAAAATGAGTTCAATAGTCCGATTCCAATAGGTTTTTAACTTTTTATGCGAAATGAGGAGCGCGAATTAACGCGCGCGCGCTCACTGCTTTCAATGCAAAACTATATAATTTATTATTGTATAATTTTACATGGGTTTTCAGTATTCCACCCAAACGAGGTTTACATTACTATTACGCTATTATTGGTTAATCACTATTTTTAATTGTTTATAACTTTATAAACAACGAGCGACAGCTAAAATTTTTTATAAGTTAATTAGGGACATGTTTTTGACAACATAGGTCATCGAAATTAATGAAATCGTCATTACTATGCAATTTTATTTAAATAAGATAAAATATACATAATAAATGTGTAATGTAAGTATATAATTTTAAAATTATTTTTTTCACGTTTGTAAATTTTGAGATCTACAAAATTGTGTGACTTTAATAAGTAAAAATATTTCAAATAATTTTATAATATAATCAAGAGAATAAAAGTAATTACTTCAAACGATATAGTGATTTATTTTTTCGAATATATATATATATATATATATATTTATTTACTTTTGTAATATTATTATTACATTATTTTATTTTTCTTTCAAAAAAAAAATGTAAAAAATAATTATTATTCTTAATCTTTATCTAACAAAGAACAACATGTTTTTAATTTAAATTTAACATTAATTTTGAAAATTATAAGAAGCTTGTAAATAATTAATTAATTATTAAAATAAGTTAATTACACCACACACACACACACACACACACGTGCGTGTTACGTCCAGACCCTTGAATGGATGAGTCGTATGGAAGAACGTAACCTACTTACCCCGTGACACACTTTATAAGGGCGTATGGATCGGGTCGAGCAAATGTGAAGGGCCTGACCAACAGGTCAATGACCGAAGATCTCTTTAACACTGTGTTGCTAGATCTATTCGTTCGGTCCCTTTTCGATAAAGAAACTTAATCTTTACTTTTACGCAGGACTTAGTGCGATCTCAGGATTCAGGGAAGAGAACGAGTTAGATAATTAAATTATACATTAAAAATACGATATATTATTTAAAAAGGTAAAGAAAAAATGAAAAAATTTATAGCGCTTATAACTATTGGTGAGTGGGTGTCTGTGTGTGTATTATATTTCCGCGGGTGTTACATTGGTTCGGAGGTCATCAGTCAGAATACACAGAGAGGAATTTACATTAAGAATTAAGTTCTGACTGGTTATTACAATAGTATATATATATATATATATATATATATATATATATATATATATATATATATATACAGTGATGGGAAAAAGTTCCGGGACGGCTGGATAATTTGAAAAATACGCATCACAGAGGAAAATGACCTAGACAAAAGTTGTAGGATTTTTCCCGGGCAATCCGACGGTGACCTTAGATTTTACCTTGGATAGTCATTTGAAGGTCACATAAAGATTACCTTCAATTTCTTAAATGGAACTCCCTATTTTTCATTGCATATTCTTGTAGCTTATCTCGAGAGCTTTCCAAAACACTATAATTAAGTACCTTTTTATTAAGTACTTTTTGAGTTATAAGGCTTGAAATAATTTCTTAATTTTACATAAACCATAAAATATCTAGTAAACCATTCATTTTTCGATTATCTTACCTTCATACTTTTATGTACAAAATAATGAGAGGAATCAATTGGTGTAAAGAAAACATACAGTTGTTTTTAAGAAAAAATATGGAATTGTTAATTGCAAATTACATATTTTTTCTTAGAAATAACTATGTGTTTTCTTTACACCAATTGATTCCTCTCATTATTTTGTACATAAAAGTATGAAGGTAAGATAATCGAAAAATGAATGGTTTACTAGATATTTTATGGTTTATGTAAAATTAAGAAATTATTTCAAGCCTTATAACTCAAAAAGTACTTAATAAAAAGGTACTTAATTATAGTGTTTTGGAAAGCTCTCGAGATAAGCTACAAGAATATGCAATGAAAAATAGGGAGTTTCATTTAAGAAATTGAAGGTAATCTTTATGTGACCTTCAAATGACTATCCAAGGTAAAATCTAAGGTCACCGTCGGATTGCCCGGGAAAAATCCTACAACTTTTGTCTAGGTCATTTTCCTCTGTGATGCGTATTTTTCAAATTATCCAGCCGTCCCGAAACTTTTTCCCATCACTGTATATATATATATATATATAATTAATAAAATATAAGAAATAAAGTAGAAATAAAAAATGAATGTGTAATAAAAGTATGAATAACGCTTACTCATTAAAGGAAGTATAAAATTCATCACTTGCGCATATATGTTACAATTAAAATTAAAATTTTCTAAATTCGCTAAAACACAGGTCTAAATTAAAATATAATGATAAAATTAAGATAAGAGATTCGCCAAGTCTGAACTCGTAAATTATTCATCTATTCCAACGATTTCTTCAAAAAATAGTTATAATATAAGGAAAATGAAAGGAAAGAAATAGAAATGGAAAGTTAAATATATATATAAGAAAAGAAGAAAAAGAGATAAAAGAAGATAAAGATAGAAACGAGATATGAAGATAAAAAATAATACAAATTCTCACTGAATAAGTCAGAAAGAGTAACTAAAGAGAAATAAGAATTAAGAAATAATCGCAGATTCCAGTTCAGAAACGAATAAAGAAGAGTATTCACAGATTCCTATTCAGAAACCCAGAACGAATGAGGAGTATTCGCGTATTCCAATTCAGAAATCCAAAACGAATAAAGAAGTGAGGAAAGCGCAAAAATAAACAATAGAAGGAGTAAGACAAAAACAGAGAAATGTAATTAATAGTGAGAGTAAATAAACTGTAAAAAGTAAGATGATTTATATTGAGAAATAAAAAAAATATAAAAATATAATATAAAATAAATAAAATAAAATAAAATAAATAAAATAAATAAAATAAATAAAATAAAATAAATAAAATAAATAAAATAAAATAAATAAAAAATATAAAATAAAAAAATATAAAGAAATAAGACATTTAGCAGGAGTAAATAAATAGAAGAAAAATAAAAAGAAGAAATGTACCAATTTAAATAATGAGTTAATAAGATATATGAAAGGGAAAAAAATTACTTAATTTTATTCACTACTCGTTGGCATCACAAGAATAAGTGCGTTGATAAAATTGTAATGGCTGAGGTCAGAGCTTCGCAATTATAGCAGAAGAGCTAGCTAATGAAGATATCCACCAGAAGATTTTCAATAAATATCCACTTATACACGATGCAACTAGATCTTAACAAAATTATTTTTATTGAGATATAAGACGGATATATAATAACTCAATTGCATAACACAAGAAAGGATCCCCGAGACTATATAATTTCAATCAAATTAAGATTGAATTCTCAAAAATGTGATAATATGACTGAATCTCGACTGTGCCTAATAGAATAGAATGAATGAATGCATGAATGCTGAATAAATTGCGTAAAGAACTGTGAATTGTCCCTCGCGCCTTACGCTCGCATTTTTTTAAATTATTGCTTCTCCTGCTTACTGAATGGTGGGAATTTTTTTTGAACGAGAAATAATTTCAATTACTCCCTTCTTAAAGACAAGGAGGCTGATTTTTGGGAGGAGAGCCTTTTTTTAAGATTTCTAATTGATTGAGCTCTTTAGCTTGAGACTGACTTAGCTCCAGTAGAGTGGAAGTAAGTTGATTAACTTATCGTTCTTAATGATTTAACAATTCGGAAAACGCTTGAGGGTGGTCTGTCGAACGAGCACATGTGCACTATTAGTATTTCAAGAATATTGCCGTATATTTAGATTTTTAGCAATCTTTCCGAGGACTAGCAGATCTTGTTTTAAAATTCTTTAGACAGAGTGATTTCGAAAATTGAGCCGTACTGATAGATATGGGTAATGTTTGCTGATATCTAGATAAAATTATCTAAATAATTATCTAGATAAAGAAATGAATCATCTTTATCTTTAATTAGATGAAGAAATACAAAGTATCTTTATCTTTATCTTAGATAAAAAATATGTCATCTTATCTAAAAATTGTCTAAGATGACGTTTTCATTATGCAAAAGAGTTTTCCAGGCAAGCTTCTAAAAATCTATCTAAAATATCTAAAATATATTTTTTATTTGGAAAATAATATTACAAATATACTTTATCTTGTACTTGTTTTACTTAAATTTGTGCAATGCATTAATGTATATTTTATAAAAATGATATATGTATTATTACACATTGATTATTATATTATTAATATATTATAAATATATTATTATTATATAATTAATATATTATAAATATATTATAAATATATTATAAATATAAATTAATAAATAAATATTTATCATATCATTTATATACCTTTTTACTATTATTTAAATATTTTTTAGGAAAAGAGAAAGAATATGTGTTTATGATTTTAATATCCCATTTATAATCTGCGTCACATTTTTTACAAATATTTATAGTCTTATAAAATAAACAAAAATATCTAGATAATTATCTAGATTATCGCAATAATCATCTCATCTTTCATCTAGATTAAGTAAAAGCAAAATCATCTGTATCTCATCTAAGATAAATTTACGGATTTTGATGTTTATCTTTATCTAGATAATTTTGAAATTATCTACAGCAAACACTGGATATGGGGTGGTTGAAATCTCTTATGATAACTTTTCGTCTCGTAACTTGCGAATTTATTTATAATTTCGTTAATGCTATTTCGACCAATCTCAGTATTAAATTTGTTTGATTCAAATGTGTCGATTATATGCGCGAGTTAGGTTGAGTTCTTTATGCACTATTATTATTTCTGAGAAGAAATAATTTGCTTCTCAAATGCAAGCTGATCCTTAATTTCTTTCTTTCACAATATCGTTTCGAAGAAAGAAGAGAATCGTGAAGTCAGATGTAACATATATAAAATTATTTATTATATATATTTAACTACTTATTACATAATTTTATAAGCATACTAATTAAAGAGCTATTTAATAATAATTAGTTATTATCAAATAATTACTATAAACATATTCTTTATAATATTACATATAATATTACTATTTATATAATATTATTTTATTTATAATATTATAGAATATGAGTTATATATAGGCTAAAGCGATTAATACAATTTTTTGAATTTTTTGAAATTTTAGTGCCAAAGTACTTGAATGCTCCGTTCACAGACTAAAGCGATTAATTTCATTTTCTCAATTATTTAAAATTTTATTGTACTTGATTGATCAAGTACAATAATCAAGTACAATCAAATTTTAAAAAATTAAGAAAATGAAATTAATCGCTTTAATCTGTGAACAGATCAAGTAATAAATAAAAAAAAATTGAGACATACACAGATATTGTAATTCAACATTTCAGATTTCGATATTTTATATGAAAATGATTCTGTTTTTAATTATTAAGTAATTAAAATTTATGTTTTTATTGGACAATATATTTAGTAATATTGACAATATTTAAAAATATATGATTTATATAAATATGCATATTGTAAATGTCTCGTATTTTGTATTAATTAATATACATTATGTATATTAATTCGTACATATTTTGACTTTTTGCAAGACTTTTTTATATTTAATAAATATAAAATATAATTTGGTTTCAGTAAATGTCTCTTGTGTTAGAATATCTCTTTGTCTATGCGCATTACATTTATATCATTACATGTTTACTGACTATGACTTCTATAATAAATTGTAAGAATCTACTTGAAAAAATACAAATTTAGTATCTTGACAAATTAATATGTGTTTTCTATCAAAAAATCCTTATCACTGAATTTAATAATGCTGAATTAATTATCACTTAGCCATAAAGAGTTATTTTACATACCAATTAATTGTAATATAAAAATATCATCTTTATTTTGTTACAAGAATTAAAACAAATTTTCTTAGTTTCATAAAATAAAAGAATATCAAAACATAAATATAAAGGAAACATAAATATAAATTAAAGAATATATATTATACATTACGTGTTACAAGTATATAACTTTATATCGAAATATAGGATAATTAATTACATTAATAGATATATTTATGACTTTGAATTTAATAGATTTAAGAGCATTAATTAACATTTGATTATAGGTTATAATGGTTAAATTCTCATATTTTTGGCGTCATAATGTAAAAGTAAATTTGAATAGTATTTTTAATAGTATTTTAATATGGGAAAAATAATTTAAAAATTCTACAATCAATAGGTATTATTAATAAACAATATTAATATAATTGCTAATATAATAAATATGTAATTTTATGACATTGTATATAGACTATATACGTTTTCGTTTGATTGTTTATTTTTCTTATATTATAATTTACTATAGTTAATAACTATATGATTATTACAGTTAACAATTAATTTTTACGATTAATGACTTAATAAGTGCACCGACGACAAAATGACGATTAAAGAGTATTCACGATTATTAAATAGTATTTCACGTATTTGTGACACTTCAAGAAATAAAGATAAGACAAGAGATAGCAATTTAAATTATCGTCTTATAGCGATATTTAGGATAATTAATTCTTTAATGCTTGGATTAAAATATCTTGCACTTTTAATTTTTCACTAATTTGAGTATTATTTGACTCTTATTTTTTCCAATCGAGATCACAAAGTAATATACAAATTATTAGATGTCCCAAATAACATCGTGACATATTGTTTATTGATAGTGTATTTTTCTAAAATGCAAAATTGTATGTATTTAAAGGAAATCGCAGTTTTGGTGACCATATTTTTGCGTATTCTCTATTACTACTTACTGTATAATAGATGTGCGTCACATAAAATTAATATTAAAAGTATCATGTAAAATATTAAGTTATTGTTGTATTGTACTGATTAGTACGCGCGCGTAATTGTAATTAAACATGTTTTCGAAAGTGAATGCTATAAAGAAGCATTAAAAGATGAATAAAAGAAAAAGAGCAAGCCCTGGGAGATATCAGACGACGGCGGCACAATCAAGGGTACACAATTTATAATAAATTTATTATTTATTACTTGTAAAATTAATTATTCGTTTCGTGAAAATTATCGACTTTATATTATTATATAATATGCTGCATAAATGTATGTATATATATATATATATTTATTTATTTATTTATTTATTTATTGTGAATGTTCTCTTCACAGGATATGCGTCGATGCCGTTGCCATGGATGGATTCTGTCGCTCATTGAGCGACAAGTCTAAAAAAACGCCAAATGGACGTATAGACATCTGACCTTCTCCCATATATCCCTCTCTATCTTTTCAAAAAATCTTTAAAATGATATATCACTTGATCTCTATTTCCATTTATGATTCTTGAAGGGGTAGCTACCTCGACGAAGGAGATGAAAAAATTTCATTGCATTTAATGTACTTAAGTGCCCTCCTCGAAAATAAAATTGATGTCTTTTGGGATTTTTCGCAAAAAATAATCAATCGTGAAATAAACTGATGGAAAGTTGTAAAATGAACACTCTGTATATATTTTTATATACATATTTATAAAATATATTAATTTTAATTTTAGTTTAAAATATTTAATAAAATATCTATAATAATTAAAATTTTTATATAAATAATTATATAAAAAATATAAAATATAAAAATAAAAAATAATAAATAATATAATAAATAAAATAAAAAATTTTTATATAAATAATTATATAAAAAATATAAAATATAAAAATATAAAATTTTAGATCTATAATTATATATAAATGAGTAAAAATTAGATTTTTATTTATCATATTTTAGATAAAAGTTCTTTGCTAGATTCTTACGCTAGATTTTTTATTAAACATTTATTTAAGAATAAAATAAATTTAATTGTGCGAAATAATTATTTTTGAACGGCTTTGGAATTTTTTTGGCTATTGGCTTTATAATTTAAATTTATTTTACAGGAATCAACATAGTGTAATACAGTTTTGTCCCATCAAGGTAAGTGTATATATTAAATTATTTTTTATTATATTGGGTTGGCAACTAAGTGATTGCGGATTTTAAATAAGAAGGAAAATTCAAAATTTTTGCAAATTTTTTTGAATGCATGTATGCGATACATTGAGCTTCTCTGCAATCTCACGTGTTGTGCTATGACGATCTGAATCGATAATGGCCTTGATATGGGTCTCATCAACTTCAACTGGACGGCCAGATCGTTGCGCATTTTTCAGTGAAAAATCACCAGAACGAAATTTGGCAAACCAATTTTGACACTGCCTTTCTTTCAAGGCTTCATTCCCATATACGGCACATAACTTCTTGTGTGCTTGCGATGCGTTCTTGCCTTTTCGGAAATAATACAATAAAATATATCTGAAATGCGTCTTGTTCTTCCATTTTTAAATTGGGATAAAAACGAAATTAAATAACTAATCGATACAATTTTTTTACTAAATTAAAGGCGGAAGTCCAAACAACAAGAAAACAATATAGGTTAGGTGCTTTGAACACGTTGACAAAGCAAAAAAATGTGCTAAGGCTATCTATGACAAAATCCGCAATCACTTAGTTACCAACCCAATATATCTCAAAGTAATATCCAAGTTAATTTGCACAGATATATATATATATATATATATATATATATATATATATATGTATATATACTAAAGGTGAGATAATTATTGCGATAATCTAGATAATTATCTAGATATTTTTGTTTATTTTAGAAGATTATAAATATTTATAAAAAATGTGACGCAGATTATAAGTGGGATATGAAAATCATAAACACATATTCTTTCTCTTTTCCTAAAGAATATTTAAATAATAGCAAAAAGGTATATAAATAATATGATAAATATTTATTTATTAATTTATATTTATAATATATTTATAGTATATTAATAATATAATAATAATATATTTATAATATATTTATAATATATTAATAATAATAATATGAAAAATATATTTTAGATATTTTAGATAGATTTTTAGAAGCTTGCCTGGAAAACTTTTTTGCATAATGAAAACATCATCTTAGACAATTTTTAGTTAAGATGACATATATTTTTCATCTAAGATAAAGATAAAAATACTTTGTATTTCTTCATCTGGTTAAAGATAAAGATGATCCATTTCTTTATCTAGAAGATTATCTAGATACTTTTATCTAGATACCAGCAAACATTGATCACTACTATATAAAATGTTTTATCTTGTGTACAAAAGATTCTCATTGCAGAGATACTAATTTTCGCAATTTACATTCTCTTTAAACATATATTTTATGTAAGAGTGACTTACGCTTTTCAGTCTGCTTGTGAGAGATATTTCAAAGTTCCTCTTTCCGTCGTCGAATTAAACAGTTCAGTAAACTGGATCGCCTTAGCCTTTAAGATGGGCAGGAAGTCAGATGGTTTCGATATATTTATGTACTCGCATCTCATTCGTATATTTATGCGTGACTATGTATATGCTGGTCCTCAAAGGGGTCGACGTGATCGCTTCGTAGAGAGCCAATAAATATTGGTAGGACGGAATCCAATAGAATCCTTTCTCCGGAATCATACGGATGCTTGCTTCACCTGATTTCGAGTAGCTGCTACAAATTTCCATAGAACACTCGTCTTTGAGAAATATAAAGAGAAATGTTACGCGAAGTTCACCGGGAATGCGCCAGAAGAGAATACCATTATACTATATAACTAAAAATGTGTTGGTAGAATTATTCAAGTTTTATTTAAATTACATCTACATTCACATTTGTAATACTTGGAAAATTATTCCTGCATTTTCGCACGATTCTATTAACTTTCACGTCATATATTCTGCTTTTTGTCTCGAATCGCGCTCGATTCTCGTCTAAGTCGCATCTACTAAAAAAATGACAGTCACTTAAGTGAACGCAAAGAATGACCTAGTTCGACTTGACTCTGATGTATTGTGTGCAGCGAATTTTACATACGCCAACGCACAACGTCGTTCCTCGTCGTCGTATTGTTTGGAAGGATTCGAGAGAACGCGGCCAGCGCTCGACTTGGTTGGCTTCACTTATTCTTACTTACAGTATTCGCACGTCGCATTTCCACGTCCCTTTAAAGGGGCGACTGAACATTTGTCTGGCTTGCCTCGCAACTAACTATGCCGCCATGAGCGAAATCTGCCACAGTAGAATCGTTTCTAACTGATGCCGAATGATTACTCAACCCTCTTTTCTCTCGCCCCATTGTTCTACTATTGTCGCGTTGATACTGATAGTTCGTTCCTAAAATGCCGGTCCGATTTCATTTCTCGATTCTGAAGGGACTACATTTAAATGCGATTAAAACAAAAGATTTTTTTTTACCGATATTACTTCAATTGTAAGAAAAAATATTTTTTAGTAAACAAATCCCCGAAGAGATTAATATCAAATGTTTAAATCAATCAATAAATATATGCGTTCAAATCATTTGAGATTTGCTGAATAAATCTTTGTGTGCTACTATGACATGTTTATAATAAATTTAATTATTTTTTTTCACAGAGGAAAAGTATATTTTCTTCAGGAGCTAAATTTCTAAAAAGCTAAATATACAAATGTATCAATTCCCGGTCGTTAAAACAATTTATATTTATATATTTTTGCTTTTAGATAAATCTTTATTATATCTTTATAAAGTTTAAATAAATAAATAAAATTTAATAATAATTTTTAATAATAAAATTAATAATAAAAAAATTAAATAATAAAATTAAATAAATAAAAACAGAAAGCGGAAAAAATTACACCGGCCTGCAAAAAAGGGAATCAACATTTTTTTTTTAAATGCAATAGTGATTTCCGACGTAATTTTGTGCGCTAAATTCGAATCTGGCCGCCGAGTTTGCGTAGCACATCAAATTTTTGAGTTATTTGTAGTTGAATAGCTCAAAAATCGCTTTTTGGCCAATTTCATGAATTTATTGTGAGTAAACCAAATTTTTTGAAATATTTCTGTCAATGGCATCGTATAGTACTCACTTTCATCTTTCGAATCCACTTTCGATTACCGCCGCATGATTTTTTTTTCGCTCAGATATACAAGTTATAAGATTGGTCATGCATAGGGATTTAATAAGCCATTTTAAATCAACCATGCCACCTATTTATTTCACTACGAATCAAAATAATAGATAAAAATATACATTTTTAAACCTTCTGTCACCTTTTGAAATTAAAAATGGCGCATCCAATGTGGCGAATAGAATCACAATAAAAAGGCATAAAATTTAGAAAAATTTAGAAAAATGTGTAACAACTGTATTAGATCTTTCTTTACATTACTTTTTTGGGCAACCGAACCTGACATATGTCAGTATTTTCAACTTTTAACATCATGGATCTACCATATTGATGTCTATATAAATTTTCTTTAACGTAAATTTTCTTACAACGTCATACTTATATATCTCAGCGAAAAAAAATCATGGGACGGTAATCGAAAGTGGATTTGAAAGGCGAAAGTGAGTATTATACGATGCCATTGGCAAAAATATTTCAAAAAATTTGGTTTCCCCACAATAAATTCATAAAATTGGCCAAAATAGCGATTTTTTAACTATTCAATTACAAATTACTCAAAAACGTGAGGTGCTACGCAAATTTGGCGGCCAGATTCGGATTCAGCGTATAAAATTACGTCGGAAATCACTATTGCATCTTAAAAAACAAAAACCTCGCAGGTCTGTGTTATGCACAAAAAACAAATTAACTTTTCAATTAAATTGTATCATTGCTACAAAAATATTTTCAAGCTGTACATTAAAGCTGTATCATATCGCAAAGTGGCTCAAATACTGTATTAAGCAATCGATCTGAAATTCACGTCCTATGTAAAATGTAACATTGAAATTTTGCACTACATTTATTAGGTCATTATGCAATCAGTAGCAATAAAGACGCAACGATCTGTAGTCAGAAAATAGTCAGATTGCCAATCGCTACGGCCAGAAGCAAGCTCGAAGAGCACGACGCTAATGTTTCTTTTCCATGAACCGAACAAACTGTGCTCGTAAAGGCGACTGATTGACGTAGCGGCTCGTAGGCACGAGAATTGCTCGTCCCGACGAGCTCGTACGAGCCGCATCATAATGGAAACTTCGCGATCGCGTGCGTCAAAACGACTTTGTGTTACGGCGTTTGTCGTTGGCGACATGGTCACTGACGTTTGCTCGCACATTCTCGGGGACATTACCGTAAAATATTCGTGCGAAAGCCGATTTGTAGATTTCGATGAACGTCATCATTCAACGGGCGAATGAAGTCGCGAAGATAAAATTTTTCGATTACATTTTTTTTCCCTTCTGAAGGAAGATTATTATTTTTCATTTTGTAACCAAGTTCGAAGACGAAAAGAAGAAGGATTATAAAACAAGGATTAAAAAGATATTTTACAACTTATATAACATCTGGTATATCATAAAAATTTTCTGTCAGACGTATTATATACCATTCTATTGCGACATTTATTATCTGTTTTATAGAATAACTCACAGTATAAAGTCTTTTATACTCTCATTGATTATAAATTTATATCTTTAAAGTCATACGGAAGCTCAGTAAGATCCTAAAAGTTTAAGAGCTCATAACAATAAGTCAGCTGACGCGGAAATATCGATAACTAATGAAAAATGATAAAGATGACGTGATGATTGCTACGATAATCTTTAATTGCTGGCTATAACAAATAAAGTGCAAAGTAAAAAGATAAGAAACTCGCGGATGCTTTTCATTTTGTCATAATTTCCAATTCACAAATTATCAGAAAAGAAAATCTTTTTTATATTTTTTATTTAGGTAATTATGCACTTTATGGACGCCCGATTTCAATGATCTTGATATATGTTGTCAAGCTTACCTTTTTTTTCATGATTTTAATATAATATTTTATTTATTAATATTATTAATATTATTTATTAATATTATTTTTAATATTTTATTTATTATTATTATTATTATTATATAATAAGGTTATTTAATATGACATTAACATTATATAATAACGTTATTTAATTGAACGTTTATTATTATTATATAATTAACGTTATTTAATTGAATGATGTCTAACAATTCTATTCACTTACTTTATTGTACGATTGTAATTATTAGATTAACTTAATATATAATTCTATTATATATTTTTACGTTATGCATTTAAATGTTTTGCATCGTGACTCATTAAAAACAAATATCAAATGGTTCAACCTATCTTATTATTTTACGATATTAATATATTTTAATATTATTACCTAAATAAAACGGCGCTAAGAAGTTTGCTGTAACGCGTGAAGTTGGCGCAAGTCGAATACTAGTGACCAAATTCCGAAATCGCCGCTCACTTCGCATTGCCAGTTCGCAGGCGCAACGCGACTGCTTCTCATTGTCGAGTCTTTTTGTTTGTCTCGAGCAAATTTCGCGTACAAACGGCTATCCAGGAGTATCGAATTGAAGGACGATTTCAATTTTGCAATTAGTTGTTCCGTGTAATCGCGATTAGTGCGTATCTCGATATTCGTAATCGGCGTTTTGCGCTCCGTTCGATCATCGCCTATTGAAACAATTCATTTCTTTTGCGCGTTATTCGGAGCATTTGATTCCGTTCGATGGACAAGTGTTTTGAATGCCATTCAGGATCCGAAGCAGCGAGGAATATCGAGGAGCATCTGGATATGTAACAAATTGAGACAAAGGATTGCTCATTCGTCTATGATATTCGTATGAATGTTCATGGGTGCCATTCGTTATAGAATTACTCTTACATTTTTTGAATATTTTCCTTTTGCAATACAGAATTTGCTCGATATGAGGACAAAAATATTCTATATTTTAAACTCTGAATTTTCTACTATATTTATTAAACTCTGAATTTTCAACTATAATATTAATTATAGTAGACATATTTTCTAATTATAATATTAATTAAAAAAATTAAACTTCTTTAAATTGCTTTAAATTGCTTTAATTTATTGAGAGCATTATTTGTAAAAAAAAACGAATATATAAATGTATCATAGAAAATGTGCATCTAATTATATCTTGACATTTGAAGTTCATTATTTCATCACGGTTACTTTCAAGGTCAATTTTAAGATTGACAGAGGTACTTTTACAAAAAATGTTTGATAGAAAAGTTTCTTATTTTTTTCACATACAATTCGTATCTGTAATAAAAAGTACCATGTTCCCCTAAAAAAATTCAACTTCCGATCCGGATGGCGTATTTCCGGTCGGAATCAATAGTTAAAAATGTCATCATTTGATAGAGCGTATCCGATTTACTTAAAAATTGTTCACGGTTTTTGATAAAAGCCATTTATTTTTATTTTAAAAGGAATGTACGGGTGGTCTGGGATACCCTGTATATTGAGAAAGGGGGGGAGAGGGGGTGAGGAAGAGAGGAGGAAGGGGGAAGGGGAGGGAGGGGAGAGAGAGAGAGAGAGAGAGAGAGACTTTCTGTTATCATTATGTCTTTTGTAAGATATATGCCATATGTGACATAATATTAAATTATCAGAACGGTCGATAAAGAAATTGAAGGTTCAAAATTAAAAGTTCGACGGAATATCGTAATCGACAGGGTCGGTTGCAGTTTCGTGAGTCCTCGTACTTCGGTCTGGGGGCACGCAATAATCGGGGCGAGCTTTATCGCGTGGCTCGATCGTTTGGAGCTACTATCTGGAATCTTGATCGCTTCTGATCGAGCAATTATTCCGTGGCACTTCAATTTTCCACGATAAATTTTTACCGCGATCACCGAACCGGAGGAGGACATGCCAAAGCGCGGCAACATGAGAGGGTAACGGGAAAAATTTGTTGGAAAAATGGATAGCCATTGTCTTCGGCCTGACGGAAGGTAGAGACGAAATTGAGTCATCGATTATCGTCCGCGGGTTTGCATAGAAATTGCTGAAAATGTGAAAACCGATTTTGCAATATTTCGCGACGAGTTATTAATTCATTTAAATAAACAACGATCTTTTTTTTTACCAACGTATTCTTTATTTAAAATATCATCCCCCGTCGCAGTAATTTGAAGTTTGACATGCCTCGCAAAAAATTTATACGTTCCGATAGTTGACAGCTCCATTGTTAAACGGGAGTTTTAAAAATCGCGATTTGCGCAATAAATGCAAATGCGAATCAAATTCATATAAATATGACGCGGCCGTAGATTGTATATAGGGTGATAATATAAGTGTATACGCTCTCTCTCGTTCTCGAACATCGTACACCTGGAAATGTGATACGTTTCGTAACTTCTCCCCGCGTCCGTTCGCGCGCGCGAGAATTTACATAATGGCATTTTATGCACGCTAGATATCATGCGTGCAATAGTCAGGCGTCAGACTTGTTCAGCCGCATACGTAGTATCACAGACGTATATATAACATCGGCCAACTTGAGGAGCCTCCGGCAGATCGACGATGTGTGTAATCGAGCGACAGTGGTTGTGTAGCAGTTAGCTGAGGAGGAACCGAGGAGGACTGTGTGTGCTGTACACAACCCTCCTCGCTTGCCGGGAGTTTCGAGGTTGTCTTGAAGGGGATATATCATCGGACCCTCCGTGATACAGTGTCCTTCATGCACATTTCGTTGGATCGTACATCACCCCCGACGTTCACATCACGTAGCGCGCACAAGCGGGCCTTCCGATAGAATTACGTAATACGCCCATACGGCACAGAAATATTGCAGCAACATTGCAGAAATATTTCTTTGCAAGATTGCAACATTGCAGAAAGGCTGCGAAATGTTGCTGCAACGTTGCTGCAATATTGCAGCAACGGTAAAATGTCCGCTTGTAGAAATATTGCAATGCAACATTGCAGCAATATTACGGCGCAACGTATTTGTAATATTAAAACGCGTTTTGCTACAAATACAGACACCGTTTTAAATTTAATAAATAAATTTTGAAAATATAAAAAAATGGTTAAGAAAGATAAGAAAAAATGCCTTTAAAAAAACATCTATTAATGTTTTTATTAGATGTTTTTTAAATATTTATCTCAACAACATTACATACATTACAACAATATTACATACAATTATTTTACATAAATTCGACACCAGAATATTTTAATAAGTGCAATAAATGAATTATTTCCTATTTACTCATTCAATTAAGAAAAATCTGTTTAATATTCTGAAACCCAATGAAGGATCCAGATTATTAAACAAATTATTTTAACCTCATTAGGATTCAGAATATTAAGTAAATCAAGTCAGTTTATCAGAAATTAAAACAAGACAAGAAATATAATTACTACATTAATCCTTTGTAGACCTTATATCCATCTTAAATGAATTCGAATACGAGTTAATTAAATTGGGTGTCACCGCGTAGCGGCAAGTAAAGAAACACATGTTATACATTTTCGATATGTTAAAACGTTGCTGCAACATTGCCAAAATAATATTACAAAATAATGTATCTGCATTATTGCTGCAACATTGCACTGCAGTGAGCAATATTGTAACATTGCAGCAACGTTGCAGCAAGCCTCTGTGCTATATGGGACGCAACGTCTTCGGCCTCTCCTAAAGAAAGCGCTTAAAGCACTTCCGTATCGGTAAAATAAGCAGTAAAATAAAAAGTTTCGAAATAGAGAATCCACTTTTTTGACTGCGCGCATACGAAAGAGAGAGGAAGAACTGGTCCCTTTATATCGCCAGCCCTCCAATCTGTATACAGGAATCGATAGTCTAAAGTTTCGCGCTCGCCGGTTTTTTTCCAATTACTCGTCGGGTTCCTTTATCGGATGCGCTTGCGAATAGTTTTCCGTAGTTATACGATGGTTTCCGTTAGGCAATTTAAGTAAAATATACAAGCATCTGTGATGTAAAGAAAACTAACTTTTGATTTCATATAGATTTTCTCTTTTTCTCTTCTTTCCCGTCATTTGTCAACTAAAAGATCGAAAAAGGATGATTTGACTTCCTTCGCAAATAATCGAAATAATTATCGAACACATCGCATTTCAGATAATCCTCGAGCTCTATAATTTTCATGGAAACTAGGACGTCTATTACCTAGGATATCTATACGAGGAGCCATTGATGATGTTCCCTTTGATGAGAGTATTGTTAGAGAAATAATCTGAATAGAATGGTCTTATTGCGTACGGTCGATTAATTTACATATGTATCTGTATATGTGTGTGTGTATGTGTCAAAATGTTCAATTGTACATATCTTGTTCATACGCATTGAATAAAAATGCATAATCTCTTTTCTTGTTTCATTAAAACCATTCGAAAGTTTTTTCTCATATTTCTGTCAGCTTTAGAGAATTATGTATAGCTTTAGAAAATTATATATGATGTTGATATTCGATTTCAACAATCTGATTTCTATCGGTGCAGTAAAATATTAGCATAACAAATTATCTGAATTAAATATATTTTCAAATTGATTAATAATGCATGCAAAATAAAATATTTTTAATTTTATTCATAATTTGTAATCGGCTAAAGTTACTTGGTCAATGATACATTTAATGTGATATTAATAAAATGTCATATATAATAAAAAATAATAATAAAAAGAAATCCGATTTGCGAATAATAATGATAGGTTAGATATACATATTTCATCAATTTGCGAATAATAATGATAAGTTAGGTATACATATTTCATCTTTTGCATCAAGTTACGTTAATACACAACTACATTTAAAATAACATATTAATTTTTATTTCGCAATCGATCTTTATTAAGTAAATATAACACATAGTATATAACTTCAAAGTAAATTCTGTCGATGCTCCAGGTCGATGTCCACTTACATGCCATTCTTTGCGCGGGGATTTCTTTGTTTGTGTTTGCATCGCGAGCAGCGGAAACTCTTTTCAGATTTGAATGTTTTATCGCGTGGAGTGGTATCGATTCTGTTTCTATGTGACTGCTAGAGAAGATGTCTAGTGTCGGAGCGCAGAATTTAAATCATTTCGCGCTGCATCACGCTACGCAAATATTCTACACTTATGTCTCTACATACGAGAGAGAGGCTGCGCTTCAGCAAAGTAAATATAATTTAACTCGAATTATATAAATCTCTCTCGTGCTGCGCGTGCCAGGAAGAAGATATCTTTGAACTCGGAATTATAAATCAGATTAATAAGTCAGTGTCGACATTCAGAATCGTTACATTCATGTTAATCTTTCGGTTTAGATTTTATTTTATCCGAGTTATATATTATCCTAATACACATTGACACTTTTTGATTGGTAACTTCTTGAAATTATTTAATCTGTTTCAATTTTTTTATGAATATCATCCTGGTATACATATATATATATATATATATATATATATATATATATATAATCTTATTATTTCATTGTACATTGGATAATATTCTATTTTATACGATATTCTTTTCACTCAAGAGGGAAAAAGCTCGAGTTTAATGTCAATTTCGATAACAATCTTATTAGAAGTTAATTTAAGAATATACACATACATGTGTATATTTTTTTCTATTACACACTGATAAAAAAATCGATGATAAAATTGACTATAATTGCATGGTAAAAAAATTATAGTTAGGACACTTATTTTTATAGTAAATTTTACTATAATACTGGTAATATAAATTATATATACGCATGGTACCGAGAAACAATGAAACTTTTTACTATAATTTATAATAATTTCAAATATCATATAAATAAAAAATGAAAGAAAGGAATGATACATATAATTTTACTATTCATATAGTCATTGTAACATTAATAATGGTAAATATTACTATATTATTATTTTTCGTTTAAATATTAATATAGTAGTAATACATGAAAAAAATTATAATAACAACGATATCTAAATAGTACGTGGAACCTGATGAATAGCACATTTAACAACATAAAATTTATTATTTGGAATGATTGTATGTGGCACATATTTCTTCGCTTGTCGTTACGCGGCGCACTACTTTTAACTTTTCTCGTATTCAATATTTAGCAGAAAATGTATATAAAGGACTAATATTAAACACGTAAGATCTAAAGTATATTCTTTTCCTCTTAGCAGTAGTGTGAGAAAGAGGATGTTACTCGCACGCAGGTTCTCGGATTGTATGCATGTGAGCATCCTCTTTCTTACATATTACTGTTTATCAGTTTAATTTCAGACAAACTGAATTTAAATTAATTTATTTAATAATCTGGATTCCTTGTTAGGATTCGGAATATTAAACAGATTATTTGAAATTATAAACGGAAAAAACTTTTAAACGACTTGGTGCTGCGTATATTAAAAATCTGTAATACACGTAACATGTATAGTACTGATAGTGAATTTCGGAACACTACGTATACCATAATTATATGGTTACATGAAATGGCTATTATGATTTTACTATATTTTCATGTTATATCAACTATATTTTTTATAGTAAAATGCACTATTATATTTGCTTGGCCCTAAGAGACTATAAATTATAGTGAAATTATGATAATTTCAACTATAATTTTTTATCAGTGCATACTCGTGGTTATCATTTTAATTATATTCTTATCAACATCGGTTTCTAAAAATAGGCTTATTATTTCGTCTGTCTATCTGTATCCCAGTGAGCAATAAGTTATCAAAAAGAGTTCTTAAAGCAGATTCAAGAATTAGACATCCGACAACTCTATCTAGATGATAACATTATGATCAATATAAATCAATATATATACATATATCAATAAGTCCTCTAATGCATCGATTTTAGAGGAAAAAAAGACATTACATACAGGACATCTAAAAGAATACTTCAATCTGACTTATTATAGATGTTAAGAAAATGTTACTATTAAGACTTTCTTTATAGAATTATTTATTTTAAATTCAGTTTGTTAGAAATTAAACTGATAAACAGTGATGCAAGAAGAGGATGCAACTCAAACACACATAATCAGAGAGCTAACGTCCTCTTTCTGGCACTACTGCTCGTAAAAGAAAAAAAATATACTTTGGATTTAATGTTAATACTAGTTCTTTATATTACATTTCATGGCAAATATTGAATACGAGTTAAGTTAAGAGTGGTACTATAAGGATTTGGTTAGTATTTTTTGGTTGGATCTATAAAATTTCTTGTTACATTAATTTCTTTGTTTGCCGCCTACCCAGACAGCACGAAAAGGCCAAAAGATGTCTTAAAGATGTTTAAAGGACTTTAAGACGTCTTTAAGTCGTCTTTTAGATGTCTTTTGGACACGTGTGCTATCTGGGTAGCGGCAAGCAAAGAAATTAATGTAACAAGAAATTTTATAGATCCAACCAGGAAATACTAATCAAATCCTTATAGTAAAATCTATTAAACGTTCTAGTTATAAAAAATCGAGTCTTATCATGATAACTAGAAATTCTTGTTTGATTTAACCAAAATGCCTTCAATCATATACGTCTTGTTGGTACAATCAAACGATTTTTCTCAGTGTAGATGTCTTTAAAGTTTCTAGTAAGCGAACTCTAAAGACATCTATGAGTAGACATCATAAAGAGCTTTTTTGAAAAACATCTTACAAAAAGATAACTTATTGATGTCACTTAAAAAAAAAATTAATGAAGTTTTCAAAAAGTAGACTTCTTCCTTTCAATAATACTCACTGGGATCTTTCTTTCCTATTTTCTTGCGTTATTTGGTCCTAACTGTATTTAAGTAGCGAGAGATGTGTGAAGTCCGACTGCGAGAGGAGGCTTAGAAGCTCTCCTCTTGTCATAATCACCGAGAGATCTAAGTAAATCCATGTATGTCAGCGTGACTCAAAGCAAAGCTAGCCACGCGCACACGGTCGGCCAGCTAGTCAGCCAGCCAGGTAGTCAGCCAGCCGGCCGGGAGCGTCGGCGCGAGTGACAGTGGTGCTCCACGACGCGGGAGATTTCATCCCCCTCGTGTCCGCGTCGCGTCATGGCACGTCGAAGCGGGATGAACGGCGCGACCGGCGCGCAGTGGGGATGAAACGACGTGCAACCCCCGCCGCTGTCGCTCGCGCGCGCGGCCGGTTGCGATAGTAGGGAGGGGGCAAACAGGAGGGGGCGAGTGATTCGCCTCGTGCGCGGTTTGGGATATACGTAGTCTCACGGCAGGTCGGGAGTTCAGTCTCGACGCGGCAGCGATACTCTAGTGTCGCGTGACACGCGTGCGACCGACACGTGTACGACGAGAATCATGGGTGAGATACGTGCCGTGCTGTGCCCGCGCCGACGACAGGTGCCCCTTCTGGTAGTGACCACTCTGTTGGTGGGCGTGCGTACGGAGCTAGTCGGTGAGTAAACAATACGTGTTGTGTCATTTTTCTTGCTTTTGATCCCGCGTTTCGATTGTTCATCGCGTAATATCATCGTGCCGGAAACCACGTAATGTATGATACATGTAGTAAGCTAAAACTGTTAATTATGCTGCTCGTTAAGCATATATCATCGCATGTCGGAGCAATCATTCGCGGAAAATCAAAGATAATCGTACGATATGTTCGTGAAATCTATGAGAAAATTATAAACTTTTTCACTTTACAAGCAGATTGCATAATAATATAATTTGTTGATAATAGGACAGTGATTGGAAATTACTTAGCAATAGTAATTTAGTAATTTAGATGTAAAAAATATTTTATTTTAATTTGGAACATACTAAAAAAAAACTTGTATTCTTTGAACCTTTTATATATATATTCGTTTTTTTCTTTAGAAATTATCAATAGTACAGACATTTAAAGTACAGACATTTTTATCTTTAATTAATATGTGATTGAGTTCAATAAAAATTTTTATTGGATAGTAAATAATTAAAGTCATTAAAAAATTATTAATTGCATTATCCCGAGCTGTAATTAAAATCTAATGTAATCTTTTAAATAAGAAATTTTTAAATTATTCAGGAGATTTTAAAGAGAATTTATGTCATCGAGATAAATTTTATCAATGATTAAAATAAGATATTTTTTGCAATATTAAATTATTGTTTTTTGCAAGTGAAATATTGATAATGCTATATTTTTTTAAAAATAAACTCTTAATATCTGAGGTAATATTTTAAATGGTATTAAAATTAACATCCATTAAATTGAGCATTAATTTAAACATTGTTATCAAAAGTTAATACGCAGAACAATCGGTTTTTATATGTTAATGGTCGGGTGTGTATAATCGTAAAGATTGACGTGACAGCAATTTCGATGTTCGGCTTGCGTTATGGTTTTAACACGATTTGTTGCACGAGGAAATCGTGCGACGAATAATTTCATTTCATTGTCTTCATCGAGCTCGGTTTTGCCACTTTTCAGGTTTTGTTCATGACGTTTACGAGAGACAGTGATGATTTGATTTTACATTTTATTTTTAAATTATATGAACGCCGCTATCTGCGGTTACATGTGTCGTGCCGAATGGTACATGACATTGCTTTTCCCTCATACAAAATATTAGCGCATCTGAAAATTGTAATTCATCAAATATGTAATGATATGTTAACAACAAAGTGTACAAGAATAAATTAAAATAAGATTGCTATAATATTCTAAACATAATTAGAAAAATATGATTAGAAGTCTTTGACATATTGCAAAAAAGAGCAAGTTGTGTAATAAAAAAATTCAAGAGAGAGAAATAATATAACCTTCTTTCTCAAGTAAAAACTTATTTTTAGGCAAAATAACGACGGTGACATATGTTTATCGTAAAATTTCGGAACTGCATCACTTAGTTTATATAACGTGTGGATGTTGCAAATTTTCTTTTCTGTTGCCTTATTGAAGAAATTTTCACTTGCCGATGTGTCACCGTGCAATTCTAGACGCGCTTTACAACACATATTTTCCTTGGCGAAAAAGGCGCGTTTATATCGCTCGATTCCGTTTTATACCATACTTGACAATTCCTGAAATTGTGTTTTATATTTGTGAAAATTATCTAGGCAAAATAGATTGCCCCTTTAACAAAAAATACGACGCAAAAAGATTTATCTGCTAATGGTCTTTCAGTAGAGAGTCTACTATTGTTTCTTTAACTTATTTGTTTATATTCTAATTTTGCGAGTGATATATATTGCAATAATTATGTTGCATATAAATATAATGTTAGCGTAAAATATAACTTTTATTCTTGTAAAAATACACAACATGCATCTTTTCGCGCGCGATAAAGAATATCGGAGTAAAATAATAAGAATAAGATTATTTTCTATTTATTTTTCACAATTAGCAATTTTACTTATATTAGAAGGCATTAAGCATTTTATTTAAAATATGCGTTCTCTTTCTAATTTATTAATTAAATAATAGAGCAACTTTTATTGTTGTAAAATACACAACATGCATTTTTTCGCGCGAGATAAAGAATATCGGAGTAAAATAACAGAATAAGATTATTTACTATTTATTTTTCACAATTAACAATTTTACTTATATTAGAAGGCATTAAGCATTTTATTTAAAACACGCGTTCTCTTTCTAATTTATTAATTAAATAATAGAGCAACCAGTTTACCGTTAACCGCATGCATTGTATTTTGGAGCAAGAAAAGTTGCACGAGGAGAAAAGAATGTTTATGGAATGGGAAGCTCGAAGTTTGGTCGTAACATTATCGCGCTAATAAAGCACGCAAAATGTTTAATAGGTGTGTAAATTGAGTTGCGTCCTTATGAAATTATAAAAAAGTTGGCACGTGTAACAGGTGGTTTAGTGGCAATTGTTTTGCCCGATATTCGTAAGAGACCGATCGAAGGTCCATATAACTCTTCTGTATAATAATAGGATTACAATAACGTCTTAATTATAGAGATCTTTTCGGTCAAATCATAATGAATCGAGATGAATTGATGATGCATAGAAATTCACAATTCATTATGCTAGATACTTATTAATGTTTCATTAATTTTGCTGAAAAGATCCATCTATGGTAATTTAAGCGTTATAGCTTGCAAAAATCTAAATGTCACTTGAATAATATTATTACTCATGATGAATGATGAGATCGATTTCGTATTTATGAAAAGGTCGCGTATAGAAAAATGGAAGTTTGCTTTGAAGAATAGAGAATGATGATTTTTCCGTTAAATTCTCCATTATTAATGCAATCAAAACATTTTAAAAATAAGATTCGCAAGACGATTCCGAGCGATTGTGTATTTCAATAACACTCTTTTTCTTTCTTTTTTTATTTCTTTTTTTCTCTCTTTTTATATTAATAATGTGTGTGTGTGTGTGTGTGTGTGTGTGTGTGTGTGTGTGTGTGTGTGTGTGTGTGTGTGTGTGTGTGTGAGAGAGAGAGAGAAAGAGAGAAAGTAATGGGTATTCGGATGGTTAATATTGTGAAGTGTAATTTATCGTGTATGCGCGACATGCTTTTCAAACATGAGATACGACGCATCATTTCTGACCGTTTTTCAAGGAGTTATTTATGCCCGGGACTCTCAGAATAACGTCGATGCACCAACACTATATTGCCATGATATTTTTGCCGCGCTGGTATGTAAATCACTTGTCGTACAGTACGTTACGAGCGCATTATCGATCCGCGACCAAGAATTTTGCTATTCATGTTCCACTAATTACACAGGTCTGCGAAGTTTTTTTTTTTAAGATGCAATAGTGATTTTCTACGTAATTTTGTGAGCTGAATTCTAATCTGGCCGCCGAATTTGCGTAGCACATCAGGTTTTTGAGTAATTTGTAATTGAATGGCTCAAAATTCGCTATTTTGGCCAATTTCATGAATTTATTGCGAGGAAACCAAATTTTTTGAAATATTTCTGCCAATGGCATCGTATAATACTCACTTTCGCCTTTCAAATCCACTTTCGATTACCGCTGCACGATTTTTTTTCGCTGAGATATATAAGTATGACGTTGTAAGAAAATTTACGTTAAAGAAAATTTATATAGACATCAATATGGTAGATCCATGATCTTGAAATTTGAAAAGACTGACATATGTCAGGTTCGGTTGGCCAAAAAAGTATTGTAAAGAAATATCTAATACAGTTGTTACACATTTTAATAAATTTTTCTAAATTTTATGCCTTTTTATTGTGATCCTATTCGCCATATTGGATGCGTCATTTTTAATTTCAAAAGGTGATAGAAGGTTTAAAAATGTATATTTTTATCCTAATTTTGATTCGTAGTGAAATAAAGAGGTGACACGGTTGATTTAGAATGGCTTATTAGATTCCTATGCATGAACAGTCTTATGACTTGTATATCTGAGTGAAAAAAAATTATGCGGCGGTAATCGAAAGTGGATTCGAAAGATGAAGGTGAGTACTATACGATGCCATTGACAAAAATATTTCAAAAAATTTGGTTTACTCATAATAAATTCATGAAATTGGCCAAAATAGCGATTTTTGGGCTATTCAACTACAAATAACTCAAAAACCTGACGGGCTACGCAAATTCGGCGACCAGATTCGGATTCAGCGTACAAAATTACGTCAAAAATCACTATTGCATCTTAGAAAGAAATTTTGACCCCTTTTTTTGCAGGCCTGTGTTATTATCTTGGATCCTTCATCTACTTTACTGTGGTCAGGAGGGAGCGGAAATACGAAAGGAATAATGTAAAAATGTATCATTACGCAGTGATTTACAAACGGATGACAGCTTTCTGCGTGCATTTTGCAAACGCATCTGTGCAACGCTTTGTTATCACACTTTGGTTCGTTATTTTTCTGCGTAACTCGCTCGCCGTAATTTTGTAGTTCTCAGTGGGAAAATGTCTGGCAAACTGTCGTCAAATTTAACCGTATGCACAAACGTTCCGCGAATTCGCGTCTGTAAAGGAGACATACTGAAAAAGCAGAAACATAGATATATTTAAATTTTCGCATTAGTTTGCGGTATTTAGAAGTTATCATTGTGTTAAAGTTACAGTTATAGTGGATAAATCGATGCTGTTAAAATAGGTACAATCTGGAGCGAATTTGAGGGCAAAAATAAGTATTAATTTCGTATTATTACACATTGTAAAGCGTTTCACAATTTTACTCAAATTATTTTTACAATTCATTTTTAATGTCAATGAGTGCATTTTTAGATTTGTTAAGCAATATTATATGTATATGTAACCGTACGTTCTTCGTGTGCAAGATAGAACAAATTAAGCCGAGTAGAAAAACATCTTTTTGAGATTTTTGCAATAATTAATAAGAAATTAATTATATAATAAATAATTATAATAATATAATAATAAATAATTATAATTATATAAAATAATTATAATAAATATAATAATTATATATAATTGTATAATAAAGATTAACCTCACAATTCGCGCGAATATTAGCACGTGGCAGAAAGAAAGAGTTTACTGTTATGTGGTTATTAGGTGCATAACAAAGCGTTGGGAGGGATATTTTTTAAGTGATCACTATATACAAATTGTACGTAATGTTGGATTCTCGCATCTTAGCAAACACGAGACAGCGAGCAGATTCTTTTCACGCATGCTAATATTCACACAAATTGATCGATCTTTTTTAATTAATTTCTCGTTAATTATTGCGAAAATCGGAAAATGATAAAGGATTTTTCTACTCGCAAGGAAAGGCATGGAAGTGTATTGATGAGTTTAATATGTTGTTTTCCTCCGATTTTGATGAGTTTTTAATATGTTTTCCAGACTTTAAAAATAAGGGACATATAATTTTTTATACGTATGTTTAGGGGTTAAAACATTTTCTTTTTGGAAAAAATCGATTTTTTTCTTTCGAGATGAATATCCAAAATTATAAGAGATAGAAAAAAATTTCAAATTAAAAGTTAAATGGTTTTAAGACTTTACAACAATAACAAAAAAAATTATTTTTTTAATTTCTATAAATACCCTTGCCACTAAACATTTTTTTTATTTTAAAATTTCTTCATCATCAAATGAAAAGCTATTTTTTTACGAATCCAACCATATATGATTAAGTTATGTTTCGAAAAATCATTTCCCAGAATTAATTATAAACCTCTGTAAATACGCTATTCGTGTCCGTCCATGCGCTCGATTCTTCGTGTTATCACACATTTTGTTTCCATAATAGAAGATAACTAACAGAACATTTGAAAGATATTTTCTACGTAATCATCGAAAGTTTTTATCGTGTTAGATATGTTTATAACCCTAAACACAACATTTGAATATATAATAAATATCATACATTAAGATACAAAAATCAGATAATTATATCTGACGCAATCTGTTGGAGCAATAATATAAAAGGTTGTTGTTTTACGAGCTTAATACATGATATCGTTTAATGGTATATTATTAATCGGGGCGTGTGCTCTTGTAAATATTTATTGATATTTTAAATATGCTTATTAATTTATATTTCTTTTTTGATTTTATTTTTATGTCTTTGTAAAATCACAATTATGACATAAATTTTTATCTTTTTAGAGTATTGAAGAAATTTTTTAATACTTCTTATATAACTTTTGTGGGAAAAACACAGATGTTGTTTATACATTACATAAAATTTTCATCTTTTTTATTGAACAGGCTTCTTACGAAGAATAAAAATGTCAATAGGTACAAAATACGATATATGCTTGTTATTTAAAGAATTAAAAAAATATATATTTAAGTGCCATAAGTAATATAAATACAATAAGCATGCAATAAAATTTACCATTCTTTAAGCATAATTAATTATATTTTTGATACATGTATTTCACTACTTATAATTGCTTCAATTCTTACGACGCAAAGCAGCTAATAAATTTTGAGGTAGAGAAATATTTGTTCTAAGCCTTGTAGGCTGAAAATTATTACTAGAAGATCCAAATCTTATCTCTCTGTCAAAACTAGAAGGAAATAGCCTGTTAAGATCGTACAATGACCGAAATATTTTTTTACACGTGTCATATTTTAATGTAAAAGGAAACTATGCACAAAAAAGATAAAATAATAACAAGAAAACATTAATAATAAAAAAACAACAATCTCAAATATTATTACTAAAGTAAATAATAAATAATAAATTACCTTTAATCGGTGAAGTCTACAATTCGAGCATGTATCCACATTAGAATTGTTAATGTACTACTGAATACTATGACATGTAACATATGCACAAAAATAATAAATCTTAAATAATATAAATAAACACTTAGACTAACAATTACTACTTATATTAATAATTATATTAATAACTAAAATTAATAATAATAATAATAATAATAATAATAATAATAATGATAATGATAATGATAATGATAATGATAATGATAATGATAATAATAATAATAATAATGATAATAATAATAATAATAATAATATTATTATTATTATTATTATTATTATTATTATTATTATTATTATTATATTATTATTATTATTATTATTATTATTATTATTATTACTTTATTTTGTGCCGTCTTAAATTAAACAAGTTTAGTCTTATGCATACACTTTGAATTTATTTTTATTTCATATTTTGATATCTTATCATATATTAAATTGTTATATTAATGTTATCTTATCTACAAAGGAAACGTGATTACAATATAATAAGCAAATGTATCTGTGTTAGTTATCTTCTATTTTACGAAGAAACAGGATGTTGCGCGAAGAATCGGGCGCATAGACGAATAACATATTTAGAGAGGTTTATAATTAATTCTGGAAAATAATTTTTCGAAACATAACTTAATCATACGTGGTTGGATTCGTAAAAAAATAACTTTTCATTTGGTGAAAGGAACTTTAAAATTAAAAAAAAATGAGATTGAATTAGAAATGAATTAGTGGTGGGGATATTTTGAAAAATTAAAAAAATAAAAATCTTTTTTGTTGTAAAATACTCTTGAAATCATTTAGCTTTTAATTTGAAAATTTTTTTCTATCTCTTATAGTTCCGGAAATATTCATCTCGAAAGAGAAACACCGATTTTTTTCGAAGGGGTATTTTATCCTCTAGACATGATCACATATAAAAAAATACGTGTCTCTTATTTTTGTCAAGAAAATAACATATTAAAACTCATTAAAATCGAAGGGGGACTTCCGTGTCTTTCTTTATCAAATTTAACTCACTCCACCTACCTACGCACGAGAAGTGATATAGTTATTATCGGACATCCTGTATATGTATATATATATATATTATATATATATATATATATATATAATTCTAAACCTAATTTAAATTAATCTCTATATTAAATCGGTATTCTTTGCAATTGTTTTAACTTTATTTACTTAATATATATATTGGAATTAGAACCACAAGTATAAGAGGCAAAATTGAAAACACCGGTTTAAGAACATAATTTCAACTGAAAGTCGAAATAGACAGATGCCGGATCCGCAAGTATCATCCAAATCCTTTGCCCATAAAATTGATCAAATTCTGAGATACGCCGCACTGGCAAACGCTTTGGATCCAATAAAGAGGATTAAGTGTACTGAGCTGTAAACACGGTGTGATTGAATTCTGGGGGCGCCGAGGAAATTCCTCCCCCATACTCTCTTTCTCTCTCTGCTTCTCATTTCTTTCTCTCGCCCTCTCGTTTGTTTTCTCTGTTTCTTTTCCGCTACTCCATCCTTCTTTCGAGTGTTATAGTTTTCTCCTTTGTTTATGTACCCTTACACGGCCGTGCAAGAAAACAAAACGGTCGTGCCAAGCTTCTTCTACTTTCATTACCGCGGAAAATGTCGCGACATTTATCTTCACGTAAATTGGACGCCCTCGTACCATGTCCAAGATGGTCCGCTGAATTTTATGCGAATTTTCACCTAATGGAGTGTGTGATTGCTCTCATAGTCTGATATAAATAGTGAGTGGTACAGTTGGAAGATTAACTCTCAAGACTTTTGAATTTTGCAATTTATTTTATATATATATCTAATATTATTTAAAACAACATTATATGAATTACTATGTTATTTTGTACTGCTATTTCAATTTCTAATTCTCCGATATCATAAAAATGTAAATGTTATAAAATGTTATAAATATTACAGATTATATGTTACAGATTATAACGACTTAACATCGTTTTACGTATTTTCTGACAGTTAATAAATGCTGCATGATATATTTATTGATGTTCCCATAATCCCCTTTTAGCATCGACAGATTATCATAGCATGCACATATTATTGCAAATTTTATGTGAAAGTATTATTATATACTATATTTTGCGTTTCAAATATTGTTCAATAATTTACGAACAAAGTTTTGTATGCAATTAATTAATACTAGTATCAAAAACATGTGAAAAAAGTAATAATTATAAGTTTTTAACAAAATGATGTATTTATAATAATAAATGTCAAATTTAACACATCAATTAATGCTCAATAATTTATAATGATTAAAAAAAGAGAATTTTTAATCTTATTCAATATTTAATTTTTGTTTAAAATTAATGATTTCAAGCATCAATCTTGTGTAAAATTCGATAAAATAACATATTAAAATATAAAACGTAATTAATAAACGCTTTTATTCCAAGAATGCGTATGCAAACTTAACAATTAATGCAGTAATTAAATTAATATGAAATATTGTAATAATATCAGAAATTCTAAAAATATTTTCTACATATTGACTTTAATTTGAATTTATAAAATTATTTAACGATACAGTATATTAAACGATAATTTATAACAATGTGTATGTGCATATATTAACTTGGAGCTTTAGAGATGCGCGATACACAGTTACATAAATTTGTAGCAGCAGTATAATTTTTCAATTGTTTATTCATATAGAAAGCAATATTTTTGTTCCTATATTACAGTCATTTATACAAGTAAAACCAATAAATCTTACCACAAGATTAAAGTTTGAAACTAATCACCAGAATAAAAATTTGTATGAATATTTTATTTTAATTATATAAAAATATAAATTAAATAAAATATAAAATAATTATATATAATATAAAATAATTCTATAAAATATATATGTGTGTGTGCAACGTATTTTGTTACGTGCTTTTATTTTTATATCTTTGTAAAATCACAATTTTGACATAAATTTTTATCCTTTTAGAGTATTGAAGAAATTTTTTAATACTTCTTATATAACTTTTGTGGAAAAAACACAGATGTTGTTTATACATTACATAAATTTTCGTCTTTTTTATTGAACAGGCTTCTTACGAAGAATAAAAATTTTAATAGGTACAAAATACGATATATGCTTATTATTTAAAGAATAAAAAAAATATATAATATTTAAGTTAATATAATATTTAAGTGCCATAAGTAATATAAATACAATAAGCATGCAATAAAATTTATCATTCTTTAAGCATAATTAATTATATTTTTGATACATACATTTCACTACTTATAATTGCTTCAATTCTTACGACACAAAACTTATATAAAATATAAAATAATTATATATAAAATAATTATATAAAATATATATGTGTGTGTGCAACGTATTTTGTTACTACTGTTTATTGCAAGATGCAACTACGCGCGTTTCGCGTTCTCGACAAAATAATAATCATATTGAACGATCGCGTTTGCGGAGAAGATTTATAGGGAAAAGTTGTAATCGCAGACCGATATGTCACGTGCTCTTTCTTCATAAACTTCGGCATTCTTTGCACGATTTCGTGAGTCGAATCGGCGGGTATGCCAGAGAGAAAGCAATAGTTTTCAGTATAGGAACTATTGTCCTTAATCCTCCCCTTTCGTCTCCACACCTATTCTCCCCATCATCGGCTATTACAAGGTTTCTGTTAGCGGCGAAGTTTCGAAGTGGCAATTCCCGAAGGTACAATTATTTGCGGTACCCACTGACATCTCCGCCCGCGCTGACTTGTTTTGAAGAATTGAAATTTTATTGAAATAGATTGCGTCTATAGCGTATATATCGAAGAAATGGACGTGCGACAAACAATTTTCTCATCTTTGAACGTTGTGAATAAAATCATCAACTTTGCTATTCCACTCTCTAAAAGTGAATCAGTGTATTATCACTGAAAAACAGTAAATAGTCACTGATTACAGCAGTTATAAGTACAGCACTGTAAATCAGTGATATTTTATTGAAAGAATCAGTTAATAATTTTGACTGTTTCAATCAGTAATATTTCTTAATATCAGTAATATTTCTTTCGTTATTGTCAGTAATATTAAATTATAATTCATTTCCCTATCTATTTCATATAAAATTAAAAATTTTATTTATATTTACTAAATATTTATTATATTAAAAATTTTATTTTATTTATATTACATGCACATTGAACTTGTTATTTTAAATAGATAATGAACAAATAATTTTCATTAAATCGCCAGACATTTATTTGTTCGACTTAAGATCGATTTAATATATGAAGCCTCTCTATTGAGATTGTATCAGAAATTAAATCGAAGTAATAATTCTAATTTTGAATGTCGCTCTTTGCAAACTTTATATAATTCTTATAACTAAAATTAAATACGAGAGAGATAGCGATTGTAGCGGTAAATAAACGAACTAGCGATTACTGGTTTTACAGTAAAATTTACTGATTTTACAGTGAATTTTATTTTAACTGACTATAATCAGTGAGATATAAGATAAAATAACAAAAAAATAAGCGTTTCTACTGAAGATCAGTAAAATACTCACTGATTCTCAGTGAAATCTTATTTTTCTGTTTAAATTAGTGATATTTTCACTGATTCACTTTTAGAGAGCACTGCAATCTCTACAAATTTATGAGTTTCTCGTTTCTCATTTAACAAAACTAATATCGACAAGGTCGTTGTATCTCAATGTTTTGCCATAACGTCCCTGATTTTCTCTTTTTCTCTTATATTGCGCATTAAGACCCCATGACTCGACGTGGTTCCAGATATCATAACAAACGGATCGAAGCAGCGCGACACATAATACAAGTTTAATAAAATCGTCGAATATTCAGTTGAAATAAACGAACAGGAATGACTTGGTTTGACAGCGCAACGGCACGTTACAGGATTTCGATCGCGTGCCGCGGTCCCTTCACTCGCGATCGATATCACTGCTGCTAGTTTTACCGCGAGAACTTGCGGATATTCAAATCTTGCGCGCCCATACCTCGCATTATACTCGCGAAAACGTAATCAGGCCAGTCGTAGACGCGAAACATATATTTCACGGTACGAACGGCGACATTTCGGAATACCTGGAGATTCGCCGCGACATGAATTCTCATTGTTTCCCCCAAAGATTTCGTACGCGATTTGTTTCGGGCGAGATCCCTCGCGAGGGAGGGAAGGAAAATGAAAAATTATTCGTAATTTGCCTCATTGTATATGTGTGATAATGGAGAAATAGTGTGTCGGGCTAATGGATATCGCCGATGTATCTACTTTCCTTCAACTTTAATGGCATTGGAGTTTTTATTTATGGCGAAAAAATAGAAATACAATAACCGTACTTAGATACAAATACGACGATACGCTCATTTTATCTAGAAGCATCGAAGTGCTTTGGCAACTTTAATTTCAATCGAGATATTTCCACGCAACCCTGAGTGGATACGTCGTTCGCTAGTAACGGGGATGAAAGTTCTTTTTATCGGGAAATGTGAAAGAGCAAGCGCGATATAATTATCTTTTTTTTTTCTCGCGATAGTAAGCGATATGTAGCGATCGCGAACTATCTCGACGGTATTCAGCTTAGTGTGAACTATATCGAGGTGAAATTTCAGTCGCGTTGTGGGGATGATGGGTGGTGTACATCTGTACGCCATACGACGAGCGACGTGTATTATATGACATGAATTAACGCGAGCCGTATGTCAATTCCGTAATAATTATTCGAATGAGTAAACGATGCGATGCACGTTAATGGACATTGCTAACTAATATTATATTATTACGTTGCGCGAAACTATCAAGTACTTTCGCAAGGAAGATTTTCTTTTCGCCCCTCGATGCATTTTTTTTTTTTTTTTTAACAAGCATGATGCTCCAGTTCTTTCGCGTTTTTAAATTCTTGTCGCATTTTAACGAATGACGATTATCCACGATATTCATATTCTAAAAACCTTCTTAATGAAATTTCGGCAGAAATGAGTTGCTAGACAAGATGCATCATTTAACTTGGATTTATTTATAAAATTGAGATGTATTTGCAACTGAGAATTATATATATACAGAGTGTTCCAAAAGTCCCGGACCGGTCGAACATTTCATAAACTATGCACTCTAGAAAGAAATGTTTCAGACAAAAGTTGTATGGCTTAAAGGGGGCCATCAGATAGTGGCAATGATTTGACATGGGAGAGTCATTTGAAAGTCACGGGAAGATCACCGTCAATTTCTTAAATGGAACCTACTATTTTTATTGCATATTCTTGTAGCTTATCTCGAGAGCTTTCCAAAACACTATAATAAAGTATTTCTTCATTGAGTACTTTTCGAGGCTTTATGAGGCTTGAAATCATTTCTTAATTTTACATAAATCATAAAATATCTAGTAAAATATTCATTTTCCGATTATCTTACCTTAATACTTTTATGTACAAAATAATGAGAGGAATCAATTAATGTAAAGAAAACACATAGTTGTTTTTAAGAAAAAAATATGGAATTGTTAATTGCAAATTACATATTTTTTTTAAAACAACTATGTGTTTTCTTTACATCAATTGATTCCTCTCATTATTTTATACATAAAAGTATTAAGGTAAGATAATCGAAAAATGAATATTTTACTAGATATTTTATAGTTTATGCAAAATTAAGAAATGATTTCAAGCCTCATAACTCGAAAAGTACTCAGTGAAGAAATACTTTATTATAGTGTTTTGGAAAGCTCTCAAGATATACTACACAAATATGTAATAAAAAATAGGGAGTTCCATTTAAGAAATTGGCAGTGATCTTCACGTGACTTTCAAATGACTCTCCCATGTCAAATCATTGCCACCATCTGATGGCCCCCTTCAAGGCATACAACTTTTGTCTGAAACATTTCTTTCTAAAGTGCATAGTTTATGAAATATTCGACCGGTCCGGGACTTTTGGGACACCCTGTATATATGTATATATATCTCTCTCTCTTTTTTGGTTTACTTAAATTAGAGACAGACCTAAAATAGGCCAGAAAGTGTACGAGTTATTCAGTCGCGCATAAAAATGTCAAATTGAGTCGATGGATGATTACTTGTTACAGATAGTTATCAAGCATGATTACTCGGTGTGATAATGCAATCTGAACAGAAAATGAAAATAATTGCCTTTATCGATATTACGCACAGGTCCATATTTACCGTGCAATCTAATTTGGCCAGATGCGCGAATTCGCTCTATTGTTGCAGATCGCAAACAAATTGCCTGCATTCAACCTCGATAATCTGATAAACGCTTTTTTCCTCTTTTTCACGTTTATTTATGTATTGTAACTAGCGATATTATATCTCTTTGGGAAAAATGCTACGTGTGACATTCAAAAAACACTCTCTCTTGATAATTATATCAGACAAAATATAAAGAAATAAAAAATTACCAGATTTGCAACATCATAAGCATAAAATTATATTCTTTATATTTATTATTTGTAAATGTAGCAAATGATATAATTTTTAAAGGCATTAAAGGCACATATTAATCGCAATATGATTAGCGATATCAGGCAAAATTCAGCCAAACCAATTGCTGTAAACTATCACGTAATTATTACGCATAATTAAACAAGCTATTAATGGTATAATAAAGCTACGGAATTTGGCCGATAAATAAATCACGCGTAAATCCGCAGATGGCTACACTGTCAAAATTCCTATGCACCTATATCGGCATAGAAATTCCTACGATAACAATTAAAATTTTATTAAAGGCAAAATAATAAGTGTATATAAAGCCATTATAAAATTCATGTGCTTTCTCTTAAAACTTTTGTTCTCTTTTCAAGATAAAAACTTGCCGCAAATTTTTTCAGGCTAATAATTTATTTAAATTGTAATAAACTCAACATTTCAGGGACAGATGTTTATTATCTGTAGACTCGGTAAACAACGTGGCTCTTCAATAATAGCTAAAATACAGGCTCTGAAATTTAACAAAGTGCGGCACATGTAATTCATTCTCATAGTAGTAGCAGCAGGAGAGTTGAGTGATTTCGGCGTGTGTTCAGCGAGCGGCGAGAATAATTCATACGTAAAACGCATAGCGGCGGGGAACGGAACGTGTGTTTGACTATAAAATATGCCCTCCTGATATTGATGCCTCAGCATCAAACGCGAGGGTTTTATGCGGGCCGCGAAGTATATATAACGCCGACGGAGTCTGATCAGACCGAAATACATAAAGCGGGGAGAAGAGCGATATAAAATTTTACTCTGCGCGATGCAGACGCGGATAAAGTGTCTATAAGATCGCCGCATGTGTGCGTGATGTCTGATTTCCAGTGGATTCGCTAAGTCGTGATATAACGGAGATATCGATTTGTCGACGCCGGACAATACGATATGTCGTTTTTATTTGACAGTTCGCGATGAATCTGTCATTGCGTCTCCATGCCCTCAATTTTAATGAGTGACGATGTAGAAAAATAGAGCTGGGTTAAACATTGGCACTGGAATATATAATAGGTGATTTAGATTTTCGACGGAATTTGATAGACAATTAAACGTGACGATAACACAGGCCGACAAAATTTAGACCCAGAAACCAGAATATACTTTTCCTAAGGGTTTTTGACGCGCTGAATTCGAATCCGAGGTCAGAATTTCTCTGGTGACTCCGGTTTTTCGAGATATTAGAAATTATGTTACATCCCAAGGTAATTTTTTTTCATAAAACCATTAATGGGATCCGAAAGTACTACTCTTCTTCTTTAAAAAACATTTTGATTTGTCCGGATATCTTTTTTTATCTTTGAGAAATCGTATGTTCAAATTAAGTAGTTCGACTTATTTCTCGATATTTGGAAAATGATTGATTGTTTATCAATTAGTTTGTAACAAAACTCATTTTAATATACCGAATTACTATTCCGGATGAGCTTGTTCCCGTAGAATCCGATTGAATCATTTACTTCTCAAAAAACATTATTTTTGCAATAGTTTGTTTAAACAAATTGTTTAAATAAATTGTTTAGACAAATTAAATTTGCAAAACTAATGTCAAATTCCGAATCAGCGTGCATCAAAACCCTTTAAAAATGTATATTTCGTGTACATACATTATATTGTACTTACCTGATGCTGTTCAATTTTCGAATATCAAAAATGTCAAACTACTTAATTTGAACATTCAATTTCTCAAAGATAAAAAAAGATATCCGAACAAATCAAATTGTTTTTTAAAGAGGAAGAGTAGTTCTTTCGGACCCCATTAATGATTTTATGAAAAAAAAATTGCTTTGCGATGTAACCTCAAATATCTCAAAAAACCGTGATTTTGGCACTTTTAGGTTAGAATATCTCGAAAACCGGAGCCACCAGAGAAATTCTGACCTCGGATCCGAACTCAGCGCGTCGAAAACCTTCGGAAAAGTATATTCTGGTTCCTGGGTCTGAGGTTTGGCCAAATTTTGTCAGGCTGTGTAATTAATCGCTGTGAAGTTTATAAGTACGATTTATAATAAATAAATAGCTATGGAAATTTATGAATTAATAAATGCAGGAAAGTGCGTTGTACATTTCTAGTTTCTTACGTTTCATATAGTAAAATGATGAGTGAAATATGTTACAAGTCTATTGCATAAAGATGCCAGGTTTAAAATAGTGAGAGACATAGATATTCAGATATTGATTTAATAAAGACAAATCGATGACCGTAAATCTAAATGTCTCTTTTACAGCATTTCTTATGAAAATTGAATTATAGGCTCGTATAAAGTCTCAATGGCCGCGATAGATGTAAACAAGTTTGTTGGGCTGAAAAAGTACGTGTCAAGAAGGGACGGCAGAATCGTAAAAGTTTAGGTTATATAACGTAATATGCAATAAAAATCAAATTGTCTACTATCTGCCGCGCCGGTAATCTCGATACGAAAAATTATAGACGGAAAGGCAGGGTTTTATGCGATGTTTGGCAAAACCTCAACGAGCAATTCGAGTCAGAAATTGAGGTGGTCGAAAAAAGTGACTCTTCTCTTGATCTTGTTAGAAAAGAAAGAGACTAAATATACGGAATATCAATAATAAATATATATGGATGTCGTATGTTTTGTTCCAATTAGAAGAAAAATATATTATAAAAATATATAATATAATATAATATAATATAATATATAATATAATTGTTATAATATAATTGTTAATTGCAAATTACATATTTTTTTCTTAAAAACAATTATGTTTTTTCTTTACACCAATTGATTCCTCTCATTATTTTGTACATAAAAGTATTAAGGTAAGATAATCGAAAAATGAATATTTTACTAGATATTTTATGGTTTATGCAAAATTAAGAAATGATTTCAAGCCTCATAACTCGAAAAGTATTCAATGAAGAAATACTTTATTATAGTGTTTTGGAAAGCTCTCGAGATAAGCTATACGAATATGTAATAAAAAATAGGGGGTTCCATTTAAGAAATTGACGGTGATCTTCACGTGACTTTCAAATGACTCTCCCATGTCAAATCATTGTCATCTGATGGCCCCCTTCAAGCCATACAACTTTTGTCTGAAACATTTCGTTCTAAAGTGCATAGTTTATGAAATATTCGACCGATCCGGGACTTTTGGAACATTCTGTATATATTATATATATTATATATTATATTATATTATACGTGAATTTATCAATATAAAATCTATAAAAAATATATTAATCCTAACACTGGAGTCCCGTTACATTTTCAGAATATTGGAATGAAATGTCATGAGGTGCAATTATAGAAAGAGGAAGAAAGGGAAAGAGAACGATGATACCTGAAGAAATTAATATTTAATTGTCAGGACGTGATCGATGTCGCGAAGTTGTATAAAGTTCTCAAGAGTCGGGATCGCACTTCAGGTAATTTAATTTTATCGCGGTCTAAAATTTTATCTTTCCGCGTGTCCGTGTCGATTTAACCGTATTAGTAAATTAAACTCCGAACTTCCTTTACGATTCCTTGGTTTTCCATTAATGAGAGTTCTCCATTATCATGTTCGTCCGGCGTGTTGACTTGCTTTTGTAAAATGATTCTTCATTCATCTCGATCTGAACGAACGCGTTTCTGCGCACATCACGTGTTTTATTCAAACACAGTGCAATTTTAATTCGAATTTATTATATGGGAAATATCGAAACGTGCAAAATATCCCTTTTAAGGAGATAATGAATGCTTGCGGCGTAAACCATGTGTCTGATTTGTCAAGCTGCTTTTAACAGTGACGTTCAAAAATTTAACGCCAACGGCGAAACAAAGTTTGCAATTCGATCACGCGCCTCTCGACTTCCATTAATGGACTTTTGTACTCCCAAACAGTTCTGATAGCAGCCAGAGCTGGGGGAGGCCTGACTGGGGGAAGAAGGGAAGAGGTAATCGTGCCAGACCGCATCTGCTAATACAGCCGGTGCATCGGACTAAAGCAATTCCGCTAATCTAGACTGTCCGGCCCGATAACGCGAGGAAAGTGAAGCAATCGCGTGTGTTCCCGGCGCGCCATTTCTAATCATTTTCCTCCGATAATCTGTAGAAAATCATTGAATTATCGAGATGAGTTTCTTGGCGGCTATCTCTCCCATTTTCACGGTCATCAATAACACAGGCCGACAAAATTTAGACCCAGAAACCAGAATATACTTTTCCTAAGGTTTTTGACGCGCTGAATTCGAATCCGAGGTCAGAATTTCTCTGGTGGTTCCGGTTTTCGAGATATTCTAACTTAAAAGTACCAAAATCACGGTTTTTCGAGATATTAGAAGTTATGTTACATTGCAAGGTAATTTTTTTTTTATAAAACCATTACTGGGGTCCGAAAGTACTACTCTTCCTCTTTAAAAAACAATTTGATTTGTTCGGATATCTTTTTTATCTTTGAGAAATTGAATGTTCAAATTAAGTAGTTTGACACTTTTGATATTCGGAAATTGAACAGCATCAGATAAGTACAATACAATGTATGTACACGAAATATACATTTTTAAAGGGTTTTGATGCACGCTGATTCGGAATTTGACATTAGTTTTGCAAATTTAATTTGTCTAAACAATTTATTTAAACAATTTGTTTAAACAAACTATTGCAAAAATATTGTTTTTTGAGAAGTAAATGATTCAATCGGATTCTACGGGAACAAGCTCATCTGGAATAGTAATTCGGTATATTAAAATGAGTTTTGTTACAAACTAATTGATAAACAATCAATCATTTTCCAAATATCGAGAAATAAGTCGAACTACTTAATTTGAACATACGATTTCTCAAAGATAAAAAAAGATATCCGGACAAATCAAAATGTTTTTTAAAGAGGAAGAGTAGTACTTTCGGACCCCATTAATGGTTTTATGAAAAAAAATTATCTTGCGATGTAACATAACCTCTAATATCTTGAAAAACCGTGATTTTGGCACTTTTAGGAAAGAATATCTCGAAAACCGAAGCCACCAGAGAAATTCTGACCTCGGATTCGAATTCAGCGCGTCAAAAACCTTAGGAAAAGCATATTCTGGTTTCTAGATCTAAATTTTCTCGGCCTGTGTAATTTTTACCAGCTACAGGTATTTCGTTAGCTTATTAACAAGCGATCGGATATTCGCTTTTGAATAAAAACCAATATCCATTTCGAACGAGATTCCACGTAGAAACGCGAAATGATCTCGACCAGGATGATGGTTTTTAATGAAAAACTCATTTACAAAACTGGCGTAATAGTGCCGCATGTCGGCACGAAGGCATATAAATACTTAAATGGAAACTGGTAGAAATGGATATTTCTTATGTAAGACGCGGCGGAACAGAGACTGAGAAGATGAGGCATCTTATCTCGTGTATACTTCATATCTCGCGGTAAATAACGCCTTGTATCATTTATTGTCGCCAGGCAAAGGTGAAACGGAAGTACTTGATTATGTTTGCCTCGGTATCAAAATGAAGTGCATCTCAGAAGGAGACGGAAAGAGAGAGAGAGACATAGAGAGAGAGAATAAATTTCTCAACTTCTGTTTTATTGCTATAAATTGAAACATCAGCTAGTATTCGCAACTTTGACGCTTTTTCACTTTCGAATTAAGAATTTTGGCGAGAGAGCTTTTACATTGTTTCATTAAAGTTTGCTTTTCTTCCGAATTGTATGTAACTAAGCATTTGTCGAGAGAGAATCTTTTTTCTTTGCGTTTTTTTGTTGAATGAATGTTGGAACGTTATATTTATTTATAGCAATCATTTGCACAGCGAATGAGCCGACATCTTTCCCGATTGACTTTGTGCACGATTAGTTTAAGCATATTTGCGAACAAAATAAAATTTAAATGCGAAAGCGCAACTTGGATTATTTGCAGCATTAAAGCAGCGAAATGCTAGTTTATATTTATAATTTTGGATGTCGATGCGAAGAAAAAAGATTTTAATTTGAAAACATGACATGCGCGAGTGAAAAACTTTGTGCAAGCGCGACATTTCCTAGAGGATAAATTAATCTCTGCCGTGAAAGTAGTTGACGCGAAAAAATGGAAAAGTACATTTGCTAAAACTGCACGGACACAGAGTGCATCGACGGATACTTTTTTCCTCGATCCTGGATTTCGCGAAACTCCATTTGCTATATTTCCATCCGATCTTTTTACTCTGGTAAAGATCGGTGATCGCTATCGTAATCGATATTCGCTTTACTTCGTGTCAGGATACGTTACTTCCGGATGCAAAATATCCGCGCTCTACTTCTTCAAAACATGAAGAACTAGATTTCGCGATTACATTTATCGCGATGGAGATATGCAGCGCGTATAGACATCTATAATCTCTCTCGTGGTTCAGATGACGATTTCAGATAGCCTTTCCTGTGATGGGATACCGAGTATTGATCCGCCGACTGAAATTTACCTTCAAGCTAACGTCGAACAAATCAGACATTGTTATAGAACTTAGTTTACCGTGCAGATGATACAGTCGATTGTATTTGTGAAATTTCGAATTTTGCAAAGTAAAAACCAATATTTGGATTAAGAATTAAAATCGCATCTGTTTGTAATCGACAAGTGTGAAAAATTCCGTTAAAGTTATAAATCAAGAGTCAACGTTTGTCCAATATCTCTTTTCTATTTATCGTAAACATATATTGTCCAATATCTCTTTTCCATTTATCATAAATATACAGAGTATCCCAAAAGTCCCGGACCGATCGAATATTTCATAAACTATGCACTTTAGAAAGAAATGTTTCAGACAAAAGTTGTATGGCTTAAAGGGGGCCATCAGATAGTGGCAATGATTTAACATGGGAGAGTCATTTGAAAGTCACGGGAAGATCACCGTCAATTTCTTAAATGGAACCTACTATTTTTATTGCATATTCTTGTAGCTTATCTCGAGAGCTTTCCAAAACACTATAATAAAGTATTTCTTCATTGAGTACTTTTCGAGTTATGAGACTTTAAATAATTTCTTAATTTTGCATAAACCATAAAATATCTAGTAAAATATTCATTTTTCGATTATCTTACCTTAATACTTTTATGTACAAAATAATGAGAGGAATCAATTGGTGTAAAGAAAACACATAGTTGTTTTTAAAAAAAATATGTAATTGTTAATTGCAAATTATATATTTTTTTCTTAAAAACAACTGCATAGTTCATGAAATATTCGACCGGTCCGGGACTTTTGGGACACCCTATATATTGTCCAATATCTCTTTTCCATTTATCATAAACATATATTGTGAAAGATAATATTCAGGTAAGATAATTAGAATTGCAATCCTAAAAAAGCTACATTAAGCGTGCACAATCGTCTGATGAATTAATTTTTCTAATCGCAACGCACTAATTACAACCCTATCTTTCTCTGGAGGCCTGGAGGCCCCAGCCCTATATTAGGGTCCATTCGCCACTGCTATTTGGTACAGTGGGGATATTCTAGAGGGATCTTGAGGGATGTGGTCACTCTACGGCGTTGTGCTCGTCGGTGCCGTTTTCATATGGAAGGCCAGTCGGAAGCCAACATGTACGCGAATACCTCCAACAGCACTTATTTGGTCAGCGAGCGACCTTTTAGGGATCCTCCGTGGCAATCGGCATTGCATCCATCGAGTGAGATACCAACATCGCTCTGGAGTCGCATATCATTGTGTTAAAAAGCAGCATTAGGTGAGATCTGGATAGCTCAGTGGTCTAGAGCAGTTGCCCGGAAAGCGAAAGACTCGCGGGTTCGAATCTCGATCCAGCCACTTGCGCCTCACATATTTTTCTGGTCCACGAATATTATTTCCTAACAATTACTCTTTGTTGAGCTGAAGAGTGTGCGAATGCTCTCTCCACAGGATATATTGTTGCCGCGGATGAATTCTGTCGCACGTTGACTAAATGGGCGTAAAGACACGTCCGACATACATCCCTCCCACATACATCCCTATCTTTCTCTGGACTATGTGAAATTAACGATAATTTTCCACTCCCGTTAATTGAAGACCAATTGAGTTTATTAGAAGGAAAATAATATTTTACAACATTAGATTTAAAAGATGGATTTTTCCACATAAAAATGCACGAAGATTTTATAAAATATACCTTATTCGTCACACCGTTAGGACAGTATGAATACGTGGGGATGTTTTTAGGGTTAAAAAGCGCCCCTTTCAAGTTTCAGCGTTATGTTGTGCAGGTCTTTAAAGATTAAATTGCCGCAGGAGAAATATCTGTTTATTTGGACGACTTTCTCATCGTGATCGAAACAATAGAGCATCAAATTTGATTGAAAAGAAAATCAGACAAATCAAGTTATTTGCGGAATATATTTGATGGCATTAAATGAAATGGATCGTATTTAATGAAATATTTATTGTTAATACTAAATTTACAGCGTTGAAATGTATATATATATATTTTTATATATATATATATATTCGATCTATCAATCGATCTATCTATCGAAATTTGCTTCGGTTTTGAACTGAAATTCTAAAGCACGAATATTAAAGTTTGCAGTTTGACGAAGAGGATTGGGAAATTTTTATAATATTAAAAAGAGTAGACTCTCTCTCTCTTTTGCAAAAATATAGAAGTAATTAAGTTTACATCTATTTACAGTAATATTTTAAGAAGTCGGAATATTTTTAGAAGCCTTTTTTCTGATATAAACTTAAATTATTAAAAAATATTTTTTCTGTATTTTTTATTAAGGCACTATTTTACTAAGACACCAAGTTTTATTGTAAAAATAATTATTGTGATGAAATAATTGGAACATTATTTAACTAATACGAGTAAAATTTGTACATAGTTACAAATATATACAGGGTCTACCAAAAGTGTGGAAACCCCTAAATATCTCGGAAAATATACGTTTTACAGAAAAGTGTTTCCAACAAAAGTTGTAGGGTTTAAGAAGATCTATATACTGATTCTATCAGTTTGACCTTGGATGGCGTCGTCAAGGTCAGGTCAAGGTCACATTGACTTTTTTAAATGACACCCCCTACATTTGATTGCATATTCTTATAGCTTAATTCAAGAGCTTTCCAAAACACTATAATAATGTTCATTTTATTAAGTACTTTGCGAGTTATGAGGGTTGAAATAATTTCTTAATTTACATAAACCATAAAATATCTAGTAAACCATTCATTTTTCGATTATCTTACCTTCATACTTTTATGTACAAAATAATGAAAGGAATCAATTGGTGTAAAGAAAACATACAGTTGTTTTTAAGAAAAAATATGGAATTGTTAATTGCAAATTACATATTTTTTCTTAGAAACAACTATGTGTTTTCTTTACACCAATTGATTCCTCTCATTAATTTGTACATAAAAGTATGAAGGTAAGATAATCGAAAAATGAATGGTTTACTAGATATTTTATGGTTTATGTAAAATTAAGAAATTATTTCAACCCTCATAACTCGCAAAGTACTTAATAAAAATGAACATTATTATGTTTTGGAAAGCTCTTGAATTAAGCTATAAGAATATGCAATCAAATGTAGGGGGTGTCATTTAAAAAAGTCATGTGACCTTGACCTGACCTTGACGACGCCATCCAAGGTCAAACTGATAGAATCAGTATATAGATCTTCTTAAACCCTACTTTTGTTGGAAACACTTTCTGTAAAAGATATTTTCGAGATAAGGGGTTCCACACTTTTGTAGGTTATATAATATATATATATATATATATATATATTATATATATAAAGTTCAAAATAAATTTCGTAATAATTGTTTTTTAATAGAATAATTAACATAATACATGACATGTCCTAGCGACAACTAATTATATTATGAATTTAGTAAAAATGCACTAACAAACCTCAGTAAAACACTTTTTATTTAGTCTAAAATGGCTGTTAAAATACTCCGATAAATAATAAAAAAAAACGATTTTCTCCGGCCCTTACGCGTTAAAGTCAACAAATCCACAAAAATTCAGATTAGGTAAATAACCGAAAGGCGTCTATCTCCTTTCTTTTGGTCAACTACCTTAAAAAAAAAACAAATTTTTTTTAAAAAAAAAAAAAAAAAAAAAAAAAAAAAAAAAAAATAAGAAAAATATTTATAAATATATACAATTATTTTACATTTAAGAGGTAAATATTATCAAATATATATAATATCACGTAAATAATATTTTTAAAAATATTTTCTAATGGCAAAAAATGCTGCAATTGAATAGCCGTTGCAACGAATAATTCACTGGTCAACACTCAAATTTTTTCTTGACATTTAACATGTATTATAGGTTATATCTAAGGCACTGATTACGAAAAAAATACTAGTTTAGTTGTATCAACTCTACTTTTTTTATTTATAAAATATTACAATTAACAAATTCTGAAATAGGTTTTCGATATTTTTGAAAGATGTATTCGCCACAAATATAACAAAAACTATCTGGATTATGTAAATAACTTCGAGTCGAAGACATATCGAAAGTTAAAAAAATAATAATTTTGAGTCGAGTAAAACTCAAAAAAACTGCACGTGATGTCTAAAGGGGGTAGTCTAAAAATATTAAAAAACAAGAGCTGTTAAAAAAACCTACTGTCGTACTCAAAATCAGCACACTTAAATAAGCCCAAAACTGCAAAATTAGAAGAGAAAAAGTTAAAATTATTTTTTTGTTGACCAGAGTAATTTAAGGATTTCCTCCTTTATTATTTTTACTTTATTAAATGTTCGACCATCGAGATTTCAGCTGGTACATATAATTTTCAATACTTTATGTGTATATATACATACACACGACTCTATATACATATATACGTGAATATAAAAGCTCGATCTACGGAAAAGGTCCGGAGAATTCGTTGACCGGCCATTCGCAGGCAGTTCATCCCCAATAGTACTCGTCCTTGCGACTGGGAAGACGATGATTGGATCAGTTTTACGAACCCCTCGTGGGATAAACAAGACGCCGATCTCGCTTCGTCGCACTCACACCCTCGTATGCATTTCGGTTTTCTCGCTCTGTGATATTGCCGGCGCACACGATGGAACAATATTTATTCGTAGTTTTGCCCGACCCGGAGATCTTCTTTTGATCCTCACCCTTTTCGGTTTACTTGTTGGCGGTGAGTGATGATTCCGCAGGGTATTTTACATCGCTCGATTTGTTTTATTCGCCTGAGACCGAGCGGCCCGATTCAATTCCGTACGAACCGCAGCCGGGCAACTTTTATTTTCTATCTTTTCGTCCGTCATGACGGAAGGGATTGAAATTATTTGAATTTTTTTATCTACGAATTACCTTTCTCGAGGAAATGTTTTTAAAAAATAGCAGCCTTACTTTAAACTAATGCTGCCTTTATATACTCTCTAAAAGTGAATCAGTGTATTATCACTGAAAAACAGTAAATAGTCACTGATTACAGTAGTTATAAGTACAGCACTATAAATCAATGATATTTTATTGAAAGAATCAGTTAATAATTTTGACTGTTTCAATCAGTAATACTTCTCAATATCAGTAATATTTCTTTCGTTATTGTCAGTAATATTAAACTATAATTCATCTCCCTATCTATTTCATATAAAATTAATTCATATAAAAATTTTATTTATATTTACTAAATATTTATTATATTAAACATTTTATTTTATTTATATTACATGCATATTGAACTTGTTATTTTAAATAGATAACAAACAAATAATTTTCATTAAATCGCCAGACATTTATTTGTCCGACTTATAAAGATCGATTTAATATGTGAAGCCTCTCTATTGAGATTGTATCAGAAATTTAATCGAAGGACTTCTAATTTTAAATGTCGTTCTTTGCAAACTTTATATAATTTTTATAACTAAAATTAAATACGAGAGAGATAGCGATTGTAGCGGTAAATGAACGACCTAGCGATTACTGGTTTTACAATAAAATTTACTGATTTTACAGTGAATTTTATTTTAACTGATCCTAATCAGTGAGATATAAGATAAAATAACAAAAAAATAAGCGTTTCAATTGAAGATCAATAAAATATTCACTGATTCTCAGTGAAATCTTATTTTACTGTTTAAATTAATGATATTTTCACAGATTCACTTTTAGGGAGTACATTTCTTATGTCACATTTTAGCATGAAATTATGCGCGTCTTTTAAGCGTTAAAACTCCAAGTTCCAAACTCTCCCGTTTCCTTAATTAATCTGATTAAATGATATTCATCTTTCAAGTGTGTGTTTTCTTTGTCTGCGACCATCGACGATTTCGTGAGATACTTTGTATTTAAAATTGTCGTGGAGCGCTTCATCCAATTTCCTTTGCTTATTTCATCTGAATAGTCTCCGGCCAGATCCGATTCCATCAGCGATATTATTTCATCTGCCCTCGTTTCGGGCTTCATTTCTCGGTTTCATCCTCGTACAATACGTCGCGAGCGCAGTACGATTTAGGTATTTTCATGCTCATATAACATTCGAAATATTGAATCTGATTTCGAATATCTTTTTCGATTTATTTATTGAGTTGTTCGTGATTTATCATCATTCATCGTCGCGCAACACTATTGATCGCACTTTTTTTTTTATTCGTAGGTTTTGTAGTATTTTTTTAATAAATGGATTGTACCTTTATTTCGTTTTCGTGGTATCATTCTGAAAAGAATCGCTTTCTCCCAAACAAAACAGCTTTTCAAAGTAAAAATCTAATTTCCATGAAGACTTGTACAACGTTTTGCATTTTTTATTGCAGACCGTGTAATTTGTGAAATGTTTGCACGCGCGAGCCGACGCAGAATATTCGCAAAAGGGCACACGATATACATACAAAAAAAATGTGATATGCAAAATACAAAACTTTGACTGGATGGTTCGCGATTTTCCATCCGCCGATCGGAGCAGGTCGCATGATATTTCAGCGAACTGGTCCGTCGCGATGTACGCTATATTTGCTTATATGGTACGATTTAGGTATAATTTAATTATATCATGAACTACATCATACTAACATCACTCGAGAATATTGAATCCTGATTTACCGCAGACTGACTCGCCGGTCCGGAAATCCTGTTGTCGATTTACAATTTCACTTGCAACGTGATGAAATTCGTGAATTTATCAAATCACAATAATAACAAATGCGTCGCGCAACACACTATTGATCACGCACAATTTGTATTAAATATAATTCCCATTCGTGGAGAGTTTTGTGGAGTATTTTTTTAATAAAATGGATTGTAAGCCTTTATTTCGTGTTTACGTGGTAAACTCATTCTGAAAAGAATCGCTTTCTCCCAAACAAAACAGCTTTTCAAAGTAAAAATCTAATTTCCATGAAGACTTGTACAACGTTTTGCATTTTTTATTGCAGACCGTGTAATTTGTGAAATGTTTGCACGCGCGAGCCGACGCAGAATATTCGCAAAAGGGCAACACGATATACATACAAAAAAAAATGTGATATGCAAAATACAAAAACTTTTGACTGGATGGTTCGCGCATTTTCCATCGCGCAAACGATCGGAGCAGGTCGCATGATATTATTCAGCGAACTGGTTGTGCCAAGTTACGCATATTATATTCGCTTATATGTATCTGATTCATTTCTCATACATTTGGCAATATATTTATATAGCGGTACAAAAAAATAATACATTTCGAAATAAAATAAAAAATAGTTGAATTTTTACAACAAATACAAAAAATAAATATTATTATTTTAATCTGATATATGCATTTCTATATGATATGTTTACATGTATTTCTAATTTCAATATTGATAATTTAGAGAAAATTGTTTTTACTTATATTTTTGCTATACATTATTATAATAGTATTTTCTGTAATTGCAACGAGAAATTAAATGGAAAGAAAAATACATTTCGAAATCAATAAAAAATAGTTGAATTTTTATAACAAATACAAAAAATGAATACTATTATTTTAATCTGATATATGCATTTCTATATGATATGTTTACATGTATTTTTAATATCAATATTGATAATTTAGAGAAAATTGTTTTTACTTATATTTTTGCTGTACATTATTATAATAGTATTTTCTGTAATTGCAACGGGAAATTAAATGGAAAGAAATATGTGCAAAATCTGTTAATTTTAAACAAATTGCTATTTTTATATTTTACAGTTAATAATTAGAAAGAAATCATTTCTAATTTCAATGATACGATTGTTTAATATACGAGAACATGATTTATCTTCGTAAAATTTATTTATTAATATTTTTGTCGTTTTAATTGAGTATCGTTAATATTCCACTGTCTCTGCGATAATCTAGTCACTATTATAATTAATATCGCATTTATATTAGAGATATCTATTTAGGAAAACAAGATTTTCTCATATGCAAAATGTGTTTGTTGAGCGTTTGATGATTTATAGTAATCTGTGAAATGCGTTATTAACTGTGTCGAGATAGATATGTCACCGTTTAATACTATATACTATGCAATGCTATAATATATTCTATTTATCAGCATTTAATTTATCGGTTAACAAAAGCAATTGCCTATTCCGGTAATTAAATTCTGTCTGAATAATTGTAATGCCACTTTCCTTTATGACGCATTACCTCCATTAATATCGAAATTCTCGTAATTTTAAATGTCACGTTATGGAATTATCGCAATATAAATTAATGTTACAAAGAGACGACAATGCGTTAAGATTCTCAAGAATCAGAGAGCGTTCGAGATATACTTTTAATAGCACGCGTGACTGGAAATTCTGTTAAAAAAATTTGCATTTCGATGTCATAATTTAGTCTCACACTCGGTTAGATATTAATATATATGTAAATTATATCGCGGTGTTTGCGAAAGTTATTCAACCAAATTATTAATTTCTTAACTTTTCTTGAGCCCCAAGTAACTTAAGCTTCGCACAAGCCGCACCTGTCATGAGTTCGAAACTCTCGAGAAAAATGCAATGTACTATCAGAAAAACAAGATGCGTCGTATAAGGTGACATCGTATTTACAATCCGTAAAAGATCTGGCATTTATAAACTATTGCCAACTAATAAAGTTTAGATGCAGCAAAAATTTCTACGATAACTTTATGAATCCTCCTCCCTTAGAGGATTCAATTAGTAAATTAATGCGTAAAATTGGAGAACTCGTTAAACAGCAAATTCGCTTTTAATTACCTCTGCGAATATTAATGGAGAGTAACACTGAGCGCCGTTATATTGCATGCAATTAAAATGTCACGGATACTTTGTGCTTTAAAGCATCGTCATATGATAATGTATTAATAAACTTTAATTAATTAGTGTCATTAACATTACGATGATGGAAAAGCATTTATTGAAATAATTACTGAATTAATTTAACATTTCTGAAACATCAGAATTACTTGAAATAATTTTTCAATAATATTAGCTAAATGCATGTACATAATTCCACATTTTATACATATAATTTTCGAAATATCTCTTATCTTTGACATATATTTATTTGTCATTTTTCAGTACGTGCAAATTTTTTTCACATACATTATATATGTATATGTATATAATTTTTTTTACAATACATACATTTTATTTCATAATCAGTTTTATGCTGTTTATAATAAAAGAAAGTGTAAAAAGAACTGCGTTGCAATTGCTATGAATAATAAGAATAATGTTTATGTAGAGACGAAAATATCTCGAAAACTTGCCCTTATACTTTTGCATAGTTCACCACCGACGAGATACGAAAGTTTAACAAAGTTTAACCAGTACTATGCACCTCCGATATTTGCATGTATTATAATATGGGATTAAGCGAAGCAACGCGATCTGCTATATAATATTGTTTATCGACGATATTACCAATTTATATTATGCTCTTATCTTTTAACTAGATTTTATCATTCAAATTTTTATAAATCGTCGATGAGTTTTAGTTAAATCTGTGTTTTATCGATTGTTTTTAAATAATATAGGATAAATCCATATATTAATACCAATATGTCTGTTTGCACATGTCGAGTTTAATTTTCTATTATACATGTGCGTAATATTGAAATATCAAATAAAAGCATATGTTGGAAATATGAGAATGACAGACTATTTTCATCTGATCGCCTAATAATTTAATCGCACCTCGTGGCTGATGGTCAGGCTGTCAATTGTGAATCATTTCCATACGATGCATGAAATGTAACACGTGTCCAGTTCATTAGTTCACTATAGAGATATTGAAGTATTTTACAACTCAATAGATAGTGTGTGATCCAATCGTCGATTTTATTTAACGGCGGAGTAAAATTTTGGATAAAATTTTGATGGTCACAAGTTTGTAATTTTATATTTTCTTTTCATACCAATAGTTGTTTTCCTCTTTTTGAAAGAGACTCAATATTCGCAATTGCTTTTTTTCAAAACTCTTCTTTGTTCGCAATTTGTAGCTAAGATTTCTGCTATTTTTTTTAAATTTGCAATGCTATTTTTGCATTAATTTTTTATCGAATTTATCTATTGTTTTATTTTATTCGATTGTTACGCGGAACATTTTCCTTCATTCTAATCGAAGTGAATCGAGTTTTTAAAAATAGAATTTAATCGGTTAAAACATAAAGTAAGAAGCTCTTGTTAAAAAATATAAATTCAATAATAATGAGACATTAAGAGTTCTATTTTTTTTTTAAACAAACCATTAATGTTAATTTTTGGATTATTTGCGCTGAAGAAGACTTGAAAAATCAAATCGAAACGTTCGCTTTTTATTTGTTCGTTATTTGTTATGTTTAAATTATTTGTAATCTTTTTACTGACATTTTATTGCGACGCCATTTATTTGTTTCTCTCTTTATCAGTTATTTTTAAATTATTTGTAACCTTTATACTGACATTTCATTTTGATTTTCCTCATGAACACTTTACATTTCACATTTAACTTTGACTTGTACTTTTTTATTTTTTTGTTTATTGTATAAATATTTCATAATACACGGTTAATTCAAATAGACTGAGCTCTTAATGCCTCATTACTATTGAACTTATATTAATCGGTTAATTTCGATTGTTGTGATCGATTGTTCGAATTCATTCCGTTCGAAAGTACGCATTGTTGGACATACGTAATTTCCTATGACATGTACGTCGTTCACGAGGGACAATCAGGTCGAGTCCCTCCCTCCCTCTGTCTCTCACGGTATCCCTGAAAACGCGATATCTGAAAGCCGAATACTAATTTTCAGTAGATTGCTCCGGCTCGATTTAGCAGGCGATTCAACACCCGCGAGTACCGTGTCTACATTCCCGAATTCTCGCGTGGTAGGAGGCCGTAATGTCGGGGCAACGGCAAGGATAACGTGCGCCTCGTGTGTACAACGGTGCACTGTGCACATATACAGACCGTATTCTCGCGTCCCACTTCTTGCAGGTTTCCTCCTCCTTTCCGGAACGTGAAAGCCGCACAGCTTCAAGCACACAGCTTTCCTCGTTACTGTCCTTCGGCTGTGTTTCGCGCGGCACTTCAGAACGCTGGAAGACCGAATATCTTCGCGAAGTATTAATTAACTAATTTGCTCGTTTGCGCATTGTGCGCTCCAAAGATCTTAATAGATTTATCCCTTTCGGTGTTCGGCGTACCGAGAGTTTTGCGCTATGCTTGCCAAGCTAAGATTGCTGCGACACGACAAACTATATCGGCATTCGAGAAACATAAGGGGTAAGCAAATCTATTTCGAAACGGCATCTATTTCGGTATACTTTGATTTTTCTCGCGTTAGCTGTCATGTAATGTGACGAAAACTCGAAAATGGATTTTGAAGTGAGTGACAAAAATATCTAGCTTTTTATTATCCACTTCAAAATTCGACAATACGTGACGACTAAAGCAAAAAAATCGAAATAGGTTCCGAAATAGGTGTGTCCTGAAATAGATATGTTCTGAAATATTCGCTTACCCTGTATAAATTCGTTCTATCGTTTTATAGTGTAGAGAAAGTAAATGCAAAGATTACGATGTGATATATAATCTAAAAGAAATGTAATATTAAAATACATCTTAGGATAGCATATACAGAGTGTCCCATTTTAATGTCCCACTTCAAATAACGTTCTTATTTTTAATTTTAGAAAAAGATGTTTCAGACAAAAGTTGTATGGTTTCTAGGGGGACATAAGATGGTGCCATTAGTTTGACCTTGAAGAGTCACATGAAGGTTACGTGAAGGTCATTTTGAATTTCTTAAATGGAACATCCTATATATTCTTGCATATTCGTGTAGCTTATCTCGAGAGCTTTCTAAAACACTATAAATAAATATTTTTTCATCAAGTACTTTTCGAGTTATGAGGCTTGAAATCATTTCTTAATTTTACATAAACCATAAAATATCTTATAAAATATTCATTTTTCGATTATCTTACCTTAATACTTTTATGTACAAAATAATGAGAGAAATCAAAAGGTGTAAAGAAAACATACAGTTGTTTTTAAGAAAAAATATGTAATTTGCAATTAACAATTCCAAAATGGCACCATCTTATGTCCCTCTAGAAACCATAGAACTTTTGTCTGAAACATCTTTTTCTAAAATTAAAAATAAGAAAGTTATTTGGGGTGGGACATTAAAATGGGACACCCTGTATATTTTATCTTTCAAACTAATGACACCATCTTATGTCCCTTCCCCTAGAAACCATACAACTTTTGTCTGAAACATCTTTTTCTAAAATTAAAAATAAGAAAGTTATTTGGGGTGGGACACCCTGTATATGTCGAGCTTAAATAATAAAAAAAAGAATTTAAATTTAAATATAATCTTATCGATTCGTTTTGCCAATTCTTTTTTGTTGGATATCACTGCGATACAAAATTCTATTTATGTAACAAATAATTTTATCGTAGACGAGACAATTTCATGGATGATCAACGTGAATTGTTTACAATATCAATCAGTTTTTTTGCATTTATTATTTAACGAAACAAACAATACAATCATATGCCCATATGCTTGTTGCCTAAAATTTTCCCAATTCGAGATTTGATTGCTTAAAATAAAATTTATGATGCGTAAATTATGAATATGCAAGTTTTCAGAGGGATCAGAGTTATCGTTAAATTTTTATCTTGAAAATTTTTTTATCTAAAAAATATTTATTTTATCGGCCATTATTTCTGGGACTCTGGGTAACTGGAAATTTGCGCATTCGTAATATACACATCATAAATCTTATTTTAAACCGATAATAAAATCTGGAATTGAAAAAATGTTGGGCAATAGTTATCCGCACTTTTTATCTCATCTTTTTATACGAATATGTGTACTTTAATTTGCGGTCGCATTGAGACAATAATTGTTTATTCGTGAAAAGTACGCGGCCTATTATGGGACAGACGTCGCTTTGTGGGATCTCACACAGCGAGTGCACACGTGCGTGCTGTGCAATTAGCGTAAGGTGCATTCGCCACGTGATACGCGCCGGTCGCACATACGCGTATACGAAACTTAATTCTTTATCAAGTAGGTACACACTCTCACTTCCCGATCAGGAGATAACGACCCGACGAGCCGTGAAATTCGCCAGAACTGGTATCCATCGAAGCATGAAATTTGTCCTCCGGTCTTTCGTACGTTGGAGCTGCTGATACTCCGTCATACTGTGCCATTACGCGAACTTAACAAAGCACAGTTATTGCGGACAATAATTGCGCCTAAAACTTCCAAGTAATTCTTCGTATTCTTTCAACCCTCTCCCCCTCGCAGTTAAGATGGTGCGATAAGCTCGAGATTAATTGTAAGAATGGGCAATTGCAATAATCGCGATAATTTCATATTCTTCGTTGGTATACTCGTATATAGGGTGAGCCATTTTAAGTTACTTCGATAACTTTTTTATTTTTGAATGTACAACAAAATGTTTCAAATAAAAGTTGCTTGACTTCGAGGGGGACAGAAGATGGTAGCAAAAATTTGACCTTGGATAGTCATTTGAAGTCATAAAGGTCACCTTTAATTTCTTAAATGGAACCTACTATTTTTTATTGCATATTTTTGTAGCTTATCTCGAGAGCTTTTAAAAACACTATAATTAAGTATCTTTTCATTAAGTACTTTTTTAGTTATAAGGCTTGAAATCATTTCTTAATTTTACATAAACCATAAAATATCTACTAAAATATTCATTTTTCGATTATCTTCCCTTAATACTTTTATGTACAAAATAATGAGAGGAATCAATTAGTGTAAAGAAAACACATAGTTGTTTCTAAGAAAAATATGTAATTTGCAATTAACAATTCCATATTTTTTCTTCGAAACAATTATGTGTTTTCTTTACATCAATTGATTCCGCTCATTATTTTGTACATGAAAGTATTAAGGTAGGATAATCGAAAAATGAATATTTTACTAGATATTTTACGGTTTATGTAAAATTTAAGAAATGATTTCAAGCCTTATAACTCAAAAAGTACTTAACGAAAAGGTATTTGATTATAGTGTTTTGGAAAGCTCTCGAGATAAGCTACAAGAATATGCAATAAAAAATAGTAAGTTCCATTTAAGAAATTGAAGATGACCTTTATGTGACCTTCAAATGACTATCCAAGGTCAAATTTTTGCCACCATCTTCTGTCCCCCTCGAAGTCAAGTAACTTTTATTTGAAACATTTTGTTGTACATTCAAAAATAAAAAAGTTATTGTGGTGGATAACTTAAAATGGCTCACCCTATATGTAGCCAGAAAGAGAGGAAGATTAAATTAAATTCTCTCTGCAATAACATGAGGTACAAATTCCTCGTGTAAAATATTACAATTCGTGCGATAAACGACGCGAAATTTTGTTGAAATTTTCGTTATTTATTTTGCCGGGGCTGTTTTACCCGCTCAAATAAGAGTTCCAATAAGAGTTTCTCGGTGAAAAACGACAGTGAAATTTTCGTGAACTTTTTCTTAAATTTTCTTCTAAGTAGCTCTACGTGCGAGCTCGCGTGTAATTGTCACGAGTTTTCGTTACATGGACGACGCAAGAAGCGTAGGACGCGACATTACGACGGGAGCGACCACGCGAATGAAGAAGGGAAGCCGTGACGTAAATATTCCGAATTATAATGTTGGAAATGCGACCCTGCATTTCTCCTCGCGTATGTGCAAAATATTCTTATAATTAAAAGATGTTACTCGAAGTTAATTAAACGTGGACAATCGTCGTGCCGGTTGAAGGAAATGGCAGGGGTTGTACAGAATGACTCAGCGTGGATGAGATAAAGAATTTTTTTCCCCAAGTTAATTATCCGCGTTACACATGGTTCCTTTTTTAAAATGAGCTTCCGTTTGTTCCCGCTCCCTCGGAGCTAAAATTCGTACGAGAAAACAATTTAATGTTGAATTGTAATAATAATATGTTATTATTATAATTAATTTACGGCACGAATAATATACAGTTTTATTACATAATTCCAAATGCAATTTAACGATCTTGTGATCTGCATTTTATTTGATGACACAAATTTGTAATTATCGTTATAATTTGCAAGGATATCAATTTGTTGAGAGAAGCAATTGTAAAATATCTCATCACCTTCGATGGTGATTCATCGAATCCTCGAGGTTTGTAAATTCGCCGGCTTTTATTAAAATAAATTTATTCAACCGAGTGAGTACCGCTTTAAAATCTACTTTCGCAGTAGAACGAAAATTGCAAGTGGAAAGTTAAAAAGCAAACCGCGTAGCTTCCCTGGAATGGGAAGAATATCCCAACCGCCGGAGACACGATCGTCGAGAGATCCATTCCGAAGACCCGCGAGATTAATCTACCGATGAGTTACGTTTGTAAATGCTGGCCGTTCCAGTTACTTGACTGTCACGGCAGTTTGTCGAGCGTGGAGAGCCTCCGGAGACCTTTGAATTACCACAACGCCTGTACCGACGCGATTCTGAGCTGCTTATTATGCTCACTGAAGCTTCACGTAATTCTTTTTCTCTCTCTCTATCTCGGGAAATATATTTAAAAAACGCTCACATGTACAATCTTGACACTTTTGTACGTATTTATCTACATTATTTCTATAATATAACGAGAGAGCAAAAATAATATCCGAATTAAGGGAATCCCTCAAGCGTACTTTTTTACCGACAAAAATATCGTAATTTTCGGAAGTGTGCCATTTTTTTATTGCCTTTAATTAAAAATGCCTTAAAATTAAAAATCCTTCTCCAGAATGGAAGTATACACGCAAACGGACACGTGAAAACTCTATATAATATGAGATTTTATATTGAGAAAGAAAATAAGTATAAAATTACATTTTTATTTATCGACTTCTTAAATCAACATGGCATCAGAGCTGTCAACTTGTACAAATATTAGCTTCTTATAAAAGTTTTATAGCTTTTACGCATAAAACAGTAATAATTTGCAAGGATATCAATTTGTTGATTTTTCACGATCTTTCACGATTGTGTACTGCACCGTAGAATATTGTTGAACTATGAAAGCTGAATTTAATTGCCTAATTAATAAATAGCATTCTTCCGAAAATTTCAGTCCGTATATACCTGAAATATCGGTAGAGTAAAAAAAGCAGTGCAGTCTTTTTTATAAATAACGTGATAGAGAGAAATACGGGATGAGGATTAGATGAGGGCGTTGTAATCGTGTAAGAGTTAACCACCAATGAGGGATCGCCAAAAATTAAATTTTTTTTCTAGTCCAACTGATAGTTACTACAAAAATGACATACGATTAAAATGAAATGCACTGAGAAAAAATCTGGTTGCATTAATTAGACTTCTGGTAGAGTCAACCAATAGGTCTGTTGGAAAATGAATGAGCCAGAATTCTTGTAGGAATTACCAGATGAATCTGATTAATTTCTTCCTGTTAAATTTACCAAATTTTCTGGTTAATAATATTAAATTTACTAGCACCAAGTCGTAAAATTTTTTTCATCTAATCTCAAAAGTCCGTTTAATATTCTGACTTTCAACACGATTATTGCATAAATTCAATCCAGATTATTGAATAAATTATTTTAAATTCAGTTTGTTAGAAATTAAACTGCACTGAGAAAAAAATCTGGATGCATTAATTAGAATTCTGATAGATTCAACTAGTATGTCTGTTGGAAAATGGATGAACTAGAATTCTTGTAAGAATTATCAGATGAATCTGATTAATTTCTTCCTGTTAAATTTACCAAATTTTCTGGTTAATAATACTAAACTCGCCAGCACCAAGTCGTTTAAAATTTTTGCATCTAATCTCAAAAATCTGTTTAATATTCCGAATTCCAACAAGATTATTGGATAAATTCAATCCAGACTATTGAATAAATTATTTTAAATTCAGTTTGTTAGAAATTAAACTGATAAACAGTGATGCAAGAAGAGGATGCAGCTCAAACACACGCAATCAGAGAGCTAGTGTCCTCTTTCTGGCACTACTGCTCGTAAGAGAAAAAAAATATACTTTGGATTTAATGTTAATACTAGTTCTTTATATACATTTTATGGCAAATATTGAATACGAGTTAAGTTAAGAAGCAAGCAAAGAAATTAATGTAACAAGAAATTTTATAGATCCAACCAGAAAATACTAATAGTAAAATCCTTATAGTAAAATCTATTAATCGTTCTAGTTATAAAAAATCGAATCTTATCATGATAACTAGAAATTCTTGTTTGATTTAACCAAAATGCCTTCAATCATATTCGTCTTGTTGGTACAATCAAACTTTTGACACGATTTTTTTCAGTGTGAAAATTGGATCGGACAGTTTAGTTAAATACTCGACGAGAATATGCGACGTTACCCCTCTGATTCACAATCATGTGACAGCGCGTTTCGAGACATAAAGTCACCAGATATAACGCGTAATATAGGGGAGTGCAAGATCGCAGGAATATTGCGTCGCGTCGAGACATATCGAGCACCGTCTTGTGGATTCGGTGGTTTGGAAATCCCGTACGGACAACGCACTTCGATACACCTGCCACATCGGGCGGGCTTTATCCACCGGATGTAGTTTTCGCTAAAATCGCTTAGCATACGTTATTCCGCAGCCGGCACCGTTAGATTGTTACGGCGTGCTCGAATGATGCTCGTAAATCGTACTGGCAATTATCTCGTAATGTTGAATTAACAGTTACATCAGTTACTTGTACAGCGTATAATTAGAGATTAGGAAATCGTCTCTGTTGTGCGTTAAAGGGATGACTCCTTGATAGCTGTCGCTTAATTAGTCGTTAGTTGAAATACATAGTTCCCTCGGCATCCCTCAGCATTACACGGAGATGGGGTGAACTAGGGTATACTAGAATGTTTCGGTCTGATTTACGATGTAAATATTGGTCAGTGTAATATCGGAGATAGCTTCCGATAGCTTTTGTAATGTAATCATTAAACAGGTTGCAATATGTGCAAGTACGGAACAGTTGAAATTTGTCGGGCAAATTTCTCCCGGCGGATTGCTTAGCATTAATTAAAATATGGAACAAGACTGTGAACACAATCCAAGAATTGAAAAGACGGAAAATACGAGCGTTGCGCCGCTTTGTTGTTGGGTATAATTCTGATTAAAAAATATCATGCAAATATTCATTCAAATTAACTACAAGTTATTCTTGCGCGGATGTGTAAATGTCACTGGGCGCGTTTCCGGTAGGTTTTTGTGTATTATAAATATTTATCTTTGTAAAAGAAAAATTATATTTTTGCCCTCTCTGTGAATGCGGCACGCATGACGAATGGTAAAAATTTTACGGTGAAAGAAACGGGGATTGTGTCGGCGATCGGTATTTTGACGAGGCAGTTACGTAGTATTCGAATCGATCGCTCGACGACGCGGTCCTTCACGCAAATAAACCAGAATATACTTTTCCTAAGGTTTTTGACGCGCTGAATTCGTATCCGAGGTCAGAATTTCTCTGGTGGCTCCGGTTTTCGAGATATTCTAACTTAAAAGTGCCCAAATCATGTTTTTTCGAGATATTAGAGGTTGTGTTACATCGCAAGGTAATTTTTTTTTCATAAAACCATTAATAGAGTCCGAAAGTACTACTCTTCCTCTTTAAAAAAATTTTGATTTGTCCGGATATCTTTTTTTATCTTTGAGAAATCGTATGTTCAAATTAAGTAGTTCGACTTATTTCTCGATATTTGGAAAATGATTGATTGTTTATTAATTAGTTTGTAACAAAACTCATTTTTAATATACCGAATTACTTCCGGATGAGCTTGTTCCCGTAGAATCCGATTGAATCATTTACTTCTCAAAAAACATTATTTTTGCAATAGTTTGTTTAGACAAATTGTTTAAACAAATTGTTTAGACAAATTAAACTTGCAAAACTAATGCCAAATTTCGAATCAGCGAGCATCAAAACCCTTTAAAAATGTATATTTCGTGTACATACATTATGTTATACTTACCTGATGCTATTCAATTTCCGAATATCAAAAATGTCAAACTACTTAATTTGAACATTCAATTTCTCAAAGATAAAAAAAGATATCCGAACAAGTCAAAATGTTTTTTAAAGAGGAAGAGTAGTTCTTTTGGACCCCATTAATGGTTTTAAAAAAAAATTACCTTGCAATGTAACATAACCTCAAATATCTCAAAAAACCGTGATTTTGGCACTTTTAGGTTAGAATATCTGGAAAACCGGAGCCACCAGAGAAATTCTGACCTGGAATTCGAACTCAGCGCATCGAAAACCTTCGGAGAAGTATATTCTGGTTTCTGGGTCTGAGGTTTGGCCAAATTTTGTTGGCCTGTGTAATGATCGCATCACGTATTCGTGGAGTCATTAAAGGACTCGTGGGTGCGAGCACAGAATCCTCGTGTTTCTAACGTGACTGCTGGAAACGCCTCACCGGGGTACGTAGTCCCGAGGTGAAATTCCGAAAGGCCGCAAGTTTAAACGGCTCTTGCAATTCCGTTCCTTCGATTCGTTTATCCTTCGGCCAATCGGCTGGTCAAAGCGCGAGAACGGAATACCGAAGTAGCGTTCAAGTAGGCCAGAGAAACGCTCGTTCTTTAGCATCTTTTTTATCCAACATGGCTTACGGACGCATTAGAGTCCAGGGCTAAGCGTGTTTAATTATAATTAGTGAAATAATCGGATCTATGCGCGCGGTACGGTTAATTAGGTATTCCCGTTTTCCTTGAACGTGCGAGCGAATCCAGTCCGCTGCGTTTTTATTCCGCTCTTTTAATTCTGAAAGCAGTTTTATTTCAACGTGACCCGCTCGAGGTGTCTAGGATGGTCACATTGGACTATTGCCGAGGTAAGCACTCTCCGCCCCAGCCACGTTCTCCTTCTATCCTGCCATTCACAACGAAACTCAAAATCTCAACCGTTGCAGCTGGGATAGATAACGTTATTTTATTGTAACGGTTTTTACTGCAGAGTCGTAGGCAGATGGCTGGTATCAAAGATTTGGCGAATCGGAGCTGACGCGATTCTGAACTGCAAGCCGGATATCCCGATTGACGATGTAATCCGTTACCGCTGCGCCCTGCGATAAAATCACTGCTCATTTTAATTTGACGTACATCGCGATTATATTATGAATATTATTTAATAATTTATTTAACATGTTAATCGCGACGTAAATTTTTGTAATTATATTTGAACTAAAATTGATGCGATATGCGCATGTAATTGAAAAATGATTAATAATTTTAAATCGTGTAAATTTTACGTCACTCAATTTATATTCGCGTTCATGCACGATTCTCTCAACGATGTTCAATAATGATGATTTATATCGATAATTGTCGCTATTACGTACGACATGTAAGCAGCCAATTCCACGAGCACACTCGATCAATTTATTAGCTGCATCTCGATAATTCAATTTCTCTTTTGCAATAATTTTGTCCCTACAGTATGTCACTCTACACTGTTTCAATCCTATGTTAATATTGTAACATGCTCCATGATTTCTTGGTAAGCCATAACAGAATCTGTTAGCTAATCGGGGACGTCCTGGATTAAATTCTAGGAACACAATAGAGTGCTTCTAATAGACATTATGTACTTTGACAGTTCAGTTTGAATTCACTTCAATTGAAGTGATAGACAAGACAAGATACAACACAAAGACATCTTGCGCAATGTGATATTTTAGCGAATCATTAAATTCATAATTTTTTACTTATTTTATTTCTCTTAAATAACATAGGTCTGCGAGGTTTTTTTTAAAAATGTGATAGTGATTTCCGTAATTTTGTGAGCTGAATCTGGCCGTCGAATTTGCGTAGCACGTTTTTGAGTAATTTGAGTAAATTGAATGGTTCAAAAATCGCTATTTTGACCAATTTCATGAATTTATTGCGAGGAAATCAAATTTTTTGAAATATTTCTGCCAATGACATCGTATAATATTCACTTTCGCCTTTTAAATCTTTCCATTACCGCCGCACGATTTTTCTTCACTGAGATATATAAGTATGACGTTGTAAGAAAATTTACGTTAAAGAAAATTTATATAGACATCAATATGGTAGATCCATGATCTTGAAATTTGAAAAGACTGACATATGTCAGGTTCGGTTGGCTAAAAAAATATTATAAAGAAATATCTAATACAGTTGTTACACATTTTGATAAATTTTTCTAAATTTTATGCCTTTTTATTGTGATTCTATTCGCCATATTGGATGCGCCATTTTTAATTCAAAAGGTGACAGAAGGTATTTAAAAATGTATATTTTTACCCTAATTTTGATTCGTAGGGAGATAGAGAGGTGGCACGGTTGATTTAATGGCTTATTAAATCCCTATGCATGACCAGTTTTATAATTTGTATATCTGAGCGAAAAAAAATCATGCGGCGGGGTAATCGAAAGTGGATTCGAAAGATGAAAGTGAGTACTATACGATGCCATTGACAGAAATATTTCAAAAAATTTGGTTTACTCACAATAAATTCATGAAATTGGCCAAAATAGCGATTTTTGGGCTATTCAACTACAAATAACTCAAAAACCTGACGTGCTACGCAAATTCGGCAGCCAGATTCAGCGCACGAAATTATTATCAAAAATCACTATTGCATCTTAAAAAGAAATTTTGATCCCCTTTTTTGCAGGCCTGTGTAATCACTGAAATATTGTGCGCATCTCGAAGCGCGTGAAAAAGTAGACAACTATTGGTCAATCGGGTTCCACTTGACAATTATTTCTTGCTATATATGTGCGTGTTGCAATTTGATTGATTGCTTTACATTCTTATCGAGTATCCGATACCAATGGGATGCTCGACTGATGGTAGATCAATTGAGAGCACTCCATTTGACAGAAATTTTTCGATTTTGGTTGATGTAATTCTGTCAATTGATGAAACGAGTCATATAAATCTTTTCGATTTTCCACAAATAATTACTATAGTATAAAATCATTTTACACATTTGCACGCTTACACTTTATTATATACTTTCTTAAAATAGGTATTAATGTGAGCTTTAATTATATTATATGCAATATACTATAATAATAAATCTTCATAGAAACTACATATAAACCTTGATGTGAAATAGAGAGAAATATGAACTCTTAATATTAACTCTTGTAACTTTATCTCAGAATTATTTATAATTATCAATATTTAATTATACATTTTTGATGTATAATTAAATGCATCTAATGTGTTAATTCGTACGAAACATTTAAATCATTTAACTAAATTTTACATCCATTTTTGAAAATAGCAAAATCAACTATTTTATTTTTATTTGCAGCGCGCAATACTAAAATTTATAAGAGACTTATTTTTAATCCGAGCTTGTCTGCCGTACGATAACAAGTCTTTTTTCCATTTTATTCATTTCAGTTTACTTCTTTTGTCATTTCTCGCGAATATTGAAATTTACGAAATGCAAAAACTAAAATCTAACTACCGAAATCTACTAAAATCGCTTTATTCATACATTTTTTATATTGTGTTGATAATACCGATATTTTTTTCTACTGTTTTCTTTTTTTTAAATATGTTTCACGTAGGGTGTAAAGATAAAAGTTGTTTGACCAGCGCAACCTTTTATCCAATCTGTGAAAGTTGAAAAATATTTATCGATGGCGCGATGCAAAATGTGAGAAGTTTAGTTTGCATACACGTGTACAAACACATACATAGGTAGGTGCACATATACATTTTTCTTTCTGCACATACATATTATCAATAATAATCACAGATGGCAAGGATGATATCGTAGATACGATCGTTGAGTATATATCTACATTTTCCCATCTGGCCGCCTCGAAAATATGTTGTAATATATTATGCGGCAAGAATATCCCACGATGCATGGCACTTTACCGCAGTACACGATGGAGCAATATTGTCATTTATTACTAACGATAAAATCTGCTTATGATGATCACGAGATAAATGTTTCGAAAATATGTACATCCGCGACTACTACGAATGAATGGGTGTAAAAATATCTTCTTTTAAGCATCAACTACATCAAGATTGCACTGAAAAAAAAATCTGGTTGCATTAATTAGACTTCTGATATATTCAACTAGTATGTCTGTTGGAAAATGGATGAACCAGAATTCTTGTAGGAATTACCAGATGAATCTGATTAATTTCTTCCTGTTAAATTTACCAAATTTTCTCCTTAATAATACTAAACTCGCTAGCACCAAGTAAAATTTTTTCCATCTAATCTCAAAAGTCTGTTTAATATTTTGAATTTCAACAAGATTATTGTATACATTCAATCCAGATTATTGAATAAATTATTTTAAATTCAGTTTGTTAGAAATTAAAAAACACTGAGAAAAAAATCTGCTTGCATTAATTAGACTTCTGATATATTCAACTAGTATGTCTGTTGGAAAATGGATGAACCAGAATTCTTGTAGGAATTACCAGATGAATCTGATTAATTTCTTCCTGTTAAATTTACCAAATTTTCTCCTTAATAATACTAAACTCGCTAGCACCAAGTAAAATTTTTTCCATCTAATCTCAAAAGTCTGTTTAATATTTTGAATTTCAACAAGATTATTGTATACATTCAATCCAGATTATTGAATAAATTATTTTAAATTCAGTTTGTTAGAAATTAAAAAACACTGAGAAAAAAATCTGCTTGCATTAATTAGACTTCTGATATATTCAACTAGTATGTCTGTTGGAAAATGGATGAACCAGAATTCTTGTAGAAATTACCAGATGAATCTGATTAATTTCTTCCTGTTAAATTTACCAAATTTTCTCGTTAATAATATTAAATTCACTAGCACCAAATCGTAAAATTTTTTCCATCTAATCTCAAAAGTCTGTTTAATATTCTGAATTTCAACACGATTATTGCATAAATTCAATCCAGATTACTGAATAAATTATTTTAAATTCAGTTTGTTAGAAATTAAAAAACACTGAGAAAAAAATCTGCTTGCATTAATTAGACTTCTGATATATTCAACTAGTATGTCTGTTGGAAAATGGATGAACCAGAATTCTTGTAGGAATTACCAGATGAATCTGATTAATTTCTTCCTGTTAAATTTACCAAATTTTCTCGTTAATAATACTAAACTCGCTAGCACCAAATCGTCTAAAATTTTTTTCTAATTTCAAAAGCCTGTTTAATATTTTGAATTTCAACAAGATTATTGGATAAATTCAATCCAAATTATTGAATAAATTATTTTAAATTCAGTTTATTAGAAATTAAACTGATAAACGGTGATGCGAGAAGAGGATGCAGCTCAAACACACACAATCAAAGAGCTAACGTCCTCTTTCTGGCACTACTGCTCGTAAGAGACAAAAAAATATATTAAATCTATTAATAGTAAAATCTATTAAACGTTCTAGTTATTAAAAATCGAGTCTTATCATGATAACTAGAAATTCTTGTTTGATTTAATTAAAATGTCTTGAATCATGTACGTCTTGTTGGTACAATCAAACGATTTTTCTCAGTGTGTGAATTAATTTTCCACTTAGAGCACTGTCCGTTCAAATCAGATCAGTAACACCAATCTCATAACAATGAAAAAAGCGGCTGTAAGTGATGCTAATTGCGCGATAAAAGCCAGTATACTGTTTATAAACTTGGCAACAGTCAGTTTGTGGGTAGGAGTCTTTGGGGTCGTAACGTAGCTTGCACAACGATATAATAGCGAGATTTACTGTAATGACGTGATGAGTTCGAGCGCCCCGTATGTCCAATTCGGGAATAATTCGCGAGCTCGGCCGATGGTATTCAACCGTAATACATTCCGCTTCCGTAATCACGATCGACTGACGAAATAGCGTGCGGTCTAAGGTGGTGCCTATAAACAAGCTACTAGGTTGTCCGTAGTTAGGCCTCCGGTACCACCGAGGCGTTCGCGTTATAATGTATTGCACGAGTCGTCGATGCCGCATAAGGAAAGGGTTTAGGAGGCAATCTTGTCACCTAAAGGATAGCGGCATGTGCCACATACCGTTAGAGATAACATCATTGTCATAGTAGGGCGCGCGAATAAATCAGAGGGTGCAGTGGCCCGCAACGTGTCTTTGCAGGACTGCGGCAGCGGTCGAGTAAACGAGAAAATAATCGTCGGTATGGCTGGCCAAGCTGGAAATGACATGAGATATCGTAAGAGACGCATCGGATAAAAGGAATGAAGAAGTCGAGTGTTAAAGATCGATTTCTCTAGTTCGAATCAAATAATTGTGTCCGTAAAGAATGTAAAAAGGTCGAAGGTTAAGGATGAATAATGTATTAATGCAGATATAAACGATTTATGTCTATCATTAATATTTGCACATTATATTTTAGATTAGCATCATATATGAGGGTGAATATTTTATTAACTGAATACCGAGCGGATGATATTTTATAGCGTTTGCAATAATTGTATAGATATCTTAAGGATGTTGTTTTGTATCTATTTTCAAAATATTGAGAATTTAATGAAAATTGTACAGAATGTCCTTACATATGTTTAGAATCTTCAGTACAATTTTTAAATCGATTCATTAAAGCGTTCACAAGTTATATAAGGATTTTAATTTGGATCGAATTAACATGCGTTCTTATGGGAAATGTATAACCACGTCGATTCAAATGACAAAAATACATGGAAATAATATTCAGAATTTATTTAAAATTTGCAAAAGTTTAGATACAGAGGAAATATTTGGTTAAATAATATTATACAAGTACTAACGGGTTAAAAAGATATTCAATATAATTCAATGAAGTTAGCCATGTATCTGTCACAAGGCGAAATTCTCTGCCAAAGGTTAATCATTTCGATTAACAAAATTCGGAATATTTCAATAAAAACGCAATAAATATTAAAAAATACATCTCTGCACTGTAACTAACATCAAATTGTAATATTCCACACAATTTCTTACTCAAAATACACCAAAAGTGAATATATTCGTCAATATTGATTTTTAGCTACTTTTTGTTGGGATTGTACACACAAAACATCCTTAAATTGCGAGAACATTATGAATATTATTATCGATTTCGCGATTGTTTTAATTATGTCATTTCCCTATTATTAATTATTTTAATGTTTTGTCCCTGTTTAATTTAATTAATTTAATGTTTTGTCCCTGTTTAAAATGAGCAGTTGATTCTATAAATTAAATTATATAATAATAGAGACAATTACAAATATTTAACATGTAAACACATTTTATATGAGATAATTAAATTATTTAGCTTAAATATATATTGTTGTAATAGGATTATAATTCAAGTTGTAAGAATAAATTGGAAAAGTTTGACATGATATAATAACAAAGGAAAATTTTGCAATAATCTTTCAAATACATCTAAATTAATTTAAATACTTCATCGAAAGTAATAAACACACTTCTTGTGATTTTAAAAAGATAAATAAATGGTTTTAACAATAATAATACCATTTACATTTACATAATCGAATTCGCATTTCGTGTGCGTTAAATTAATTTGCGATAGGACACAGTTCAAAACTCTGAATGTGTCTGGTCTCACGATTCCAATTCACCAAACAAGTAGCAAAGTTAACGAAATCCGTGATTCGTATGCAAAGGTCACATCGCGAAATTCTAGCGCAACGACGCTTATTTCGACAATCCACATTCGTCAGAGAGCGAGAGTAAGAGGCAAAAAAAGAAAGAGAAAAAAAAGAGAAAAAAAAGAGAGAGAGAGAAAATAATTAAATTAAAATCGCTACAAGACCGACGACTTATGTAAGGTTGTACATGTCATACGCCCGCTTGCAATACCATCCCTTCCTCTTTCCGCCTACATTGTCAACGACAGTTGCGAAAGAGCGAGCGAGTTATGCAGGCCGCAATTTTCCAGCGAGGAAAGCCCCACCGTTTCAAAGAAACCGGTGGTTATGTATAGATAACATCGTGTTGTCACACGATAGAAATGGCCGGCTAAATCACTAAGGACGTCCACGTCGACGGCACTTGCCAGGTCTGGAGGCAAGTTGCACTGTATAATGTGCGGCCAGCAGCACAAATCATGTATCGGGGCCTTGTAAATGAGGGAATAACAATCACGTGTGGCGCAATCGAGGGGACGAGGATCGAGGGAGGTCTAATAGGCTCGAGGGAGAATTCTCTCCAATTATTCTGTACGCGACCAGTATCAGCCATGTATCAGCCTCGTGTATAATAATGTTGCCCCTGGTCTCCGCCGGAGTCTTTCGATATCAAGCGATCTTTATAGCCTCCACATCGGTGGTATAAAGCATTTCTAGGAAGGAAGAGACACTCTTGGGAGATGCAATTTTCGGTATCGAACGTTGCAATTACACAAGCGCAGCTACGAGGCTGTATCGGGATACGCAGTTCGCGCTTGCGATCAAAGTCTCTTAGTCGTAGGCGATCATTTTCAATTACAGCGGTGGTGTAATTACAAAGGAACGCGTAATTGCAGCCCCCGGGGGCGCCGTGTTCACCGCGGAAATCGCGAAACGCACCGGCGCGTCGGGCGTACTTCCGTAAAATATCGTTCCGGATCCTTAATGCTGCACATATAGCAGGCAACTTTATCTGTATCGATCTGCGTTTATACCGCGTTGCAGTTATACGCGGATCGAATTCTCCCTTCAAAGCGTTATATCCGCGGAATGGTATTCTCGTTGCCGAGTCCCATCTACAATTATAAACTTTGCTATCGTTGCCTCTATTAACGATTAATTTTAATTTAACGATTACAATATATAATTATTCGATAATAGGCAGCTGTTAAATATATACAACGTTTATAATCAGATTTCATTTTAAAGTTTAAATTTACTCAGCTTTCGTTATTATGCCCGATAATGTAAAGCGTTTCGAATCTGTATACACGGTAGTTCGCCATAAAATAATTGCTGCAAAGATGCGAGAAAAGAAAAATTACACAGGCTTGTAGAAAAGGGGGTCGAAATTTCTTTTTAAGATGCAATAGTGACGTTTTTGACGTAATTTTGTGCGCTGAATCCGAATCTGGCCGCCGAATTTGCGTAGCACGTCAGGTTTTTGAGTTATTTAGTAGTTGAATAGCCCAAAAATCGCTTTTAGTCAATTTCATGAATTTATTGTGAGTAAACCAAATTTTTTAAAATATTTCTGTCAATGGCATCGTATAGTACTCACCTTTATCTTTCGAATCCACTTTCGATTTTACCGCACGATTTTTTTTCGCTTAGATATACAAGTCATAAGACTGGTCACGCATAAGGATCTAATAAGCCATTCTAAATCAACCGTACTACCTCTTTATTTCACTACGAATCAAAATTAGGATAAAAATATACATTTTTAAAACCTTCTGTCACTTTTTGGAAATTAAAAATGGCGCATCCAATATGGCGAATAGAATCACAATAAAAAGGCATAAAATTTAGAATTTATCAAAATGTGTAACAACTGTATTAGATATTTCTTTACAATACTTTTTTGGACAACCGAACCTGACATATGTCAGTCTTTTCAAATTTCAAGATCATGGATCTACCATATTGATGTCTATATAAATTTTCTTTAACGTAAATTTTCTTACAACGTCATACTTATATATTTCAGCGAAGAAAAATCGTGCGGCGGTAATCGAAAGTGGATTTGAAAGGCGAAAGTGAGTATTATACAATGCCATTAGCAGAAATATTTCAAAAAATTTGGTTTTCTTTCAATAAATTCATGAAATTGGCCAAAATAGCGATTTTTGAGCCATTCAATTACAAATTACTCAAAAACGTGATGTGCTACGCAAATTCGGCGGCCAGATTAGAATTCAGCTCAATATTACGTCGGAAATCACTATTGCATCTTAAAAAGAAAAAACCTCGCAGGCCTGTGTTATTCATTACACAAGTATGCAACGTATTCGTTAGCTAGTGGAGAACAGCTGTTAAATTAAAAAGCATCGCTGGTGGCAAATAATCTTATAATTGGTAAGAAAAAGTTTTCGCGTAGCGCGTTGCAGCTGGAAAATAGGGAACGATGCGTTGCGGTAACCCACGGAAAAACTGCGAGGAAACCAATGACACTCGTCGCGTCCGGAAGTAATTCTAAGTCCAAAAACAGTTTGCTCTCAAAGTGAATATCAAATTTTTCAGCAGCAAAACTTTAGACTTTGCCCACTTTGATGACTAAGTGGTCGCATTTTTTTTTTTTAAGCGACTAATTTCAATTAATTTTTCTCGGAGCGATTAAAGAAGATGAATTTAAAAAGGGGATCTAAATGAATCCTTTCGATTAAAAACATAGATATTACAAACATAGACCTTTCGTATAGATTATATCGTCTTAATTTTAATTAACTTTTAATCTTAAAGAGAAAATATATTTTAAGGGGATGCCGGAGTCCTGTTTTACCTATAAAATGTCATATTTCATTTTTGTCCATTTTATTAATTGCACAGAACAATAAATGCTTCTACGATTAAAGTACATACAAAGCGGGGACCTTTTGATTTTATGTTAAAGATTAAGAAAAAATTGAAAAATTACAGTTTTTTTATCGGCTTCTGGGATCAAATCATAACAATATTTGCTTTGTATGTACAAAATAAGATAGGTAAATAAACTAAAATCTTTTTCATTAGGCTTCTAAACTCATTTCTAAAAGTTCATTTATATTTCTTACACAACCTCTAACGGGAACCTATCTTATTTTGTGTATACAAACTGCAAAACTTTTATATTAACCAAATATTGTTATGACCCTTTTACGAATTTCCAATTTTTTTTAAAAGTTTTAATATAAAATCAAAAGGTTCCCGCTTTGTTTCTGTATGTACTTTAATCGTGGAGAAGCATTTATTATTTTGTGCAACTAATAAAAAGATCTCAGACAAAAATGAAATATAACATTTTATCGGTAAAACAGGACTCCGGCATCCCCTTAAATTTATTTGAGATATTATTTTATTTATTTAATTTATTTAGATATTATTTTATTTATTTAATTTATTTAGATATTAATTTATTTTAGATATTTTAGATATCTCTCTTTCGAATATGTGTTTTAAATGCAGTTAGCTGTAGAGAAACTGTAGATTCTTGAGAATTAGCGATATCCCCTTTCTCTCCTATGATGTGTTGAAAGGAATGACATATGTTTAAATACCCGTTCACAGACGCGCCTCGTGCTTTTGCAATATGCAACATTCGCTTAGTCATATGTGCGATGAGCGGACAGCCGCGTCGAGACACGCGAGACACATTAATGACGAGCACAGTCTCGCGTCGCCGACATAATTATATTTCCCGACTGGGTATTCCGTGCAGAACGAATTGTATTGTAAGTGCCTGCCCATTATACGACTCCGTGTGTCCGTGGCGTCGTCCGTGGCACTTGGTGACGTCGCCATTCCCAGCGCAACCCCTCGGAAGTCGGTAGAAGGGTTTCTCAACCCCTTTCCGCGATACTCCGCGTCCCGCGTTCCACCCCTGTTCGACGATGTCTCTCGCACACGTTTCGCCATCCTCGTGGAGCTTTAATTATCAACAAAGCATTTTCGGACACGTGCCGCAATCGTTCGGAGCGCAGTCGGCGGAAGACCTCGCGGGGCCCTTTGAACGTTAATTGTGATTTATGCACGGAGTCTGCGCCGGTCACGAGAGTCCGAAATTAACATCGTTTGATGTATCCTTGTCCTTCTCTTATTTACTCTCGAAGAGGGGAACTCATTCATATGTTTAAATTGTTTGCAGAGGGATCATTATTAACTTGGGCAGAGATTGAATCGGGCTTTAAATTTACAGGATCTCTCATGATATAGATTACATATTTTGAAATTATATTTAAATTTGTAATGGAAGAGCGAGTCACATGGGTAATCTTAACATGGTACTTTTGTATGTAGCGGAATTAATTTAATTTAAATTCATAGCAAATTGTAGAGAGGTCATGATCTTATTACTTTGCAAAGCGCGCGTCGAGGTCGTAGGTTTATTTGACACTTGAACGATTATATTCTAGCCATTAAATACAAAACGCTTCTGCTTCGTGTTTAGCTGTTTCTCGCGTTTTCCATCTGAGTTTAGCGTGTTCTACCAGCTGCTGTGATTACCTCTTATACACTTCTCTCGTATATTACGTAAACGAAATTCCCGGCGTTGAAAGTTACGCGAGTTTACCACTACTGCAAGGTATCCTCAATACTTACTCAATGCTTCTAAACGTTTCATTTAATATTTAACTAGAGATTTAATTAAGTTTGGAAAAAGCGATCTTGTGTTGACGTAATATATGCTGTTTTAAATGTCAGATTTTTTTGCGATTTTTTAGAAGGGAGCGCATATTGTAATTTTTTAAAATGGTTTTCCAATAACAATTGCTGTCGATACCATTCTTACAAATTCGATATTATCGTAGAAATGAGTAAACTAATGAGAACATATTTGATAACAATAAGGCTAGAGATAACAGTGATTATAGCTTGAAAATTCTATGAAAAGATTATCAAAGTATATGCTATGTTTAGATAATAGTAAAATATATCCCATTTTTAACTATCATTTGCTATGGAAACTTCCTTATAAACGGTAATTTTATCTACGAGCACAAATCTTAATAACGCACGAGTGTGTTCGAAATTTTTATAATTCATACTTTAAAAAAAGTCCTAAAATATTTAACAAATTAAAGAATTAGGCTCTATATGTATTAAACAACACGATAAGAAACTAGCAAATAAGAATTATAGAATTCTCAAAAATGAGAATCTATATCTTGGTAAAATGCACCAAGTAAAGTATATGTAAATGCCTTGTGCATGTTTAAATTTTCGCGAATAATTTAAGAAAAATTTTACGCATTACCATCTGCGGTGGTTCTTATTTGTTAGTTTCTTATCGTGTCCTTCAAATATTTGTTATACTGATTTCTTTGTCGGAAAAATATCTTAGAATATTACATTGAATACACAGGCCTGCAAAAAAAGAGGTCAAAATTTCTTTTTAAGATACAATAGTGATTTTTGACGTAATTTTGTGCGCTGAATCCAAATCTGGCCGCCGAATTTGCGTAGTACGTGAGGTTTTTGAGTTATTTGTAGTTGAATAGCCCAAAAATCGCTATTTTGGTCAATTTCATGAATTTATTGTGAGTAAACGAAATTTTTTGAAATATTTCTATCAATGGCATGGTATAATACTCACTTTTATTTTTCGAATCCACTTTCGATTACCCCGCCGCACGATTTTTTTTCGCTCAGATATACAGGTCATAAGACTGGTCATGCATAGGAATTTAATAAGCCATTCTAAACCGTGCCATCTCTCTATCTCCCTACGAATCAAAATTAGGGTAAAAATATACATTTTTAAATACCTTCTGTCACCTTTTGAAATTAAAAATCGCATCCAATATAGCGAATCAAATCACAATAAAAAGGCATAAAATTTAGAAAAATTTATCAAAATGTGTAACAACTGTATTAGACATTTCGTTACAATATTTTTTTGACTAACCGAACCTGACATATGTCAGCCTTTTCAAATTTCAAGATTATGGATCTACCGTATTGATATCTATATAAATTTTCTTCAACGTAAATTTTTTTACGACGTCATACTTATATATCTCATCGAAAAAAAATCGTGCGGCGGTAATCGAAAGTGGATTTGAAAGGCGAAAGTGAGTATTATACGATGCCATTGGCAGAAATATTTCCAAAAATTTGGTTTCCCTACAATAAATTCATGAAAATGGCCAAAATAGTGATTTTTGAGCCATTCAATTACAAATTACTCAAAAACGTGACGTGCTACGCAAATTCGGCGGCCAGACAAAATTACGTCGGAAATCACTATTGCATCTTAAAAAGAAAAACTTCGCAGACTTGTGTTATTTAAATTTAAATTTGTTTTTTTAATATTAGAGATTTTTAATATTAGAGATTTTTTTCTGTCTTATAAAAAGCTTATAAAAAGAAATATTATATCGGCGATTATTTGACAGTATTCACTTTTTCCCGCAAAATTCACATTTATTTTCTCGGGATTCAAGAGAGCCTTAGAGTAATATGTATTACCATAACCGCGACCCGCGTGTAACGCTCTAAGCTGCTATATTTGCAAACGCCATGACTGCTATTCGCTGAACATGAATTTTGGTTTCTGGCACGAGCGCAGGAACAGGAAACGTACGGCGTGGCCGTAATGCTCTTTTAAATCGCGGTCCCTCCTAACCAGATTCCGCGTGATATACCGTTTTAATTTTCATACGCTGACGGTAACCGCTAGGAGAAACGTCTATTGCCGCAAGATTGATTTACGACGGCCGGTGCACCGGGTGCGTGCGTGTGTGCGTAGGGGGTGCGTAGTTACAATACCTTCACGTCGCGAGATTGCGACGTTTGCGAGCATAACTGTATCCTACGGGAAACGAGGGAAAAAAAATTCTCTTCGCGGAAATATTTCCACAATTGTTATAGCTCTTACATTTCACGTAGAGCTTTTATCGCGGTCATGCAATATTATCACGATAACATATTTCCACGATAATTATTCTAAATTACTCAAAGAATATCAATTAGCGCAGTTGTATTTTATATCTTTGCAAATGTAGTTATAAATGTCACTTTTTTCTGAAAATAAAAAATTAGTGCTTTAATAATAATTTTTCAAAACGCGCTTTTATGCTATCGTTTTTTTACACATGGATGGTATCACCGGTTATGAAACGTAATATTACAAATGGCCGGTATCAAAGCGAGTTTTTTTTTTCATGGAAAATGAATCCAATGAATTCATAGTTTTTCAATTTAATAAATTTAAATATGGCAATTTTTTTGGATTACTTTTTTTGTTGATGTTATATCTCTTTTTTTTATTATTCCTCAAATCAAAGCGATCTTGCGAAAAGAAATTGGTTAACCGCATAAAGAATGGTGAGAGGGGAGGAGCAGGAACATTTACACTTGAGACCCTCGAGAAAAAGTGGTGTCAGCGAATCGGGTGTATCTTTCAGTTCGTTCAATGTTTCCACCGTGCAATCGGCAATCTCTTGGAATGCATTTCTCGTGAACTAAAAGAGCATGAGAAGGAACTTTATTCTTAGCAATATTTGATTAGTGTTATAATTTAGAGTTGAACGTATTATATATTTGCTTAACATATATATTTCCGTATGAATGATAATTGATTTAGTTTTATAATAATTGATATATTCATGATCTAAGATATTTCAACGAAAGTTCATGTCATGATGGCGTGTTATTTATATAAAATGTTGATTTAATTTTACTCGCTCGAACGAATTTGCGGATTATATTGCCGCGAGATATTAAACGAACAGCCGTAAGATGAAATAAACGAACATCATTCGTGATTGCGGACCATATTTAGGTTAAGATATTACTTGTGAATAATATGTGTATTTTAAAGTATAATTAATTTAAGGACAATCAGAACGAAAATTCACCATGTTATACAGGGTGTCTCATTTTAATGTCCCACCCCAAATAACTTTCTTATTTTTAATTTTAGAAAAAGATGTTTCAGACGAAAGTTGTATGGTTCCTAGGGGGACATAAGATGGTGCCATTAGTTTGACCTTAAAGAGTCACATGAAGGTTATGTAAAGGTCATTTTGAATTTCTTAAATGAAACACCCTATATATTTTTGCATATTCTTATAGCATATCTCGAGAGTTTTCCAAAACACTATAAATAAACATTTTTTCATCAAGTACTTTTCGAGTTATGAGGCTTGAAATCGTTTTCTTAATTTTACATAAACAATAAAATATCTTGTAAAATATTCATTTATCGATTATCTTACCTTAATACTTTTATATACAAAATAATGAGAGGAATCAATTGGTGTAAAGAAAACATACACTTGTTTTTAAGAAAAAATATGTAATTTGCAATTAACAATTACATATTTTTTCTTAAAGACAACTGTATGTTTTCTTTACACCAATTGATTCCTCTCATTATTTTGTACATAAAAGTATTAAGGTAAGATAATCGAAAAATGAATATTTTACAAGATATTTTATGGTTTATGTAAAATTAAGAAATGATTTCAAGCCTCATAACTCGAAAAGTACTTGATGAAAAAATGTTTATTTATAGTGTTTTGGAAAACTCTCGAGATATGCTATAAGAATATGCAAAAATATATAGGGTGTTTCATTTAAGAAATTCAAAATGACCTTTACATAACCTTCATGTGACTCTTTAAGGTCAAACTAATGGCACCATCTTATGTCCCCCTAGGAACCATACAACTTTCGTCTGAAACATCTTTTTCTAAAATTAAAAATAAGAAAGTTATTTGGGGTGGGACATTAAAATGGGACACCCTGTATATATCATACTATATAACCGATATCATGCGGTAAGAATAAACTTGTTGAAAACCAGTCTGATAATGAGATTAGTGGCTGCTAATGGACGATGATAAAATGTCCGCACACAAAATGCCAAGGTGAATACGTGAAGTGAGGGAAGAGACCCTAAACGGTTCATCACCCGGAATAACGAGGGTTTGGAAAACGAGAATTTAATGAAGGGCCTGTAACCGGGTATAAAGGAGTATCTATCCGGAGGAAGTTGAAAGGATATACGATATTAAATCACTCGGTCCAAGATGGCAGTTTCGCTTCATAGATTTCGCTCTTATTCCACCAATTATCGTTTTGTGAGGTACTGCAAGAATAGATATAATACAGAAAAATTCCATCGCGATAACGTGGATCCTCGTATCTGATTATATTGGATTACATATCGCTTTCTGATCGTTATTCGGCTGGAACGAACGGAACTTTTCATTATTTCAGCAAATAATGATATTTGAAAAGGATAAAATATTTTTATACAAAATGTGTGATGTGTAATAGAGAGAGAGGGAAAGATCATAGTCTTTCCTAAGATATGCTGCCCCAGGTCTCGGTCCAGTTTTATATATTGATAGGTTATCGATAGCTATGTATTAATGAAGAGAGATTCATCAATTATTTTATGCAATATAGCGCATATAGACGCAAGCATTTTTTTTCTCATATTAATTCGATAAGCTATAGATATAAAAAGACCTAGATATATAAAAAGACCCGGAGAGACTTTTTTTGAGAAAATTTATAAATGAGAGAACGACACATATTCGTGCGCGAGGTAATATTATACATTTTCCATTTTCTCGAATCTCTGTCAAACGTACTACTTTCGATAAAAATAGAAAAGTTCAATAAAGAATTTTTGATACAATTTGGATAAATGATATAAAGGAATCACTGCTTTCTTGCATGGATAATATTCTTATCACTTCTCGTGCGATATTACTTATTTTCGGCTCTCGATTTCTTTTATCAGACCGATTCTTCGAAATCAGTCGCGTGAAAAGACACGAAGGTAGATTCTTGATCGGAAACGAAGACTAGAAAACAGCCGGTCGTCCAGACGACGCGGATTCAATCAAAGATCGGTAACCAACTGGAATAAAAGTTATCTATGCGAGGAGCGACAGGTGAGCGTGTGAACGACAGGTTCGGCATGGCCGACGCACGCAACCATCGCCGGGACGACCTCGCGCTTCTTGGTACAAATAACCCCTTCCTGTTACTGCAGCGATGGGTGCCGCGAATCTGCCCCTATTCCATTTCTTGGAATCTTAATTCTCCTTAATTTATTCTTGACAGTTGCAGCATTTTTACATTAAACACTGAGAGAAAAGTGTGTGGTATTTACAACTATAATTGCATAGTTAAATAATTATAGTTGCAATTATCATTTTTATAGTTATTGTTACTATAATGTTGGTAAAAATAACTTTATACGAATAGTTCTGCCAATCAGGGTAAAAATTTTACTATAAATTATGATAATGTGAAATATTAAATCATTATTAAATCAATATTTAATCATTTTTTATAAACTACACAATCACAATTATGATAAATGTAACCATATTCTTGACATTCGTTTCACTATTTATTATTTTCCAATCTGTTTACTATATAAAAGATAATACTATATAACTATAAAAGGTTAAAAAAGTAATCATAAATATAAACATTTCTGTGACTATATTAATAGTTCATTTAACTATATTTTTAACTGCAAATTTATACTATAAATATCATTGAAATTAAAAAGAGATGTGTGACACGTGTTTCTTTATTTATCTAACCATAAATGACTAACTTGTATTCAATTTTTCATGAAATGTGTATAAAGGACTGGTACTAAGACAAAGTCTAAAGTATATTTTTTTTCTTCTTATGAGTAGTAATGCTAGAATAGAGGACGTTACTTATATGTACATCAGAGAGCCATGTACATGTGTTGCGCAGAGCGCTCTTCCTAGCATTAATGTTTATCAGTTTAATTATATTATGTAATTAAATTCTTCTTAATAAAATATAGTACTAGAAACTTTTTTTATAATTAAATGTACCTTATAAACTATAAAGTTATAAGCACCACATACATTGTTATCTTAATTATATATAAAAAATATAATATTTTACTATTAATATAAGTACAATTTATTACTATAGTATATAGTATTACTATAGTATTACTATATAGTATTACTATATAGTATTACTATATAGTATATAGTATTAATATAGTATTACTATAGTATATAGTTCCTTTTACTTTCATTTTAGTTGTTAGCATCATATTTATAGTATCACTTATCATCTAAAAATGACAGTTATGTGTGTACCAACCATATAATTGCATGAAAATATATTAATTTCACAATAACAATAATATATTATTGGATTTACTATAAATCACACTGTTAAAATAACTATATAAATCTTTTTGTTATAAATCTTTTTGTTATAAATCTAGTTGCCGCCAAAAATAGCTATGTTTTATAGTTAAATTATGATAACTGCAATCATATTTTTCTCTCAGTGTATTATTGTATGTGTATTTCTGATGACTGGAATTACGACTAACATGTTTCGGGACGTTTCGAAATTTCCAATTCAATTTATTTCCAGCACAATTGCTAGTTGAGATTGTGTACAACATTTAAAAATATTATAAGAAATGTCGCGATTGCGATTGATAATCTTCATTCGCATTTATTGGAATAAAGACAAATTTTCAGATAATTCCGCACTTTAGCGAGAAATCGCCACGAAATTGAATTCCGATGACGTGATTAAATTGGGTTACCCGAGAACGTTTCCCCGATCATATCGATGATATGATCGCTGAATAGAGATCTTAAAGAAGATATTCGCGATAAGCGCGCATTATTCCCTCAAATATAGAACGCTATTTTATTTTTAATATACTCTCGATGGTATAAAAATATTCTTGTACTCAAGCGCGCGTCTATGATACAACATATAAAAATAACGAGAGGAAGATTAAAGAAGTGTCGACGTCACAATATCACAATTTTAAGAATTCGAACTATTTCCTGCGTCAACTCGTTCTTTCCGCTCATTGGTAACCATACCGAACACCGACAATCTCCCACGATCGTAATTCGATATTATCCGACGTAAATCAACGCCATAGCACGAGTACACACTTTCTTTAGCTTGCACGCGCGCATGGTTGCTCGTTGAAACCGATCGATAGCGCATTGAAATTTATGGGCCTGTGAAACGTCGCAGAGCCAAAGCTGCTGTCGGATCTTCTCGACCACCGGTCAATCTCGTGAATCATAGCGGATTTGCTGAAGGACTTAAACTAGCGCAAGGACACTCGCACGCTACCGGATTTTATCCTCGAAACGGATTTACGCGCTAAAGGGTTAAATGATTGATGATATCAAGACCGATCTCAAAAACTATCGTCGATTTATAGCCCGTTCCTCTGTCAGGAATCATTGAATAATTAATTTTAATTTTCCTCCGCGTTCGGCGAGCTGTTATCACTCGAAAATAAAATTATGTATCAGCAACGCGGTTAATTAATTTTGAAGGGTGCTAGATTAATGATACTTGTTGCTTCGAAACCTTTCCGCGCCCTGATCAATCTTGCGCCTGCTAACAGAGAGTTGCAGGCACACGCATCGTACCTTTGTGAGAAATACGTGACATTACAATGCTGGAGTGGACGTAGAAGAAAAATGGCGCTAGCCACCGAATTTTACACGCTTGATTAAATAACACAGACCGATAAAATTTAGACCTAGAAACCAGAATATACTTTTCCGAAGGTTTTTGACGCGCTGAATTCGAATCCGAGATCAGAATTTCTCTGATGGTTTTCGAAATATTCTAACTTAAAAGTGCCCAAATCACGGTTTTTCGAGATATTAGAGGTTATGTTACATCGCAAGGTAATTTTTTTTTATAAAACCATTAATGGGATCCGAAAGTACTCTTCCTCTTTAAAAAACATTTTGATTTGTCCGGATATCTTTTTTTATCTCGAAAACTGGAATCACCGGAGAAATTCTAACCTCGGATTCAAACTCAGCGCATCGAAAACCTTCGGAAAAGTATATTCTGGGTCTGAGGTTTGGCCAAATTTTGTCGGCCTGTGTAATCGTTGTGCGTGCTTGTGTTTTTATTTATTCTCTTGAAATTGATATAATTCATTGCGGATATATCGCGAATTGGACCATCGGATTTTCTCCGTTGTGGGTTAATCTCGTGAATCATGGGGAGTTTGCTTGTAAAGATTGATCGCGTAAAATAAATTCTAACCACGACATTATATCTGAATTATGAAAGGATGAGACGAGAATATTGATAACTTTGATTTATTATCGCTTTCCCGAACAAAATATCAAAAATCGTCCTCATTTAAGAGAATTTAAGACAACAAGGTTATTTATCGCAAACAACAAATATCAGCATTGATGAAAATTCATTAATTCGAGTATTCTTTGAATGCAATTTGTTACAATCCCTCTCTCATATATTTTCATAATTAAAGTTATTTTACAATATCGATGATACATATAATTAACGCCGGATTTCAAGCACATAATGAATCAATTAGATAGCACGGTTGATAATAATTACTACAATGTGTTTAATTAAATTACGCTCTTATACAGATTTTATTAACAGTTTAGACATTTAATTAATTATAATTTAATATTTTTAACACCTCTATTTTATCAAAAATTTATTATAACGCTCGAAATTTTTATAATTTATGTGTTTATTATTCACTAAAAATGTGTGTACATTTTTTTAGAAAATTACATTATCCATGTTTGTTTTATTTTATAGTAAATTATATTAAATTTTAATAAAATATATACACTTGAGCGCAAATGAACACGCAGCCTCTGACGGTTTTATGATAATGAAACACATTTTGCTTTAATGATGAACAATCTATCTGTACTACCGATATACAGAAGCAAAAGGATACATTAATTAGAGGCGCAAAGGGCAACGGTCCTTCAATTAAAAACTTGGAAGACTAGGATCTTACTATTCGACCATGGAGCGTCAGCACGAGTTTTAATGAAAGTGAAGAACCGAAGTTAAGTCATCTCAGTAAAGTAAGAAACGTAATGAAGTCTCCTTAAATGCGGCCGTCTCTCGATTAAAAGGTTCCCTTTCCGCGTCTGCTTTTTTTTTCCGCGGCATCATACGCCTATACGCGACCAAGTAATTCTCAGAGACAAAGGGCATGACTTGAGGTTAGACTTAATTGCGATTCACTTCCTGGTTTTGTTCATCGTAGATCTATCGCTATCGAGGGGAGAGCGCGGAGAAATTTCTTTACTTAATTAGAAAATGGTAAGTAGTTATTAACTCGAGAAAAAAGGAAACGCGCGCAAGATTATCTCTTATACGATGTAATTTAAATAAGACGATGTGGCGTGCGCGTCCGTGAGTTTGTTAAACTTCAAAATTGGACGAAGCACGTTCCACTCGATCCCGCTAGCAAATAGCTCCAAAGCAGCCTGCAGCACGAACGATCGATCATGAGGCTGAAGTTCATCCACAACTTACTACCGTAATTATTGCAAGTGATGCCGACAGCACGAGATTAAAAGTTCTTATAAACACGAGTTAGTACAAGTTACGTAATCAATCTAAATCGCATAATATACTTATTACCGTGTTTTCAATTTTTTTCGAGCATAAACAGATAACAATAATGGTACGGAATTAATAAAAAGGGAGGTATATATATATTCAATTGAATGTTTAATACAATTTGCATCTTAATTAATAGTATCTGTGATCACACGTGGAAGCTTCCTCCGTGTACAACCAAGGTTAAGATCGCATTATGCAAAACACGAATAAACCGTACTTGCGTAATGTTATGCCAAAGTTTCGCGACTCGATAGTTATAGCAACGACGTACTGCGAATCGTGCCCTGCGGGATGATAAAATCGGTTAGTTTCTTCTGTACGTTGCATAAATTGAAATGCGTTATTGTTGCTTTGTGTGCAATAATTCCTTTCGATTATTTCCGAATTTTCTTCTTCAAATAATCAATTTTTCATTAATTAAAATTTTTAATCAAAACCCGTGCATTGCAACAAATATTCTCCAAAAGTGAATCAGTGAAAATATCACTAATTTAAAATAAGATTTCATTGAGAATCAGTGAGTATTTTACTGATCCTCAATGGAAACGCTTATTTTTTGGTTATTTTATTTTACATCTCACTGATTATGGTCAGTTAAAATAAAATTCACTATAAAACCAGTAATCGCTAATTTGTTCGTTTACTGCTCTCATATTTAGTTTTAGTCATAAGAAATATAATAAAGTTTGCAAAGAGCGATATTTAAAATTAGAAGTATTATTTCGATTTAATTTCTGATACAATCTTAATAGAGAAGCTTCAGATATTAAATTGATCTTTCTAAGTCGGCCAAATAAATGTCTGGAAACTTAATGAAAATGATTCGTTCGTTACCCATTTAAAATAACAAATTCAATATGCATGTAATATAAATAAAATAAAATTTTTAATATAATAAATATTTAGTAAATATAAATAAAATTTTTAATTTTATATGAAATAGATAGAGAGATGAATTGTAGTTTAATATTAGTGACAATAATGAAAGAAATATTACTGATATTGAGAAATATTACTGATTGAAACAGTCAAAATTATTAACTGATTCTTTCAATAAAATATCACTGATTTACAGTGCTGTACTTATAACTGCTGTAATCAGTGATTATTTACTGTTTTTCAGTGATAATACACTGATTCACTTTTAGAGAGTAAATTGCAGTCTTACATATATTATAAACAAGATTATATCAGATTTATATAATTTCCGAAAAGTTAGAGAGACCAAGTATAAAACAACGATTTAGTAAATATAAATAAAATTTTTAATTTTGTATGAAATAGATAGAGAGATGAATTGTAGTTTAATATTACTGACAATAATGAAAGAAATATCACTGATTGAAACAGTCAAAATTATTAACTGATTCTTTCAATAAAATATCACTGATTTACAGTGCTGTACTTATAACTGCTGTAAACAGTGACTACTTACTGTTTTTCAATGATAATACACTGATTCACTTTTAAAGAGTAGAAATATCTATGGCCAAGTCCCTCGATTGCATTCTTTCCGTTTGTATCGAAATAATGCCACGGGATGAAAGTGTCTCGACGATACTCGAAAGGCACCACAGCGTAACGCAGGACTCAATGGCATTATGCTGTATGCTGTCGCGCGTGTTCGTTTGCGTCTACGCAACGTGACTGCGTTCGCCCGTAAACCGTGCTCTCTCTGCGCTACCAGAGTCTCATTAAACGGAATGCATATTTATGGAGACACTGGCAGGAATATGCGTTCGCAGCTTTGGGTGTTGGTGGGTTACGAGTAGGGGAACAGAGAGAAAGAGAAGGGGGGAGAAAGAGAGAACCAGGGTTGGAAAGGGGTAGAGAGTGGTAAGGACTCCCGACGCGTCTAGCTGCGTCGTCAGGCATCACAAATCTCAATAGCGTAATCTCCGTGCCCCGATTGCCGGTGCGCGGCTTTTGATTTTCATCCCCTAACGACCGACTATGAGTTTTTAGCGTTGGGGGTGCCGTTCGCGCATTACTAGAGCGTTCGGTCTGATTACGATCGTATTTCGCTAAGAAAAGTTTCCTAACCGTACCCACCCAGGCCACAGTCGGCCAGAGTCTCAAACTGGCTCCCTCCCGAAAGACGAGAGAGAATGGCTCTTTGTGGTCCCAGCGATTTGGTTTTTAGCGATCGTATTTTTATTCTCGGGGCTCGGTTAAAGGTATATGTACGAGATTTATGTATTCTACGCGGTGCAACTTCGATGCGGTTTAATTTCAGTGGCAAGAATTCTCTATGGAAAAACTTTTAAATTACATCCCTAATTACACATGGAACTTTAAAATACAGCTTTCTCTCGGTAAAATATTTTTGGCGAGAGGCTGATGTATTTAAAAATATTTGAAAGCTACTCTCTAAAAGTGAATCAGTGAAAATATCACTAATTTAAATAGTAAATTAAGATTTCACTGAGAATCAGTGAGTATCTTACTGATCTTCAGTAGAAACGTTTATTTTTTTGTTATTTTATCCTATATCTCACTGATTATGGTCAGTTAAAATAAAATTCACTGTAAAATCAGTAAATTTTATTGTAAAACCAGTAATCGCTAGTTCGTTCATTTACCGCTACAATCGCTATCTCTCTCGTATTTAATTTTAGTTATAAGAATTATATAAAGTTTGCAAAAAGCGACATTTAAAATTAGAAGTATTACTTCGATTTAATTTCTGATACAATCTTAATAGAGAGGCTTCAGATATTAAATCGATCTTTATAAGTCGGACAAATAAATGTCTGGCGATTTAATGAAAATTATTTGTTCGTTATCTATTTAAAATAACAAGTTCAATATGCATGTAATATAAATAAAATAAAATTTTTAATATAATAAATATTTAGTAAATATAAATAAAATTTTTAATTTTATATGAAATAGATAGGGAGATGAATTATAGTTTAATATTACTGACAATAACGAAAGAAATATTACTGATATTGAGAAATATTACTGATTGAAACAGTCAAAATTATTAACTGATTCTTTCAATAAAATATCACTGATTTACAATGCTGTACTTATTACTGCTGTAATCAGTGATTGTTTACTGTTTTTCAGTGATAATACACTGATTCACTTTTAGAGAATATATATTTAAAAATAAAAATGAGAGAACCTAAAATAAAATATATCCTTATTATATATTTTTTTTATCTGTAGACATGAACATTAGTAGGCCGTATAAACAATAAACGCTTAATTTATTTAGTGTTACAAATATACACTTCGGGTTTACAGCGCTTACTGCATAAATTGTCGTTTTAACAAATGATACAATCGTATGGCATATATGATAACGATAGCCAGTTTATATCCTTGGAAATCGTACAATGCTTCGTAATATATGTTTATCTGTGTGCAGTTAGTAACGATCAGATAAAGTGGCAGTGTGAGTAAAAACACTATGGGCTGTTACCGCACAAAATTGCCGTTAGGTCGATACCCTGTTATACCCAATCTCTATGTAAACCTTTCTTGTGTTACGTTTCATATCGCATGCATTACATTTATTTCCTCGGATATTAACATGTCGTGAAATACATACATTTGTTTTAAATTAGAATTTATAAATAACCATGCATTTATATGTATTTTGAAAGAAAAATAAAGAGATTAAATAAAATTATTTTGTTATCGAATACATATTTTAAAAATAAATCAATGATAATATTTCCAATGACAAAAATAAAAAAAAATAGAGAATAGGTATATAACTGATTAGGAAAATTAATTAAATAAATGTTACTATTTACTTTACTTATTTTATTTGAAATAAGCACAAGTTTTTGCTCAATTAATTTTATTTTCGCATCATTCCTCGTATACTTATATGTAATGTAGCTGTTGAACTTGGTCATTACACGGCTTTGTTCGCGAACATTGTTCTGAATGCACTGAGCTTGAAACTACGAATGCACTAGGTTAAGTTCCAGGAAGATGATGTAGGTCGCCGCGGTTATAGCTGAGTCGTTTCTGTATTTTCTACCGGGAAATCACACGCGGAATGAGGTTTGAAGAATGTATGTGCTTCGTTCTACAAAATTTAATGATATAAGAGATAATATTAATCGATTATTATTATTGCGACACGATCCTTAGTAGCAAGAAAGCTACAAAATTAAGGATTGATTACACAGGCCCGCGAGGTTTTTTTTTTAAAGATGCAATAATGATTTTCGACGTAATTTTATGAGCTGAATTCGAATCTGGCCGCCGAATTTGCGTAGCATGTCAAGTTTTTGAGTCATTTGTAATTGAATGGCTCAAAAATCGCTATTTTGGCCAATTTCATGAATTTATTGACAGGAAACTAAATTTTTTGAAATATTTCTGCCAATGGCATCGTATAATACTCACTTTCGCCTTTCAAATCCACTTTCGATTACCGCCGCACGATTTTTTTTCGCTGAGATATATAAGTATGACGTTGTAAGAAAATTTACGTTGAAGAAAATTTATATAGACATCAATATGGTAAATCCATGATCTTGAAATTTGAAAAGACTGACATATGTCAGGTTTGATTGGCCAAAAAAATATTGTAAAGAAATGTCTAATATAATTGTTACACATTTTGATAAATTTTTCTAAATTTTATGCCTTTTTATTGTGATTCTATTCGCCATATTGGATGCGCCATTTTTAATTTCAAAAGGTGACAGAAAGTATTTAAAAATGTATATTTTTACCCTAATTTTGATTCGTAAGGAGATAGAGAGGTGGCACGGTTTAGAATGGCTTATTAAATTCCTATGCATGACCAGTCTTATGACTTGTACTCGTATATCTGAGCGAAAAAAAATCGTGCGGCGGTAATCGAAAGTGGATTCGAAAAATAAAAGTGAGTATTATACGATGCCATTGACAGAAATATTTCAAAAAATTTGGTTTACTCACAATCAGTGCACAAAATTACGTCAAAAATCACTATTGCATCTTAAAAAGAAATTTTGATCCCCTTTTTTGCAGGCCTGTGTTATTTCATTAGTAGACAAACTTTTACCTCTCATATAGCAATTTGTTTCACGATGCTCTGTCATACTTTCTTTTTCACAAGAATTCGCATTATATTATATTTGTGAAGCATTTTCAACGTTCAGCCTCCTTGTTTTTATCGAGGGGACTAATTCTATTAAACGATTAATCCATCAAGTGACCCTTTTGATATATGACATTTAATTTATGTTACTTGGCCGAGGTACTTTCTGCGATTTGTACGTTTACTGTTGCTTAACCGTCGCGAAGTAAGCTGCTCGCAGTTAAACCTGATAACTCTCGCAAAATTAATCTCAGTAATAATTGCGCTCGTAGCAGTCTGCAGTCGCGCGCCCATTTAGCTAATCGCATTTACTAATTGTAACCGCGACCGCCGTAAGATTTCCGCTCTGACTCGATCAGGCAGTTGTTAAACGGTGGGACCGGATTACGACGTAATGCGTTTGCTTGTTGCGTAGATCTATCGAAGAGATCGGCCTATTAATAGAATAAAAAATTTTTTTTTAATTTTTTATCAATTTATTAATTTATTAAAATTTTTTTATTCATGAAATCAACGTCTTTCTTTATCGGCCTATTTTTCACTTTACTAGATATGTCGATATCATGGAATTCATGCGTGAGATTTGCGAACAATAATGTATATAGGAAGCCAGAATACAATGTTTAAAAAGAAAAATCCAACCATCGAATAAATTAAATATAAATGGCAACTATTACACGCATTCCTGATATATTTGAATTTATATTTTGCAGCGCAGAACTTTAATATCGTTTAAATAAATTTTAATCGGTATTAATATGAGAGGGGAGGGGTATATTGCAATATAAAATTTAATAAAATCTTTGCGGTTTAAACGATTATGTTTTAACATAACCATTTAGATCATTTTCAGGTCATGGTGTATTTTGCACGTACAACGCTGTGCGTTTTTCTTTGATAAAGCGCTAATTGAATGCACTGAAAGAAAAATATGGTTGCAGTTATTATAATTTAACTATAAAACCTAGTTATTTTTGGTGACAACTACATTTATATAGTTATTTTAACAGTGTAATTTATAATAAATCCAATAATATATTATTGTTATTGTGAAATTAATATATTTTCATGCAACTATACGTAGGTTGGTACACACATAACTGTCATTTTTACATGATAAGTGATACTGTAATTATGATGCTGACAACTAAAATGAAAGTAAAAGGAACTATATACTGTAGTAATAAATTGTACTTATATTAATAGTAAAATATTATATTTTTTATATATAATTAAGTTAATAATATATGTGGTTCTTATAACTTTATAGTTTATAAGGTTTATAAGGTACATTCAATTATGAAAAAAGTTTCCAATACTATATTTTATTAAGAAGAATTTAATTATATAATATAATTAAACTGATAAACAATAATGGTAGGAAGAGCGCTCTGCGCAACACATGTACGTGGCTCTCTGAAGTACATGTAAGCAACGTCCTCTATTCTATCATTACTACTCATAAGAGGAAAAAAAATATACATTAGACTTCGTCTTAGTACCAGTCCTTTATACATATTTCATGAAAAATTGAATACAAGTTAGTCATTTATGGTAAATAAAGAAACATGTGTCACACATCTCTTTTTAATTTCAATGATATTTATAGTATAAATTTGCAGTTAAAAATATAGTTAAATGAACTATTAATATAGTCACAAAAATGTTTATATGTATGATTACTTTTTTTACCTTTTATAGTTATATAGTTTATATAGTACACAGATTGGAAAATACTAAATAGTGAAACGAATGTCAAGAATATGGTTACATTTATCATAATTGTGATTGTGTAGTTTATAAAAAATGATTAAATATTGATTTAATAATGATTTAATATTTCACATTATCATAATTTATAGTAAAATTTTTACCCTGATTGGCAGAACTATTCGTATAAAGTTATTTTTACCAACATTATAGTAACAATAACTATAAAAATGATAATTGCAACTATAATTATTTAACTATACAATTATAGTTGTAAATGCCAAACACTTTTCTCTCAGGTGCGTTGCAAAAACGTTACAACTTCCCTACCTTTACCGTAGAAAAGGTCGACCTCATTCGGTATCATTTATTCGCAATTAATTCGCACGAACGTTTGCGGAACGGTGGGGACGAATTCGCGGATTTAACGGCGTAAGTTTTCCTGAAATACGTTTTTCGGGGCGATTACCCTTCATGGCGCGACGCATTCGCTAATTGAACCCGCTACCGCAACGACGTTTCTTCTCTTCTCTTTTCTTTCTTTCGTTTTTTTTTTCGCATCGCGCCGATGCGAGTTATTAAACGTAGAATATGTCCGGCCATGCCAGGATTGCGGAAACTTGTTATCGCATCCACTGTGACGACGACGTCGTTTCTTTCTTTCTTTTTTTTTTTCTCTAGCGCGTTCTCCAAAATTTTCGCGAGCGCACGCGTGCATCGATGCAAATGGCCCGGCCTCTCTGTACGCCGTTAATTCGCTTACGTTCCATTCGAGCTCCAGGCAAAAAGGGTAATTATTTTCATTCGGACCGGAAAGTGCCTAACGAAGCGAGTCGCGTGTTACTGTTCGGACGGCTCGCGTTCCGATTGCTGCTTTGTGTCGCTAACTAGGAACGTTTGTCGGGTCTCCGGCTCTCGGTTTTTGGACCGTCCCGCGGCGTTGTGTAATCATAAGCGATTGTTAATGCAACCCGGCAGACACGGGGAGAATTAAAACTGGCCGAAGTATTATTATTTCTGCAATGAAAATGAAACTCGCGCCGTTTATCCCGCTGGAATTGTCGTCGGGTATTTTTTTCAGTTGTGCGCGGATGTTTCAAATTACTCGGGTTACGCAGTGAAACCTAACGGAGAGAGATCACAGCATAACAAATACATTACACAGGCCTGCAAAAAAGGGGGTCAAAATTTCTTTTTAAGGTGCAATAGTGATTTTTGACGTAATTTTGTGCGCTGAATCCGAATCTGGCCGCCGAATTTGTGTAACACGTCAGGTTTTTGAGTTATTTGTAGTTGAATAGCCCAAAAATCGCTATTTTGGTCAATTTCATGAATTTATTGTGGGTAAACCAAATTTTTTGAAATATTTTTGTCAATGGCATCGTATAGTACCCACTTTTATTTTTTGAATCCACTTTCGATTACCTCCCCCCTCCCGCCGCACGATTTTTTTTCGTTCAGATATACAAGTCATAAGACTGGTCATACATAAGAATTTAATAAGCCATTCTAAACCGTGCCACCTCTCTATCTCCCTACGAATCAAAATTAGGGTAAAAATATACATTTTTAAATACCTTCTGTCACCTTTTGAAATTAAAAATGGCACATCTAATATGGGGAATAGAATGACAATAAAAAGGCATAAAATTTAGAAAAATTTATCAAAATGTGCAACAATTGTATTAGATATTTCTTTACAATACTTTTTTAGACAACCAAACCTGACATATGTCAGTCTTTTCAACTTTCAACATCATGGATCTACCATATTAATGTTTATATAAATTTTCTGTAAGGTAAATTTTCTTACGACGTCATACTTATATATTTCAGCGAAGAAAAATTATGCGGCGGTAATTGAAAGTGGATTTGAAGGGCGAAAGTGAATATTATACGATGCCATTGGCAGAAATATTTCAAAAAATTTGGTTTCCTCGCAATAAATTCATGAAATTGGCCAAAATAGCGATTTTTGAGCCATTCAATTACAAATTACTCAAAAACGTGACGTGCTACGCAAATTCGGCGGTCAGATTCGGATTCAGCGCACAAAATTACATTGGAAATCACTATTGCATCTTAAAAAAAAAAACCTCGCAGGCCTGTGTTATTTATTACAGCACACTGTAAATCTTTTAAAATTTTTGAAGCAATTACAATGGTCAACAAAAAAAATGATTTTAACTTTTTCCTGTTATAATTTTGCAGTTTTGGGCTTATCTAATTGTAAGTGTGCTGATTTCGAGTACAGCAGTAGTTTTTTTTAACAGCTCTTGTTTTTTAATATTTTTAGACTATCCCCTTTAGACATCACGTGCAGGTTTTTTGAGTTTTACTCAACTTCAAATTATTATTTTTTTAACTTTCGATATGTCTTCGACTCGGAGACGTTGTTTACATAATCCAGATAGTTTTTGTTATATTTGTGGTGAATATATCTTTCAAAAAGATATTGAAAATCTATTTCAGAATTTGTTAATTGTAATATCTTATAAATAAAAAAAGAGTAAAGCTGATACAACTAAACTACTATTTTTTTCGTAATCAGTGCCTTAGATATAACCTATAATACATGTTAAATGTCAGGAAAAAATTTGAGTGTTGACCAGTATTATTCGATCTTGATATTAAGAGTGACATTTAAAATCTGGATGAATCTGATTCATTTTTTCGAAAAAGAATCCAAATTGGTTGCAAAATTGGTGTGCACATTTTTATATTAAAATAAAATTGCTCAAGTTTCATCATCTGCTTTATTAATGACCAAATAAATCGTCACGAAATTCTATACCGATCCGATAAATACTTACATTTTTCATTCGCGAGGAACGAAAGGTAAAAATAAGCGTCCCGTTGCCGCGATTGCACATAAATATCGAACCTCGAGCTCCAATTATAGGACAATAAATCAGATATGTCAAATCTCCGATCGCATTATTCGTGAGAAATCTCACGACGATTGCAACTTCTGATAAGCTTTTAGTTACACTGATTGGAATCGCCCTCGCGTTGCGACGACTGTCTCGACCGCAATATCGCTCTGAGGGCTGTCGGACTATTATTTCTGGACGAATTAACCGGGGGACGCGGAGTGCTTGACGCGAACGAGACGCTCGTTATTTTCTCTTTCGAAGTCCGGTTAAGCCTGGGGAATTGGACTATCTAGGGTGGAGGGGGAGGAGGAATAGCAGACAGATTGAAACTTCTCTAGGGCACGATAGATAACAAACTGCGTCCCGTATATTTTTAGACAACTTGTATCGCGAAACTATTATTGTCAAAATCAAATATATGTATCCAATTTTGCCTAATATAATATAATTTTCGTAATTTCTCAATACAAATATAATAATTAATAATTTGGAATATTAATTATTAGCCTTATACATTATTATTTTTTTTAAATTTATTAAGTTAAATTATCAGATTATGAAATGATTTTTTATTCTATGAAAATAGCGTCGGAAATATTTAAATAAAAATATAGACTATCTACAAATTCATATAAGTTTGAAGAGATAGTGGTGGAATTTAGATAAATTTCAACTGTCTTGGTAAAATTGCACTTTAAAACATATGATTTTAAAATAATATTATTAGTTTACGGTATGTGCTTTATTATTTTTATTGTTTATAAATACAAATACAAATGTGCTTTAATATTTTTATTGTTCAAAAATACAAATATGAAATAAAAATATTTGCGTGATTGCGTGACTGTTTTTCGCTGGCGTATAATAAATATAACATTGGTCAACATTCAAATTTTTTCCTGACATTTAACATGTATTATAGGTTGTATCTAAGACACTGATTACGAAAAAAATATTAGTTTAGCTGTATCAGTTCTACTTTTTTTATTTATAAGATATTACAATTATTATCGATTATCAATATTTTTGAAAGATGTATTCGCCATAAATATAACAAAAACTATCTGGATTATGTAAACAACGTCTCCGAGTCGAAGACATACCGAAAGTTAAAAAAATAATAATTTTGAGCCGAGTAAAACTCAAAAAAACTGCACGTCATATCGAAAGGGGATAGTCTAAAAATATTAAAAAACAAGAGCTGTTAAAAAACAACTACTCGAAATCAGCACACTTAAATAAGCCCAAAACTGCAAAATTATAAGAGGAAAAAGTTAAAATTATTTTTTTTGTTGACCAGTGTAATATATCGAATATTTATTGCATATATTATATCGTATATTATTTCTTTTTTTAAAGATTCGACTGAGATAAAGTATAATATATAATCAGATAATTTAATGAAGTTGTTGACACCTTTTGCTGATAGGCTGCTAATTTTTTATCAGCAACGAAAATGACGAGTTTCCAAAACGGGCCAGTTGAGTAAGAACTGAAGTTTTCGCGATCAAAAATGACTATAAAAGGATAATAATTTCGTATTGCAAGATACATAGTTTTACGGTGGAGTTCATAATTATGTCCGCTTTACGTTGTTTCGTATGCATGTCCATGCGTATTTCTCCCTCCTGCTTCGCTTTAACGCGAAGTTTTATGGGTTTGAAATTACGACGAAAGTTTTAATCACGTACTTCCATTAGTCATGCACTCCATTCGACGCGCGACTTTGCCACCGAATTTCGCGGCACCGGAAGACGGCACGTCTCCTGCGTCGTGCGCTCGTACGTGTAACGTATTTTCGCGGGTCCGCCGCGAGAACCGCCCGAAATCTCAGGATATCGTCGCGATAAGGGGTCTCGATTCTCCGAGTGTCGATATACCTGAGAATCCCGTGAAAATCGGATCGAGTTATCGGATTGGATTGCGAAACGTCGCGGAGAAAAATCCTCCGCGAATATCAGAATTTCAACTTGGAATTTCATTTCACCAAAGTCAGAAATGCATTGCGGCACGTGCGCAAGACAGCGTTTACGCGATTCAAGAGGGAAAAATAGATCTTGCATTTTTTTTAAGGGGAGCTTTAACTGAAGGAGAAAAAAGTTTAGTTTTACCGCGACATCAGCCGAGACGCGATTTGAGGATTTAATTCACGATGCGCGAGTCTGAGCGAGATAAGGGAGAGATCGTGAAATGCTCTCTAAAAGTGAATCAGTGTATTATCACTGAAAAACAGTAAATAATCACTGATTACAGCAGTTATAAGTACAGCACTGTAAATCAGTGATATTTTATTGAAAGAATCAGTTAATAATTTTGACTGTTTCAATCAGTAATATTTCTCAATATCAGTAATATTTCTTTCGTTATTGTCAGTAATATTAAACTATAATTCATCTCTCTATTTCATATAAAATTAAAAATTTTATTTATATTTACTAAATATTTATTATATTAAAAATTTTATTTTATTTATGTTACATGCATATTGAATTTGTTATTTTAAATAGGTAACGAACGAATAATTTTCATTAAGTCGCCAGACATTTATTTGTCCGATTTATAAAGATCGATTTAATATCTGAAGCCTCTCTATTGAGATTGAATCAAAAATTAAATCGAAGTAATACTTCTAATTTTAATTGTCGCTCTTTGCAAACTTTATATAATTCTTATAACTAAAATTAAATAGAGATTAAATAGAAATTAAATAGAGAGAGATAGCGATTGTAGCGGTAAATGAACGAACTAGCGATTACTGGTTTTACAGTAAAATTTACTGAATTTTACAGGGAATTTTATTTTAACTGACCATAATCAGTGGGATATAAGATAAAATAACAAAAAAATAAGCGTTTCTACTGAAGATCAGTAAAATACTCACTGATTCTCAGTGAAATCTTATTTTATTGTTTAAATTAGTGATATTTTCACTGATTATGGACTTTTAGAGAGTGTTTGCCCTCGAAACGGTTAAAATGGCACGGTAAAGAATAATAAAACGATTTAGGAAATGTTGTTTAATGCTTATCTCGCGACATTCGAAGAAAATTAAAACGCAATTTACGACAGACGAGCGTCTTACGCGCGCGAAAAAATGGCCGCTCCGAAGGACCGCTAAGCCTCTAAGCTTCTTAGCGCGCTGCTGATATGCTTCATTTTAATGATGGCTCGCGTTCGCGAGTTACATATTTTTTCGACTATGAAATTTGCCGACGTAATAATTTCACATAATGGGATGGCACTGCCGCGATAGCGTCCAATCTCCGCGAAGAATCTCGATAATAGAATCTCGGCAAACTGTGTATTGGACTTTCATGACAGCCCGGGATCTCGAAATGTATTACAAATTGCGTCCGTAATCTACGCTGCAATTTCTAATGCGGAAGTACTCTGGAATCGCTCGGCGATCTGCCTGACGCGTTTTCGTTATCGCTCGTCATCGTCGCGAAGGCGGTGGATCTTATCGGGTATCCTGTATGACGTTCGCGTTATTAAAGCCGCCACCCCCGGTCCGACGCCGGCCGTCGTCGTCGTTTACCCCGAAAATGGCGGCGCGTTTCCTAGAAGCGGTCAGGAATCGCCGAGCTAATATCGGCAGAAGCATTAGTGTGTTTGGCAGGGTGGAAAGAGACGGTGGCATGCCGTGGGTAATACAGGCGTCATGCAACGCCACACGCAACCACAAAAATCTCGTGCAATACACCCTTACGCCCTTATTTGTGCGCGTCCCCTTTTCTTCACCGTCTATCCTCCAGCAACCATACTCGTCTACACTGTGGGTGGTGTGTGCATTCGCGTACGCGCGTTTGTGTAATCTGCATTACAGGCTCACAAAATGGTTACCACACACGCATAACGCTGTACAAAGGTTCGCGTTGAGCGTTATAGCACGGACAAGAAAGCGACGGGGGTAGACAGGGGCTGTTTCGTCGCAAATCATAGGTACCGCGACGAACGTGCGCGCGATCTGGCCAACGATTTCTTTGTAAACCGTCGTTGTCGCCACGAAGACTCATTATGTCCCTAACCCCTCCTGAACCCCGGAATATGGTCGGCGCGGATCTTATTTTTAGAAAGCACGGCTCGGTGAGCTGCGCGCCTCGGTAAGAGGAGTCGTTAAAATACACGCTCAGGAATACCTGGGTCCAGTGTTTGCTGTAGATAATTTCAAAATTATCTGGATAAAGATAAAGATAAAAATCCGTAAATTTATCTTAGATGAGATAAAGATGATTTTGCTTTTACTTAATCTAGATGAAAGATGAGATAATTATTGCGATAATCTAGATAATTATTTAGATATTTTTGTTTATTTTAAAAGACTATAAATATTTGTAAAAAATGTGACGCAGATTATAAATGGAATATTAAAATCATAAACAAATATTCTTTCTCTTTTCCTAAAGAATATTTAAATAATAGCAAAAAGGTATATAAATGATATGATAAATATTTACTTATTAATTTATATTTATAATATATTTATAATATAATAATAATAATAATATAAAAAATATATTTTAGATATTTTAGATAGATTTTTGAAAGCTTGCTTTAGATTTTTAGAAAACTTTTTTGCATAATGAAAACGTCATCTTAGACAATTTTTAGATAAGATGACATATATTTTTCATCTAAGATAAAGATGAAGATACTTTGTATTTCTTCATCTAATTAAAGATGATCTATTTCTTTATCTAGATGATTATATAGATAATTTTATCTAGATACCAGTAAACACTGCCTGGGTCCTTCCGAGGGAAAGAATGTGTTTGTTTGATGTGTATTTGTTTTCTCTAATTCTCTCTCTCTCTCTCTCTCTCTCTCTCTCTCTCTCTCTCTCTTTCTCTCTCTCTCTCTTTCTCTCTCTCTCTCTTTCTTAACAAAGTAAACTTGTTGTGCGGCGTATCACCTAGTGCGACCGTTCAGCCGTCTGATCCTCCGAGTAAATAACATTTGCATCGCGACACTCTTTCCTACCTGAACGAACAAAGTACGAGATTAATTTCCGCATTGTCGCGCCTGATGCATGCAATCGCCTGTGATTCTCATCCCTCTTATATTGTTTACATAACATACTGTATCGTTAAAACTCAAAATCAGATCAGTACGTTTCACGATAAATAGTAGGGGCTTACGGTTTTGTAGACCGTGATAACAATTTTTTTCATCATAGTAGAGCAGGTTTTTAATGTAAAAAGGAGTGAAAAATATTAGCTGTAATTTATTCTGCCCCCACAAACACATTTAAATAACATTTAACAATCTCAAGGATTAACAGCATTATCAGATATTTTAATGCGCGAAAAAAAATTGATATCATATTTTCTATTTTTATTAAATACTCTGATTTTGCACGATGCATGAAGCACGCATATGATGTGATAAAATTGTATGTCAAGCGATACATAAGACTGAATCGAATTTAATAATTTTGCTTTAATCTTTTCTGGTATATTCCGTATAAATTGATAGAAACAAGTATCTATATAATTGATAAAAGAAAGTGTCTATATTATTCGCGTGAAATTATGACATACAATTAAGGTGTACTTTTAATAAGTAAGCGCGCAATTTAGGAATTTTCTCATATTCTTGTAAAACTAGGTGACTCATAAGGATTTCTAAAGAATCTAGAATAAAACTTCTAGAGATTAATTGATAATTCAGCATGGGAGAATGAGTTCTTTTTATATGTGATTCACAAATGTAGTCATACTATTCTATTGTATGGGGGTTCTATTGTATAGTATATCGGTGAAAAAATATATTTTTCAAAAAAGTTTTATTTATTACTTTCTATTACAATGAATATATACATGTATATATTTCCTGTTGCAAAATAAGAAATTCATAACTATGATATTGATAACATCGTTTATTTGATACCTTCCGGTATCTCGTTTCGTTCGTTACAGCATATTTTTTTTCCATTATATTATACGTTTTTATACTAAATTCTAAATTTTTTCAGCTTACATTTTAATGATTTAGTTTCTATTATTACAAACGCCATTGAATTTTATGAACGCAGTCCAAAAGAGGATTTTATTAAAAAAAAAAAAAAAAGAAATAACGCGCACGAGACATTCTCTCTACCATCGCAATCTGCCAGTCACGTTTGAGTTTGCATTTTCTTTTTTTCACATCTCTCGCGGAATATTGGTTTGGTACGGTAATTCGGTTAACCACCTTTTGCAACTACACAAATCGCTATATCGTTTGCTACCTCGAAACAATATCCAGGTAAATGTACTTTTCGCGTGGAATCAAATATTGCGCGGTCACTATATATTTACATATATGTACATATTTATCAATACACTTTATTCTTATTTATCTGGCGTGATGTTTTCCGTGTGCAAACTTTCGAACCGCTTAATACCATATCAATATTATCGACATATGCGGGCAACGACATCTGTTAGCTTTCTCTTTTTATAGTTAAGAGTATAATTACATAAAATACATTATCACGTTTTTTTTAGTCGATTTAATTTGGCAGGCACTTCTTGATTGACGCTATAATACAGCGTCCGCTTAATTAATGGTGTTCCATGCTGATGCGCTTATTATGTTATCATCTCATTGTAAGTAATTTCATGCTATTTGTCTTTGGGATATTAAACATAAAATTAGAATAATAATGATTAAATTACATGGATGAAATACCTTGATATTATTTTCTTATATATAAAAAATTACAACATTTGTATTTATGACTGACGTAATAATGGATAAAATAATTAAGGATTTTTGTATCTATTTTCAAAATATTGAGAATTTAATGAAAATTGTACAGAATGTCCTTATATATGTTTAGAATCCTTGGTACAATTTTTAAATCGATTCATTAAAGCGTTCACAAGTTATAAGGATTTTAATTTGCACCGAATTAACACATGTTCTTATAGGAAACGTATAACCACGTTGATTCAAATGACAAAAACACATGGAAATAATATTCAGAATTTGTTTAAAATTTGCAAAATTTTAGATACAAAGGAAATATTTGGTCAAATAATATTATACAAGTACTAACTGGTTAAAAAGATATTAAATATAATTCAATGAAGTTAGCCATGTATCTGTCACAAGGCGAAATTCTCTGCCAAAAGTTAATCATTTCGAATTAACAAAATTCGGAATATTTCAAAAACGCAATAAATATTAAAAAATCTCTGTACTGTACACTGTAAAAAATTTTTGTGTAAATTTACAACTATTATAGTGGGTAATGTTGAGATCAACTATTAAAGGTGTATATTTACATACATTAGTAAATTTACATTTCATAGATAAAATTATTATCTTAAATAGTAAGTAAGCATCTTGTACTAATAAATTTACATGTTAGAAGTAGATTTCTAGAAATGTTTATGTAATAATAATTTTGTATATGTATTTATACAATTTCACATATTAAATTTAATTTAAAATTACATACATGATTAGTGTAACAATTACGCTATTTATAACGAAAATATATAAATTCACGTACTTTTACAAAAATTAGCTATTTTACTCTTTATTGTGTAAATATTCGTTTATTAAGTATAATTTTTAAATTTTATAAATATTACAAAAAATTGTACATTTACATAAAATCCAAAACTTACATTTTTAACCTTGTAATTTCTCATCAAATATAAACAAATATTTACACAACAAAGAGTAAAAAAATTAATTTTTGTAAAAGTACATGAATTTATATATTTCCGTTATAAATAGCGTAATTGTTACACTGATTATATGTGTAATTTTACATACTTTTCCACACAATTTCTTATTCAAAATACACCAAAAGTATATTCGTCAATATTGATTTTCAGTTACTTTTTGCTGGGATTGTACGTACAAAACATCCTTAAGAGATTGATATAATAACATTTTAGAATTTTATTTTATTTATCGAAGAGGAAAAATAAAAAAGAAAGAGGAAAAGAGAAATTGCGCGTGTAAGATGAATTACGAGATGGGCGGGTCATCCATATGAGCATGTTTTGATGGATGCAGACTTCTTTCGCGGGACACCCGTTCATGGCTTAAGGTTTATCTCGGTGCATCGCGAAAAATAGTCGTGGAAATTCCCGTGGAATAAGATTGGTATCGTGATAACGGCGGATCTGGCGAATGCACTCGCTCGCACATCCGTACATCGCCTGTATCGATCCGTCCATAAATCGGATCTCGCCAGAATCTCCTCTCGAGCCGTCCTTGATCCTTGCCGATGTGATAATTGGCGAAACGACGATGGTCTCGATGATGGAAACCGGCTCGATGTAACGTCAAAGGTCGCACGCGCACGCACACGTGTGCATGCGTACGTGCGTACGCGAAGTTGATTAAATCACTCGCTGAGATCCGGACGAGAGAACGCGCGCGATAATTATCGCTCGTTAGCTTGTTATGTTATCTGAATTTGTAATCAATACCTCCGAGAGGAAGTCCGAAGCATCGGATCGCGCTCTCGTTGCTCGCACCCTCCTCCCTCCTGCCTCTCTCCCCTCGCCCCCTTCCTCTGTTCCCTTATTGCTGGAAGCCGCATACTGTGACAATCATTAATTAGACCAGATAATTCGTAACTCATTAGTTTATCTCCGTTTATTCCATGATTCTGTAGATAACTTCATTATCGATGACTTTTTTTGTACAACTGAATTATAAATTCGAGTTATAAATTCGAAAATTGCACCTATAAAAGAGCGGAGACATTGACGTTTACTTCAGCATTCAATTGGGAAAAATAAAGCGAATGAATTTGTCGAATATAAATAAATTATAGTGATCAGTAGTATGTATTTTGAGAGTAGTATGTATTTTGAGGTTTTTCGATGCGTTCTAATTTCGTTCTTTATTTGTCACGGAGCTGAAAATCGGAATGGGTTAAGCATTAATTAGTTAAGTAAACGACAGCAGCAACACATTCGAATTAAGTGATTTTGCAGATTAAATTGTTAATTAAGTATCCTCGGTTAGCGTCGGCTAATTAGAGTCCATAAGTTATGAATAAAGCTGGGAAAACGTGTCGCAGCTGCGATTTTGGTCGACAAAGATCGTGCAATTTCTCTAAATTGTTTTAGAAGAAATAAATCTAAAAATAATTTTTCATGCATTTTAATAATTTTTAAAACTCTCGTGTCGTTACAGCGATATATATATATATATATATATATATATATATATATATATATCGCTGTAACGACACGAAAGTTTTAAAAATTATTATGCATGCACTTGACATTATAAAAATAATCGCGAAAAAAAGAATAATTACACAGACCTGCGAGGTTTTTTTTTTAAGATGCAATAGTGATTTCCGACGTAATTTTGTGCGCTGAATCCGAATCTGGCCGCCGAATTTGCGTAGCACGTCACGTTTTTGAGTAATTTATAATTGAATGGCTCAAAAATCGCTATTTTGGCCAATTTCATGAATTTATTGCGAGAAAACCAAATTTTTTGAAATATTTCTGCCAATGGCATTGTATAACATTTACTTTCGCCCTTCAAATCCACTTACCGCCGCATGATTTTTCTTCGCTGAGATATATAAGTATGACGTTGTAAGAAAATTTATGTTAAAGAAAATTTATATAAACATCAATATATGATAGATCAATGATGTTGAAAGTTGAAAAGACTGACATATGTCAGGTTCGGTTGTCCAAAAAAGTATTCTGAAGAAATATCTAATACAGTTGTTACACATTTTGATAAATTTTTCTAAATTTTATGCCTTTTCATTGTGATCCTATTCGCCATATTGGATGCGCCATTTTTAATTTCAAAAGGTGACAGAAGGTTTAAAAATGTATATTTTTATCCTAATTTTGATTCGTAGTGAAATAAAGAGGTGACATTTAGGGTTGATAGAGGTTGATTTAAAATGGCTTATTAGATTCCTATGCATGAGCAGTCTTATGACTTGTATATCTGAGCGAAAAAATATTGTGCGGCGGTAATCGAAAGTGGATTCGAAAAATAAAGGTGAGTACTATACGATGCCATTGACAGAAATATTTCAAAAAATTTGGTTTACTCACAATAAATTCATGAAGTTGGCCAAAATAGCGATTTTTGGGCTATTCAACTACAAATAACTCAAAAACCTGACATGTTACTCAAATTCGACGGCCAGATTCGGATTCAGCGCACAAAATTACGTCAAAAATCACTATTGCATCTTAAAAAGAAATTTTGACCCCCTTTTTTGCAGACCTATGTTATTAATTGACATATATTAATCTAAATAGACTGCGCCGGCGGCGGGCCGTTTAATTAAACGCAAATTAAATTGCTAATTTATCTATCCGACTCGGTCGACCAGCAATGAGCAATGGTCGCGGAGCTCGATGATCACGGAATTTGCAGCAGCTGCGAGAAAGAACTTTCAAAGTGCTCAACGACTTGGGAACTTTTGGAAACTCGAGTGTTGAGATTATGATATCAGGCATGAATTTGAGAAATTAAGGAGAAACAAATGTCATGTTTAAGTGCAGAATGAAGAAAGAAAGGATCTTTTTATATTTTTTTTCAGACGACTTTAAATATTTCTTATATTATTATAATTAACATTAAAAATTCATCGTTCAATTCCAAAAAATACGGCATGATGTTACATTATTATACGTCGCATGCGTCGCATGCGCGTGTGAAAATGCTTTAGAGTGTTTTACATAAATATATGCTTTTTTATTTAATTTATAATAATTTATAATAATTTATAAGAATTTGTGCGTCTCGTAAAATCGGTGACTAAAATCACAATGAAATATAAACGACTATATATCTGGAAATGTCTCATAGCGAGCACGCGTTGCATACGCATTGAAATTTCTCAAATGCATATGGATGCTGAAAAAATGCTTTTTAGTCGAATATATTTGAAATTGCCAGCGTGCTCAGTGTTCCTTTTATAAATACCGAACATATTTCTGACATCAATGGCGTTATGTGCTGTGCAAAAAATTAATAAACATTCGTTTATCGAATGTTATATATTTCTTCAGCGCTCTTAAAATTTATTTGATTAATTTTTATTAATATTGAAATAAATTTTATTTAATATTAATTTTAATTATACAAACAAATTTAATAATGTGCTTAAAATAAATGCTGTACATTTTCGGAAATATAATAAAACCGTATACACACAAATAGTGTGCGTGTGTGTTTTTATATAATATAAAAAATTATATTAACATGCGTAACAGATTTCGGATATTCGAAACGTTCTTCATTATTGGTGACACAATTTGTTATTAAAAATTATTAGGTATGTTATCTGAGGAATAAATTTCGGCGCAACTAAATAACGTCGGGCTTTTTCAAGAGATAATTAGATAGCGTGAAAAATGTGTCTGCTCCACCCATTCTGGACAAACGAGTTTAGCTTTACATAGATTACGTAAGATGATATTCCATAAAAATATTAAAGGATGCCATCAAATAGTGTTGATAAAAATATTATTTTTTATATAAAATGAGAAATATCTTTATCACATTTTCGTCGCGTGAAATTTTAATGATAGAGATTACAATTTAAAAATTTAACTCAACCAAAATTCTTGCCATTTAATTGCATTATAATATCTTTCACTCTCTCTAAAAGTGAATCAGTGAAAATATCACTAATTTAAACAGTAAAATAAGATTTCACTGAGAATCAGTGAGTATCTTACTGATCTTCAGTGGAAACGCTTATTTTTTTGTTATTTTATCTTATATCCCACTGATTATGGTCAGTTAAAATAAAATTCACTGTAAAATCAGTAAATTTTACTGTAAAACCAGTAATCGTTAGTTTGTTCATTTACCGCTACAATCGCTATCTCTCTCGTATTTAACTTTAGTTATAAGAATTATATAAAGTTTGCAAAGAGCGACATTTAAAATTAGAAGTATTACTTCGATTTAATTTCTGATACAAGCTCAATAGAGAGGCTTCAGATATTAAATCGATCTTTATAAATCGGACAAATAAATGTCTGGCGATTTAATGAAAATTATTTGTTCGTTATCTATTTAAAATAACAAGTTCAATATGCATGTAATATAAATAAAATAAAATTTTTAATATAATAAATATTTAGTAAATGTAAATAAAATTTTTAATTTTATATGAAATAGATAGAGAGATGAATTATAGTTTAATATTACTGACAATAACGAAAGAAATATTACTGATATTGAGAAATATTACTGATTGAAAGTCAAAATTATTAACTGATTCTTTCAATAAAATATCACTGATTTACAGTGCTGTACTTATAACTGCTGTAATCAGTGACTATTTACTGTTTTTCAGTGATAATACACTGATTCACTTTTAGAGAGCTGAAGTTTAAATATATTTCATTTTCTACATGATATATTATTATATATACAGCATATTTCATACAGTAAAGATATTTTATATTTGTACAAATTGTTTTATAATTATATAATTTTAGGGATTTCCCATTTTTATTTATTTTAAATTTACAAGCGCATTATTATTCAAAATAAAAATGAAATGGCCACGTTCCGCGTTAAATGTGAGGCTACAGAATATAAGCGTGTACAATGTACTCTGCATATTCTAATATCTAGCATTCTTGAGGAAAAATGAGGAAGTGTGATGAAAAATCTTGTCCTGTGAAGCAGGCTCGCAGAAATTTCGCTGAAAAACGTAAATGTGTGCGCATATACATTAGCATGTTTGCAAAAACTGTGCAAAAAGTGTACGTAAAATGTCCGAAAAGATCCACTTAACGCCCTGTACCGGATGATGTTTACTTTATTTTAAACGATGAAACTTTTACATCGAAATTTACATGGAGAATTAAAAATATAAAGAAACGGCTTTAAGGAGCGTAAATAAAAAGTGGTTATAATATTGTTTTTAGATGTAGCATCTTATAAAAAATGACAACTATATTGGACATCATGGACCTTCTAACATTCGAATTAGAGAGGACCAATGTAATTTTGAAAATTCATTGTCTACATCTTTATCATTGTCTGCGTGCGGTTTTGCGATTTTACTATGTCTTTATTTTCTAATTTTATCTTCGGTTAATTTTATCTTTGTATATAAGTATTATTGCGCTGAAGAAGGCTTGAATAATCGCGCCAAAACGTCCGCTTTTCCAATGTTTTACATTTAATATTGATATTACTTGACATTGTCTTTGATATTTTGCTTGTATAATTAAATTTTATTTACCTAATAAGGTTAGTATTGTGAAATTTTTATTTACGCTCCTTAAAGCCGTTTCTTTATATTTATAATTTAATGGAGCAACGACTATATTTTATGGAGAATTAAGTTTCCGTTTTCCTAAACAGAACGTTAATTCGCAAAAGGGATAAATTCGGCGCGCTCTCTCTCTGGATCCTCGGTGTCCTCGTCGTTTCGATTCGCGTTGGAAAATTTAAACCGATCGAAGAATCCTCGAAACCACGATCGGAAAGGTTTCCGTTTAAATCTGTCCGCTTGATAACGATCGTACTGTCGGTACGGCAATGGTTAGCACGTCGACGCTGCGTGATGCGGGGGTGGCAGTGGCAGCGGTGCGATGGCAGGGTGGTGGTAGGTTTAAAGCAGATTGGCTTGCATGGCAGAAACTCCCGAAGTCGGAAGCTCGTTATGTGCAGCACGCAAACACACGACTCGAAATTATCTTCGTAATTAACTGCACTTCTTAACATAACGCATGGCGTGCCAAGCCGGCCAGACGGCGGGAATACGTATTTGGCGGAATCTACAAAGACGATACGTAACCTGAAACTGGCACCAGCTGCTAGACGTCTTCCCGCAGTCCGCTCTCTGCTGAGTTAAGATGAATTTGCATGGTTTATTCTGGACGATCACCTGTTTATTTATATCTAGAGATTGATTAAAAAATATGATACATCTCATATTTGAGCGAGAAAGAGAGAGAAAGACAGAAATTTTTATATTTCTCTCTTTCTTTGATTATTTAGAATCGCACATACACAATACTGTTCTATAATTTAATTATAAATAATTATTTAGAACCCTACTTACATAATATATCCATGCGTTCCGTAATTTAATTATAAACTATTTTATAGATGTATTCAAATCTGATCTCCGTATAACATAATAACATAAAACTTTCAACGTTTTTCGTTACAATTGAGTACTGCTTGCTTTGCATAATTTTTTAACGTTAATTACATAGGCCTGCGAGGTTTTTTCTTAAGATGCAATAGTGATTTCCGACGTAATTTTGTGAACAGAATTCGAATCCGGCCGCCGAATTTGCGTAGCACGTTTTTGAGTAATTTGTAATTGAATGGCTCAAAAATCGCTATTTTGGCCAATTTCATGAATTTATTGCGAGGAAACCAAATTTTTTGAAATATTTCTGCCAATGACATCGTATAATACTCACTTTCGCCTTTCAAATCCACTTTCGATTACCGCTGCATGATTTTTTTTCGCTGAGATATATAAGTATGACGTTGTAAGAAAATTTACGTTAAAGAAAATTTATATAGACATCAATATGATAAATCCATGATCTTGAAATTTGAAAAGACTGACATATGTCAGGTTCGGTTGGCCAAAAAAATATTGTAAAGAAATGTCTAATACAGTTGTTACACATTTTGATAAATTTTTCTAAATTTTATGCCTTTTTATTGTGATTCTATTCGCCATATTGGATGCGCCATTTTTAATTTCAAAAGGTGACAGAAAGTATTTAATTAAATTAAAAATGTATATTTTTACCCTAATTTTGATTCGGAGTGAGATAGAGAGGTGGTTGATTTAGAATGGCTTATTAAATCCCTATGCATGACCAGTCTTATAACTTGTATATCTGAGCGAGAAAAAATCTTGCGGCGGAGGGTAATTGAAAGTGAATTCGAAAGATAAAAGTGAGTACTATACGATGCCATTGACAGAAATATTTTTAAAAATTTGGTTTACTCACAATAAATTCATGAAATTGGCCAAAATAGCGATTTTTGGGCTATTTAACTACAAATAACTCAAAAACCTCACGTGCTACGCAAATTCGGCGGCCAGATTCGGATTCAACGCACAAAATTACGTCAAAAATCACTATTGCATCTTAAAAAGAAATTTTGACTCCCTTTTTTGCAGGCTTGTGTAATTATAAATATTGATTAATATTAAATAATATAATAAATATAATAATAATTATTATAAATATTAATTATTATTAATTATTAATTATAATTTGGATCGAGATAATGCAGGATGAGTCTATTTTATTTTCATTTTTATTTGTTTTAATGGGAATGATTTTATAAAAACGTTTGATGATTTTTTTCGTTTCTGTGTGTTACATGAGAAGAGCATTTTTCCCTCAGCATTTTTTTACTCTTTTATATCTTATTCGCACTTTGCACTTCTCACTGACCATTTCCACTTGCTACTTGTTCTAATTTACTTTGAACGCAACGAATTGGTACTCATTACACGTTCGAGGCATTGGTACGAGTAAAAGAGCGCCGGTGGCCTGTAAGACTTGTTTACCCTCTCTGTGCAGTGTGTGCTCGCCAAACGCGAACTCGGCTCCTTTCTTCGATTACCCATTTCTGGTCGAGACTTCTATCGTAAGACATATGTCAACATGTGCAAGTGTATGAGAAACACGAGTGGACATCTACTATATCGAGTATTAGATAAATCGGTGCTTGAGATTCGTAATTTACGCGATTAATGCGATTCATAATGACTTAATTAACGTATTACTTACGGCAATTTCGCGGCGAAAGGTAAATTGTAAACCTCGCTTGTTGCGCGCTATGCTATCGGGCTGGTTTATCAAATCGAATCGTTTCCAAGAGCGATCGATTTCTGACCCTTCACCTTAGAACGCACGTGGAAAAACAATGTAGAGCACGAAAGGGCGCGGTAGACATTTTGCGACACGCTTTAAAGATCGCCTGCTGGTAGTTCCCAAGATTGCAACACGGACGTTTCCGTGAACTGCAACTAATTTTAGGATACTTTATAGAACGTAATAAACATGACTTTACCGATCTTTTTATAAGCACGGAATTTCTAGAAGCGAGTTTAATTCTTCATCATTCTTACGTGTCGAGAAAGAATTCAACTTTTTTAATCGCTCAAAAAAATTAATTAATTTTTTAAATATTAAAAGTAACTCAGTATATATATATTTATTATTATTTAATTATTAAAAGTAATTTAATATATAATAATTATTATTTAATTATTAAAAGTAATTTAATATATATTATTTAATATATATTATTCTTGCTGAGAAATTAAACAGTAATGTTTGCTTTTGCTATTTTTGCTGCGGAATTAAACACTAACGTTTTGCTTTTTGCGTATTATTATAACATACGTTAATATAATATATAGAGGATGGGCGGCGAGTACCACAAAGCTTCCAAATCATTCTTTCGTGAAATTAAATTCTATGCATAATTCTGAGAGTACATTATGTATTTATGTGCAATTTTATTATATGTAATTCGCGATAACTACGTAGTTGGGATAATACGAATGGAGGTCGAACGATCCGCGCGAGGATAAAAGAAGGCGATCCCATAAATTACGTTCGTGTAAATCCAACGCATTTCTAAGACGTTCAAACGGAAATGGATTAAGCGCCTCTGAAAGTTGTATCAAGATGCGGGAAACTTCTTGATCTTGCCAGTAACTTTTCAACCGGGCTTCCCGTTGGCGCATCTATGTTGTTCGCACGTTACCTGTCAATGTCCGACTTTCCTTTCCGTTCCATTTTTATTTACGGCCGTTGATTAACCATTTTCTGATGTATTAACTTTATAATGATTCAAAGAAGAAAAAAGATTATTCTTTCAGCCGTCATGACAATAACAAAATTTTCATAAATGTAAATAATTATATAGGGTGTTTCAGGACGAGTTAGAGAAACTTCAGGATCTTATAGGAAATTGAATTTGGAACAAAAAGTTCCATAAACATAGGTCCGGAAACGCTTCGTTAAAAAGTTATAACTAACGAACGTCAAAAAATCACGTTTATTTGATGATTTTTAAAAATAATCCTTTATTTATTTGAAAAAAGTAATTAAATAAATCTGATAGGTAATTAAATAACAAACTAAACTTACATTATTTTCATTTCTCTGCCATGATACAGCATTAGTTTATTCGTCGTGAACTAAACTGATTCTGAATGTTCATATTAGAAATGTAAACAAAAGTATTTTCTTTTGAAACGCCTTATCAGAATTACATAAATGAAAATATGTAATTTAGTTTATTACTTCTTTCAAATAACTACAGAATTATTTTGAAAAATCATCAAATAAACGTGATTTTTTTCACATTAGTTATAACTTTTTAACGAAGCATTTTCAGACCTATGTTTATAGGTACTTTTTTGCTCCAAATTCAATTTCCTATAAAATCCTGAACTTTCGCTAACCCGACCTGAAACACCCTTTATAAAAAAATCGGTATTTTTCAATAAATTGTTCTTCAGCAGATGCACTCCTTAAGGTGGAATATCATCTTGTGTTTATGCGAGATTCATGTAAACGCCAGTGAGCGTACGAATTGAAGTCGCAATAACGTCAAGCGGCATCGCGTCTCCCTGCGAACGAAATTTACGGAATTTAATATCACGCGATAGCTGTAGCGTAATAACGTCTTAACTGTATCGTCTTAACTGCAGCACGCACGTTGAGAGAATTCATTCGCCGCTCTTGGAAACAAAAGATTTTTGGCACGCCTACGAAGGGCGCCAGCTCTTCCATCCCTTTCTTGACTCCCTGAATGCGCGCCTGCTCGCGGATACATTTCTATTAACGCAATCACACAGATGTATCACGCATGTATCTTACCTTCTCTTTCGCCCAACTCTCGACGAAATTAATTATTACGCATCGAACACAAACAATATCGCACGCAATCATGGATGACGCGCCAGCGTCGAAAGACCTCCTCGAAAACCTAACCTAACCTCTAAGAATGCTCGTGAAATAGGAGCTTCGCTCCCGCTACCCACATGAGAGTTTCCGGATTTATTGTTAATTCGGAATCATTCTGATTGTTACGCGAGCGATTTATCATCATTGTTCGGAAAAGCTCGTAATGATAAAGCTTAATTAGCCGCGCGATTACGCACGGTGCGTGCGCCGTCACGCATGAGAGAGGCACGTAATTGACTCGGCAGTAGTGGGAAGAGGGGGTGGATTCGTCGAGGACGGTTTCGCGGAAGCGGTAAGTCGGTGACGTTGAAAACGGGAAGAGAGGAGGAGGGAGGGAGGTCTGGAGCACGAGGCAGGGTTACGAGGGTTATATATCGCGGATTCACAGACAGGGCGGCAGACTGCCGGGCGGCCACGGATACTAAATTATTTATCGTCTTATCTATCCGTATGTTAGATACTTACCGACACGTGTTGCATGTCTATAGATGTTTGTCTTTGCGATTCCCTTGTATATCGGAAGCACCCGCGGCACGGTCACGTATCGCCGCCGGAGTTTATCATTACGAGGCTACGACAAATAAATAACGAGGCGTCGTCGAGCCGAACTTGGCTTTCCCGGAAGAGACGTATTGATGATGGTATACAGAGTATCCTAAAAGTCTCGGATCGGTCGAATATTTCATAAATTATGCACTTTAGAAAGAAATGTTTCAAACAAAAGTTATATGGCTTGAAGGGGGCTATCAGATAGTGGCAATGATTTGACATGGGAGAGTCATTTGAAATTCACATGAAGATCATCGTCAATTTCTTAAATGGAACTCCCTATTTTTTATTACATATTCGTGTAGCTTATCTCGAGATCTTTCCAAAACACTATAATTAAGTTAGTTTTCATTAAGTACTTTCCGAATTATAAGGCTTGAAATCATTTCTTAATTTTACATAAACCGTAAAATATCTTGTAAAATATTCATTTTTCGATTATCTTAATCTTTAGTATTTTTATGTACAAAATAATGAGAGGAATCAATTGTTGTAAAGAAAAAACATAGTTGTTTTTAAGAAAAAAATATGTAATTTGCAATTAACAATTACATATTTTTTTTTTAAACAACTATGTGTTTTCTTTACACCAATTGATTCCTCTCATTATTTTGTACATAAAAGAATTAAGGTAAGATAATCGAAAAATGAATATTTTACTTTACTATTTTATGCAAAATTAAGAAATGATTTCAAGCCTCATAACTCGAAAAGTACTCAATGAAGAAATACTTTATTATAGTATTTTGGAAAGCTCTCGAGATAAACTACACGAATATATAATAAAAAATAGGGGGTTCCATTTAAGAAATTGAAGGTGACCTTTACGTCATCTTCAAATGACTTTCCAAGATCAAATCATTGCCACTATCTGATGGCCCCCTTCAAGCCATATAATTTTTGTCTGAAACATTTCTTTCTAAAGTGCATAGTTTATGAAATATTCGACCGGTCCGGGACTTTTGGGACACCCTGTATAGCACATTGCCGCAAATAATGAGAGACAACAATAGGCCGGTAACAGATGTGTACAGTGCGCGTCAACGATCCTGTCCTGGGCGGGGCAAGGGGAGAACTGGCCAATCAGCTGCTGCCGCGCTGCCGGCGCTCCCCTTGCCCCGCCTAGGACAGGATCATTGACGGGCACTGTACAGTCTTCATCAAAGGGAACTCTATGTGTGTAAGTCCATTATTATCGGAAAGAGTATAAATTAGCGCAAAATACGTTTTAATAAAATGTGTACTAAAAACTTTGATAATAAATAATTTTGACGAAAATGTAATTGGCGTTCGCAGTATATATGAAATAATTTAGTGCATGGTTATAACAAGTGCTTCTCTCTTCAACTAAGCTTGGATAATTATTATAAAAAAAATGGTTACATTACCCTGGCAGATAAAGTGTAGCAACAAAGTGTAATGAAGACAAATTGGACAGCTTTTAGTTGTTAAAATATATATAACAAAATTATGGGAATGTCGGGATATTTGGTAAATAAATGTATATTTTGCATGCAAACATCGCTATGCAACATACGGATGTAACATTTACAGTCCCTCTTCTATTTATAGATGTAAATATTTACACACCTTTGAGTACACCTGACAGAGTAAAAAAAAGTACAATATTTTCATCTAACAAACAGCACACGAAAATCCATGTGTGAGTGTTGTCGCTGTAAAATAAATATGCTTTAATATCGCATCTATGATTCTGTATGAATGCCACACGATGACAATTATATATCGTTAATGTAATCTGTTTAATCGTTCTGTACAATCGCTATTATAACTTGAAATCTGTTTAGAGTATAACTTTATTAATTTACGAATTAAATTTTATACTCACGTTTTATCTTCGCGTACAATCATGTAAAAAATATAGGAACATTTTTAATCATTCTATAGAATTGATTAAAATCGCTTGGTAAATTCACCGTGTATCATTTAATCGAGTTTCCGCATGAGCGAGAATGAAGACTTCCTCTTTAATCCTTCCATTCGGTTTCCAACCCTAATGGTTGACTCATTCTTAGGGCATCATTATCGAGTGTTAGGCTTTGTGCTCCTGTTGATGAAATCTCGTTTTGCGTCTCGATCAATCGTATTATTGTTCGCCTCGTCATTTGTCTACCATTTTTCCACGACATCGATCGTTGAAGATTTCTTGCTTGTCTGTCTGTTACCTAACTCAACATTTATGTTACTGCTCGTTGCAATCAGTGAAATGTTATCTAACTTCCTTACTCGAGGATCGCTTTTATAAAGAGCTTAAAAGAAACTGAAACACTTATTCGTCTTGAAATTGTAATAATGGATCCATATTTCAGCTTTTCCAATATATATGCCACGAAAATAATATTATCAATAAAATTGTATTATTAATAATTATAATATATCATATGCTTATTGCATTCTATAAAAGACAAATAAATATGTTTAGGATTTGATATTGTAGACTAAGGAAATGGCTGAACATTCATAGAAATGTTTTCACATTTTTTGCATTATTTTATTGTCTATTTATATTTTTCACTAGAGTTTTAATTGAATTAAATCATAGCTACATGGATTTTCTGAAAAAGAAATGAGAATTATTTTCAGATTTTAATATTGAGTATATAAAGAAAGGATTTGTTACAATTTTCACACTTTTCATAAAAATATATAATTATAAATTTTTTAATTTTAATGTTATTTATGAATTTGATAAACTTTTTTTATGTCAATTTTTATTCTAACATTTTTTGTTTATTAATTACTTCTATGTTCGAAAGTTTATTAATTACTCCTAGATACTTCTTACTTCTACGAATACATTGCGATTAGAATGACATACTTATATTAAAAGTTTATTTTATCTCTTTTATTTTTTTTATTATTAAATATTAGATTTTGTATTTGATTTAGCTTGAAAGGATTTATATAATCGGATATTCCCGTAGTTTATTTAAAACTTATTCATGTTTTTTATAACATGGGTGCATCAAATATTATTTCAAAATTCATGAATTATAATTTGGTTGGCTTTAAGAACTACATTAAATTCTATTAAATATTCACACACTCGCTCGTCGAATATCCTTCAATTCTGCTTTACCGCAACTAATAGCGAAAGTTCAAACAGTATCATTGAAAACAGAAATATCAGACAAGTTTGATTATACAATATTATGTTTTTGTATATTTTATCTTCTTGTTATTTATTACTGATTTTTGCGATTTGTCTCGCTGATAAATTGAATCTTCATGAATAAAAATTATGTTTGTGCTACATATGCTCTACGTACATAAATTATTTGTTTTTCTCAAGCTTTATTCGATCCATTTTATTGCATTTATTTTTCAAAAGAACTTAACAAATAAAATAATTTTTTGATATATTTTCCAGTTCTGTTATTACAGAAAAAATTGTATCGTTAAAAATATGTTAAAAATAATACGTATAAAGCAGAAGGTTTAAAATAATTCGTTTTTAATTCATAAAGCCGAGACAGACCGAATTTCGAAATTTACATTAATTTAGAGTCGTATACATCTTCGTATACATGCATAAATTAATTATAAAAATTTTGTTTAATTTTTGCATTGTTTACTTCGATATTTTTGTTGTCCAGTTTTTCATGTATTTTTTCTCTTTTTAGGTAAGTACAGGAGATTATGACGAGCAAACCTCGCGAAGTTATACGGGATCTCGTAAGTAATAAGTAATAATGGATCTCAATTTAGGGTATGGAAATGTTGTTAAGATGAATGTGGAATAATAAGGCATAATAGGAAAGCAGCTCTAATAAGGTTAATGCTTTCGCTTAAGTGATGGAAGTTGACTCGCCTTCGTTCCTAGAAGAGATGCTGTACTCCGAAATTAGTATCTCAATACTTTACCAATTTAAATCTACTACCAAAGATAATTATTGCTTTCGTCTTATGATAAATTAAATTGGTTTTATCAATATTTTTTATATAGAGTTTCTTATCCGTTTATTCAAATAATAAAACAAAATATCTCTTTAATTTAGATAATTTTTAGATAATTTTAATTTAGATAATTTAGATAATTAATTTAGATAATTTTTTTAATAAACTAATTTAAAAATTTCACATTTTTAAGTAATAGTTTCTAATTAATTTTGTATTAAAGTTTTTGCTGAAGATCCTTCTTCATTTAATTTTATATATCATAATGACAGCGGGAAATAAAAAAAGAATAATAAGTAATAATTACAATACATATAATTAAAAAGTCAAAAGACTTTTTGGGCGCTATCATTATTCGTCGAAATGCAATGCCTTAAAGTTTGGCATGGAAGGATCGTATATATTGAAAATGAACGCTGACCCACATAAATTTTCGGTTACCACGGTGTGTTCGTGCCGAAAAAATGCGCTGACTTCGCGTCTCGTCGTTCTACCCTTCGAGGAACCAAAACAAATGCATAGACTACGACGAGTGAAGCAATGCAATATTAATGATTAATACATTTATGTATGACTTATTTGTTAGTTGTTTTTAATTTTTGACGATTGTATCATGTTCACTTATAAAAATTTCTGTTTTCAGTTCTTTTTACTTTGCCAATTTATTGCGAATTAAAAACGATCGCGAATGACAAGTTTGACATATTCATCATTAGTTGCATATCGCCATTAAATTATATCTAAAATTTTTGCAAGCAAAAAAAGTTTTTTTTCTCTAAAACTGCTATTTCTTGTTGTCGAACTTTACAAGAAATGCCGTAGCTCTTGGCACAATGTAATCTGAAACTCTTAACGAGGCGTAGATAATACGGAATGGGAGCGGAGAATGCACGCGCATTTTCAAAATAAACCTTTAAGTATTGCGAGAGAGAAAGTTTCTTAAGTTTGGATTAAAATTTTACTCCCTAATGAATCGGGATGATTAGGTGCTTGCCATTTACTGAAAGTTACGCATATAAATAATACAATAATATTTTGATGATTGATAAAACCCAAAGGATTATTTACATGTATGTGTGGATATATGTGCGTGCGAACAATTAAATTCTTACTTTCTCGGTTTTTCAACTACGAAACTGTTCTATGAAGGTGCAATGAAATATGTTGTTAATTAAAAAGATATGTTTTTTTCCACGAAAGAAGAAAAAAAATTTATTTCAAAAGTTACTTTTTCAACTTGCATTTAAGAGTATTAGCGATGTCCACCAACTTTCGAATTTTCTGATGCTGTTAATTCATCCACATCATATAACGGCTCGTCCTTACTGCTTTTTAATTAGAAATTCGTTTTAGATGCACGATATTGTTTGCCACATTTACCACATTCGAAACGCGTAAGATTATAGATAACACAGGCCTGCAAAAAAGGGGGTCAAAATTTCTTTTTAAGATGCAATAGTGATTTTTGACGTAATTTTGTACACTGAATCCGAATCTGGCCGCCGAATTTGCAAAGCACGTCAGGTTTTTGAGTCATTTGTAGTTGAATAGCCCAAAAATCACTATTTTGGCCAATTTCATGAATTTATTGTGAGTAAACGAAATTTTTTGAAATATTTCTGTCAATGGCGTCGTATAGTACTCACCTTCATCTTTCGAATCCACTTTCGATTACCGCCGCACGATTTTTTTCGTTCAGATATACAAGTCATAAGACTAGTCATACATAGGGAAAATCTAATAAGTCATTCTATATCAACCGTGCCACCTCTTTATTTCACTACGAATCAAAATTAGAATAAAAATATACATTTTTAAATCTTCTGTCACCTTTTGAAATTAAAAATGGCGCATCCAATATGGCGAATAGAATCACAATAAAAAGGCATAAAATTTAGAAAAATTTATCAAAATGTGTAACAACTGTATTAGATATTTCTTTACAATACTTTTTTGGACAACCGAACCTAACATATGTCAGTCTTTTCAACTTTCAACATTATGGATCTACCATATTGATGTCTATATAAATTTTGGATCTACCATATTGATGTCTATATAAATTTTCTTTCATGTAAATTTTCTTACGTCATAATTATATATCTCAGCGAAGAAAAATCGTGCGGCGGTAATCGAAAGTGGATTTGAAAGGCGAAAGTGAATATTATACGATGCCATTGGCAGAAATATTTCAAAAAATTTGGTTTCCTCACAATAAATTCATGAAATTGGCCAAAATAGCGATTTTTAAGCCATTCAATTACAAATTACTCAAAAACGTGACGTGCTACGCAAATTCGGCGGCCAGATTCGAATTTAACTCACAAAATTACGTCGGAAATCACTATTGCATCTTAAAAAAAAAAACTCGTAGGCCTTTGTAATTATCGGTGGTCGAGAGAAAAGAGTTAAGCGAAAAAAATAGGATGAATTCAAGAGAGAAGTAGATAAATAATAAACTTTTCTTTCCATTTCTCGTTTTTTAAATGGCAGCATCTTCTGCTATGCAGAATAATACGTTGAAGAAAAATATTCGCCATAAGAAATTTGGCTCAAATACCGAGAGATAAGCATGTTCTATTAACTAATTGCATCTAAAGGATACGTGATTAAAAAAAAGAGTTAATTCATTTCTTTAGTGTTTTATACCCATTAATGTTACATTCCTGCACGTGAGCGCAGACATTCTTTGGTTCTTTTGGTGGTATCTCGGGAACGTTCGTTGGAGACAAGGCAATCATTGAAGGAATTCCCAACGAAAGAGAAAAATCTATCGGCAATTTATTAAAACTTTTTAATCGAACATCTCTCGTAAATATGTAAAAAGTATAACCTTTCGACATAAAGAATCCTAAAAGAAGGTACCATATATATAATATAATTTAATTTATGCACGGTAAAAAACATTTTGTATTTCTGTTAAAATTTTCTCGTGTAAAAATTTTTGTGTTAAATTTTTAACATACTCTTATGTTAATATAACATATTATTATTGCGTTATTTTGACATTTCTACGTTGAGTTAATATTCAATGTTTCTAAGAGTTAAAACAACACAATTAATATGTAAATGCACGAATTTTTGATGAAATATGTTATATGTTAAAATGAACAGATAAGTTGTATTATTTTTCTCTCTATAACAATTTCCATATGTTAAATCGACATATCTCTTCTGTTATTTATCATAAAAATGTAAGAATAACATTTTCTTTTAATTAAATTTAACATTATAAATATGTTAATTTAATATAAACTTTATTTCCAGATAAAGTTTAAGTGTTATACTTTTGTGTTAATTTTTAAACATATTACTTGTGTTATTTCTTTACATACTTGCCTTCTGTTAAATTAACATTAAAATTAAAAGGGATAAATTGGGACATGTGAAATATGTTAAATTTAACACAAATTTTTTTACTATGTGAATGAAATATAAAGATATATTAAAAACATTGTCATTTATATATAATTAAATATTTTTTGTCAAACATATATTTTTAAAAATCCTGTCAAAATTTCATTTGGAAAAAAATTACGCGAAAAAATTGCGCGATTATATTTCGTGGATGACTTCAATCATATTCTGCGATGTGATGTAATTGCGACATGAAAAGCCTGCAAGCAACGGTTCATAACAGCACTGAAAAAGAATAATTGGGATACATGATGTCTGTATATCACAAATGTTTCATCATGAAATGTCATGGGGCGTTGATAAAAATTGCAACATCATTCTTAATCGCTTAATCATTGCATTCTTAATCATTGCATGCCTAATCCTTTTGATCCCCAATGTTAATTCGTTTCTAAAAGATAGCGGGATTTTGATTAATTATCACACGATCTGTTTATTTCGGAAACGATGTAATACGCGAGAGCCGCTAGGCTTCTTTTTTTTTTTTAAACGTACAACACAGACATGTGTGGTAATAAATGCATTCAAAGCCAGCGATAACGGGGAATATCGACGTACAAATTGACACTTTCGCATAACGACCGCGTGTTCGTTGCATCGCATCGCGACCGATTTTCCGAGGATTTTTCATAACGACCATTAAATTGCATTACCGGACGAAATATCATTTCTCTACGGCAGAAATTTTGAGATTAAAGCAGAGCGTTTCGCGGCCAGAAATTAGATTCTCTCACGGCGATTGTTTCCCGCAGGCCGTTACATACAGCCAAGATATTATCTCCCCCCTTAAACTCCACATTTGCATGGTGACTCTCGAGTACCGCAATAATAATACATTCCTCCGTGCATTCTAAAGTTGCTATCCACAATGATCCTACCAAAAATAACTTTCTAACATAGTTATGACATACCTTGTTCAAGCATGTGACGTATAATTACATAGTGTACCTATATAGTGTGAAAATTAACGATATATCAAATATTACGGTTTCAGAATTTTTATATTTCTATAATAACGTTACTAGAGATAACTGAATAAGGAATAAATTAATTTCTTAAAAAAAAATTTCATTTCCTTTTATTACAATTTTTTACGAAGTAAAATGAAATTTTCTCAGTTCCATCAACATGGAATATACAGTGTCCCAAAAGTCCCCGACCGGTCGAATATTTCATAAACTATGCACTTTAGAAAGAAATGTTTCAGACAAAAGTTGTATGGCTTGAAGGGGGCCATCAGTTAGTGACAATGATTTGACTTTGGAGAGTCATTTGAAGGTGATGGAAAGGTCACCTTTAATTTTTTAAATGGAACCTCCTATTTTTTATTATATATTCGTGTAGCATATCTTGAGAGCTTTCCAAAACACTATAATAAAATATTTCTTCATTGGGTACTTTTCGAGTTATGAGGCTTGAAATCATTTCTTAATTTTGCATAAAATAGTAAAGTAAAATATTCATTTTTCGATTATCTTACCTTAATTCTTTTATGTACAAAATAATGAGAGGAATCAATTGGTGTAAAGAAAACACATAGTTGTTTAAAAAAAAAATATGTAATTGTTAATTGCAAATTACATATTTTTTTCTTAAAAACAACTATGTTTTTTCTTTACAACAATTGATTCCTCTCATTATTTTGTACATAAAAATACTAAAGATTAAGATAATCGAAAAATGAATATTTTACAAGATATTTTACGGTTTATGTAAAATTAAGAAATGATTTCAAGCCTTATAATTCGGAAAGTACTTAATGAAAACTAACTTAATTATAGTGTTTTGGAAAGATCTCGACGTGAACTATCAGAATATTTAATAAAAAATAGGGGGTTTCAATTAAGAAATTGACGGTGATCTTCACGTGACTTTCAAATGACTCTTCCATGTCAAATCATTGCCACTATCTGATGGTCCCTTTCAAGCCATACAACTTTTGTCTGAAACATTTCTTTCTAAAGTGCAGTTTATGAAATATTTGACCGGTCCAGGATTTTTGGGACACTCTGTATTTGAGAAAACCTTTAAAAAAAATTACTGTCACAGAGCAGATTTCCCTTCCTTCATTTGCCGAATCCATATGTGTCTCTACTCGTATCATTACACCGTGTAATAATAATCTCGTAAAAATAATGCGGATCTTTCCCGAGAGCCCGCCGCGCAGCAATAAAACATCGCTGCATTAGGGTTGCGAGCGAGGTGTAAACTCCTCGTTCGAGCGGCCCGCGCGTGGAAAATGGCCTGTAGGACCTTGCTGAAGGGTTTTAAGGGGGCTCGAGGAGGAAACGACGGCGGGTTCGAGCGGACGTTGAAGAAGGGGGCGCGGAGGTTAATGGGCGTATATAACGAGGGCCTACATTATGCAAATAGCCATGGATGGCCACCAGCCGTCGACTTATATCTTATCACTTTGACTGCCCGGTCATTCATATGAATATCGCACCCCTGAGAGAAGACAAAAAAGAGAGAAAGAGAGTATATGTGTGTATATGTGTGAGAAAGAGACTGAATAAGTGCATTGAGCTTAGCGTTAGGGATGGTTTCAGATGCGGAATGAAACGAGAGAGAAAGAGAGAGAGAGAGAGAAAACGGTCCTATTTTTCTCCGATGTTCCGTGCGCGTGTTCAGAGAAAATTATGCCTCGGTCTATATCGATGAAGCGATTTTTATAGAACGGTCTTATGTACAGTGCGCGTCAACGATTCTGTTCTAGGCGGGGCAAGAGGAGCGGGCCAATCAGCCACTGCCACGCTGCCGGCTAATTGGCCACTTCTACGCTCCCCTTGCCCCGCCTAGAACAGAATCGTTGACGCGCACTGTACGTTCTCGAAGAGACTCGTGTGCTTTTAGAACGGAAGGAAATAGAGAGAAATATAACGCGGACATGTGAGTTTAGATTCGGCTAGCGAAGCTTGTTTTATCGAAAATGCCTTGTACCAAGATTTTCGTGTTTGGTTAATATGCGGTGATACATTGGGCAGAATGATCGCGTGGAAAGTACTACATACAAACGTGACGAAATTCGGGTTTGCGTGTGATTTTGCGATGGCAAACTGTGGTTCGGGTTATCTTGCTTACTTTGATGCGGGTGAGTAAGCCCAGATTGTTTAACCAAGGACCGATATTTCTACATGCAACACTGACTTGGATACCGTACTATCAACACAACGATACTCAGCATTAAATTATATGTGTGCACGCGACAAAGAACACAGTTTGAATGCTGTTAAATTATCGTTGTTTTATACTTGGTCTCTCTAACTTTTCGGAAATTATATAAATCTGATATAATCTTGTTTACGATATATGTAAGACTGCAATTTACTCTCTAAAAGTGAATCAGTGTATTATTACTGAAAAACAGTAAATAGCCACTGATTACAGCAGTTATAAGTACAGCACTGTAAATAAGTGATATTTTAATGAAAGAATCAGTTAATAATTTTGACTGTTTCAATCAGTGATATTTTTCAACATCAGTAATATTTCTTTCGTTATTGTCAGTAATATTAAATTACAATTAATCTCTCTATCTATTTCATATAAAATTAAAAATTTTATTTATATTTACTAAATATTTATTATATTAAAAATTTTATTTTATTTATATTACATGCATATTGAACTTATTATTTTAAATAGATAACGAACGAATAATTTTCATTAAATCGCCAGACATTTATTTGTCCGACTTATAAAGATCAATTTAATATCTGAAGCCTCTCTATTGAAATTGTATCAGAAATTAAATCGAAGTAATATTTCTAATTTTAAATGTCGCTCTTTGCAAACTTTATATAATTCTTATAACTAAAATTAAATACGAGAGAGATAGCGATTGTAGCGGTAAATGAACGAACTAGCGATTACTGGTTTTACAGTAAAATTTACTGATTTTACAGTGAATTGTATTTTAACTGACCATAATCAGTGAGATATAGGATAAAATAACAAAAAAATAAGCGTTTCCACTGAAGATCAGTAAAATACTCACTGATTCTCCGTGAAATCTTATTTTACTATTTAAATTAGTGATATTTTCACTTTTAGAGAGTATCTCTCTTTTTTTTTCATTATAATTATATTGTACATTAATATATAATATTACACTTTAACATATAGTCGTATTTATATCTCAATTTTATTATTATTTAGCTTTTTAAATAATCAGATTATGCTCTTGAATAATACGCAAACTGGGACGCATGTGGCGTGTGCAAATAATTACTTCTTCATGCGAAGTAGGTAGGTAGAGTAGAAAGGTAAGCATATGATTATTAACGGAAAAGAAAAGAATAAGGTGTACACGCGTTGCGTGCACTTTTATTTCTATTTTCGAAGTCAAGACCCGATGAAGGCGTGATGACATATTCAGAGTTGGAATAAAGACGTTAATAATTTTATGTGCAAGACACACAGTTTTCGGAGCAAGGTGTATTAATATTTATAGCGTCCAATAATAAATTTGTCGGTGAAAGTCTTCGTATCTCTATAATAAAATTCGAGGCATTCCTCGTCCGTGTTTAAGTTTCTCGCCCAGGCGAGGGGTTAACACTTCATTTATATCAACCGCAGATTCGCGCGATACTGCAGATCTCACACATCTTATATACGCGGATTGCGCTTTGTCACGACACGCGAGCGACGCGAGCCCGTTTGGAATTGGCCTTATCGAGCTTTTGGTTCGCGATACCGCGCGAACGATAATCGCCGCGGTTTTGCGGCGAATTACCGTCGAAACACCGATATTAAGTCTCATAAACTCGCGCGGCGGCTTCGAAGAAATACTTAACTCCTGGCTTTTCATCTCGTTGCGCGCACGAAACGTCATTTCTGATCCGCTTGTGTCACTCAATCGGTTTTTAACGGAAAGCGGAAACGGAAGCGCGATGCAATCCCTGTGCGCAAAACTGTACATTCGACAAGCTTATAATTGATGACAAATACCCTCATGGTTTTTTAAAAGAGAAATGCCAAATTATTTTATTTATTAATGTGTATTATTATTTTACTTCTTAATATGTATACAGGGTCTCCGATTTTAATGTCCCGAAATAACTTTCTTATTTTTAATTTTAGAAAAAGATGTTTCAGACAAAAGTTGTATGGTTTCGAAGGGGACATAAGGTGATGTCATTAGTTTGACCTTGAAGAGTCATTTGAAGGTCACGTGAAGGTCACTTCAATTTTTTTAAATGGAACACCCTATATATTTTTGCACATTCTTGTAGCTCATCTCGAGAGCTTTCCAAAACATTATAAATAAACATTTTTTACCTTTTATTTCAGTTACTTATTCATTATTATTAATAGTTATTATTTTAGTGCTTATTAATTTATTAATATTTATTAATTTAATTCATTTATTCATTCTCTTCTCCAATCTCAATGAATTTTCAATAACACTCTTTGAATTTTAATAATACAATTACAGCATAAAAGTGATAGACTCAGACACAACTTGTCATAGCCGGTTTCAAATCAGGAGCTTCTCGCTTCCCAACGAAGAAGTTAGTTTGAATGAGATATTAAATGGGATGTTAAATGTCTTAAATCACTCCGGGTCCACTCATTTTTGGGCTATCGAAACATATTGTTTCTATATGACTGTTTATTGGCTTCTTATTGTTTATTTATAGCGCTTTAACGATTGATTTTTCTTATTTTATATTTTGATTTAAAATTTATATTTATTTTTTCTGCGACATACGAATAATATTGACAAATGAATACGGATTATTTCACTATGTTGATTTTGTTATATATCATACTGAGGAAGACTAATTGTAAGTAAAATCGAAATGTTTTTATGATTATTTAATTAAACGAACTTATAACTATTTGTTTTTATTTTATTTAGACCTTAATAATTAACTCATATTATTGGCTCTATAATTTTTATTATTGCATTTTAAATTCAGTTTGTTAGAAATTAAACTGATAAATAGTGATGCAAGAAGAGAATGCAGCTCAAACACACAATCAGAAAGCTAACGTCCTCTTTCTGGCACTACTGCTCGTAAGAGAAAAAAATATACTTTGGATTTAATGTTAATCTACTAGTTCTTCATATACACAGAAAGAAAGGACATTTTTATTTTGAAAATATATATAGTTTAAACATGGAAATCTTGAAATGAGATCAAATCGCGTAAATTTAAGAAAAATATAATTGCTTGAATAATTGCTTAGTTGAATGAAGCCACTTTATATAATTCAATCGAGAAAAATATATTCTCATGATTTAAGATTTAATTTTCTTGAATGGAAAACAATGTTGGTGATAGAAAATAATATTTTTAAATCAAAGATTATAATTTTTTTAAAGTAGAATCAAATAATTATATATTCTTGGGGTGTCAATTACAATATTAAAATAAGACGATAATATTGTTGAAATTTAAAATTATTAAATTTTCTTAAGAAGATTATAAATTATTGTGTATATACAAAACAATGAACGCGTTAATTTAAGTATATAAGTTTTGATTTGATACTTCTTTTTTTTCTGTGTATATTTCATGGCAAATATTGAATACGAGTTAAGTTAAAAGTGCCTTGCCGCCTAACGGCAAGCAAAGAAGTTAATGTAACAACAAATGTTATAGATCCAACTAGAAAATACTATCCAAATCCTTGTAGTAAAATCTATTAAATGTTCTAGTTAAAAAACATCGAGTCTTATCATGATAACTAGAAATTCTTGTTTGATTTAACCAAAATGTCTTCAATCATATACGTCTTGTTGGTACAATCAAACTTGTTGGTACAATCACGATTTTTCTCAGTATATATATCAAATTTAACATTTTTTTTACAAAAGCCTTGATTTTCAAGAAATATGCGTCATTTAAAATGGATCACTCTTTTTCTATTTCCTTTTCTTTCTTTTGTACTCTCTAAAAGTGAATCAGTGTATTATCACTGAAAAACAATAAATAGTCACTGATTACAGCAGTTATAAGTACAGCGCTGTAAATCAGTGATATTTTATTGTAAGAATCAGTTAATAATTTTGACTGTTTCAATCAGTAATATTTCTCAATATCAGTAATATTTCTTTCGTTATTGTCAGTAATATTAAACTATAATTCATTTCTCTATCTATTTCATATAAAATTAAAAATTTTATTTATATTTACTAAATATTTATTATATTAAAAATTTTATTTTATTTATATTACATGCATATTGAACTTGTTATTTTAAATAGATAACGAACAAATAATTTTCATTAAGTCGGCAGACATTTATTTGTCCGACTTATAAATTTAAAATCTGAAGCCTCTCTATTGAGATTTACTATGTTCGGCAATACAAATCTGAGATGCGAGCGAGCAGATTTCAAGCTTGAATCACGTGATCTTCGAGCAAACCGAGCGCTAAACTCAATACCGAACGATTTAGAGGATTCAGAGCTATTCAGAATGTCAGCTGATTGTATTATTTTGCTGGAAGAAAACTTATACATTTTTCACGTAATTTTTAAGTTTTAAGTAATTAAAATTATAAAATAAAAACACAATTATACAAAAAAGCTTGTTAAAGATGTACAAAAATATTACAGAACTCAAAATTAAGAAAAGTTGAACGAAATGGGAATATTCTAAAATTATGAACAAAATACTTAATCTCTTCAGGGGGGTAAAGAGGGGTCTTATAGTATTCTCAGTATTGAGAATCTATACCTTGGTTAATGCACCAAGTAAAATATATGCATAAGTCTTTCACGCGTTTTAATTTTCACGAATTACTAATCTTTAAAATTTTACGCACTACCATCCGCGGTGGCTCTTAATCGCTCTTTTCTCGGGTTGTTGTAAAATACTTAATATCAATCAGAAATTATAGCTATTTGCAATAGTAAGAAGCTTAATAATTAACAAAAAATTTACCTTTTTTATTATATAAATATTGTTGACCGTCAGTAATCAATATTTCGAATATTCCATCAGTATCATTTTCAGGATTACAAATATTTGAAGACATTGCTGATCAATTAAAAGAATACTGTATTCTTGTAAAATTTTAATCAAGAGAGAAACATATGTTATGCAGCTTGATATAACCAAAAAACATTGCACAATAGCTGCAATGACGTTGTCTCGCCTAATACCTTACCTATACATAAGTCAATTTTCGCCCGCAAACAACCGTCTCCTCTACGAGCTCGGTCTTCGAATCCAGAGCAAATCGAGGAGCTCAATTCGCTCCGAAAATGCTAATACCGAACGCAGATAAGATGAGATTGTGCAAACAGATATGCATTGCCGAACGATTTGCGAGGTAAGAGAGCACATCGACGCATAAGATTTGCATTGCCGAACGCAACTATTGTATCAGAAATTAAATCGAAGTAATACTTCTAATTTTAAATGTCGCTCTTTGCAAACTTTATATAATTCTTATAACTAAAATTAAATACGAGAGAGATAGCGATTGTAACGGTAAATGAACAAACTAGCGATTACTGGTTTTACAGTAAAATTTATTGATTTTACAGCGAATTTTATTTTAACTGACCATAATCAGTGAGATATAAGATAGAATAACAAAAAAATAAGCGTTTCTAAGATCGTTTCTGAAGATCAATAAAATACTCACTGATTCTCAGTGAAATCTTATTTTAAATTAGTAATTATACTCTGTGATATTTTTACTGATTCACTTTTAGAGAGTACATACATTCTCTTTCGTATATATACATGTGTGTCAAGAGATAGTTCTGTTGATTCGGTATTATATCACTCGTAAGTCTGACAATGAGATATGAAAATTTAAATACGAAGTAGCACGAGTAAAGCAAGTCATATTGAAATTCCTTGCAGACAAGATAAATGTGGATAAAACAATGTATTAGTAATGATGACAGTGCCTCGCAGTCTAAGTTAAAGTAAATTCTGCGACACGAGATGTTGCGTAACAAGCTGCAGATGATACGCTTTGCTAATTTCATTGGGCGAAGTATAGCGAGAGAAAATTCTGACGCGAGTACGTTCGTTATTATTCATCTTAATTGAAACACGAATTAAATTCAACATCTTCACGCGCGGATCCGCTTTCATCATAAATTTTAAGTGAAGTTTAGTAGCTAATATCCTTCTCTCTCTCTTGGTCGGTCGACCTGGGCGGAAGTTCGAACGAGAGTCCAAAGTGTGCGTGAGGAACGAGCGTATCTACCCTTAGTCCAGATTATTCTGGATACAGCAAACTGAATTTTTAAGAGAGGAAACCACCTGTTAAAACTCGTTACCTTGCACGGAGTCAGTGGAGATGAGAAACCTATTTAGTTTCACAAACTGGAAAAAGGGAGCGCAGATTCGGATTTTCTGGCGAGATCTCATTTTCGTAGTGTCTCCCTTGGTAAATTCAATCGCGATACTCCTTTGATTTGCATCGACAAGTATCTGCCTAGTTAAAATATTATCCCTTTGACCACTCGACGACATAGAGGAAAGTCGAGCACGTCGAAAGGTTACGTAGTTTGCTGGTTGAACGGCCCTAGCAACGTGGTACCTACGATTATAATGTATTGCAATATGATATTATGCAGCACTCTCATGAGTATGACAGGGTATTATCCTCACGCAGCGCAAGATTTCCATATTGCGGGCAACATGGTATTACGTGAAATCGGTCGCATAATTACGAATTTACCGTTAAACATCGCTGACCACCATGCTGTGAATATAAAATGTGCGTTTCATCTCAATACCAAGACTTTTCTCAACTATGCAGAATTAATGTGCCGCGTCATATTAGATTTATCGCATGATAGTATGCATAAAATGATTAGCTGTGATGCAAAAAGAGGTATTTTCAAGTATAAAACATGCATTGCGACTCGTCGCCGCTTGATCCTGATTAATTGCACTTGAAGCTTTAACAGCGGATATTGCTGCTTTATTCCTGATCGATAAACGTGCAAATGTGCAAAATATTTTCGGCGTATTATATAACGTTATCATGCTTATATTAATAATTATTATTCAAGTATAATAGTATTGATAATTAACAAGCTAGAAATTAACAATGCATTACGAAGCTGGAGTATAATCTAATCGCCGAAATTTTCACCGAGAATGCAAAATTTATTATTATATAATCCGTTATTATTATATAATCGTATTCTGATTCTTATCTTCATTGAATGATCTATGGAATTATATCTTAAATATAAAATTAGAAACAGAAAAAGAAAAAAAATTAAGAATCTTGAAATGTATAAATATATTCATTTCTTAATCAGGCTTTAATAAGCTTAGACTATTAAATATCAAATCCTTTAATTATGGATTTGTTATATTTCTTATATTATTAGTTAGTTATACTTATAAATTGTACTTATATCTTAATTTATTCGATATTCTGACTTCGTAAATTATTAACTGATTTCGTAAATTACATCGTTAGAGAATGTTAAAATATGTTTTTATTAACTATAACGAAGATATTTTATTATATTAGATATAACGTTATCATGCTTATATTAATAATTATTATTCAAATATAATAAAGTATTGATAATTAACAAGCTAGAAATTAGCAATGCATTAGGAAGCTGGAGTATAACCTAATCGCCGAAATATTCGCCGAGAATGCAAAATTTATCCATTATTATTATATAATCGTATTCTGAGTCTTATCTTCATTGAATGATCTATGGAATTACATCTTAAATATAAAATTAGAAACAGAAAAGGAAAAAAAATTAAGAATTTTGAAATATGTAAATATATTAATTTCTTTAATCAGGCTTTCATAAGCTTAGACTATTAAATTTCAAATCCTTTAATTATGGATGTGTTATATTTCTATTATATTATTAGTTAGTTATACTTATAAATTGTACTTATATCTTAATTTATTCGATATTCTGACTTCGTAAATTATTAACTGATTTCGTAAATTACATCGTTAGAGAATGTTAAAATATGTTTTTATTAACTATAACGAAGATATTTTATTATATTAGATATAACGTTATCATGCTTATATTAATAATTATTATTCAAATATAATAAAGTATTGATAATTAACAAGCTAGAAATTAGCAATGCATTAGGAAGCTGGAGTATAACCTAATCGCCGAAATATTCGCCGAGAATGCAAAATTTATCCATTATTATTATATAATCGTATTCTGAGTCTTATCTTCATTGAATGATCTATGGAATTACATCTTAAATATAAAATTAGAAACAGAAAAGGAAAAAAAATTAAGAATTTTGAAATATGTAAATATATTAATTTCTTTAATCAGGCTTTCATAAGCTTAGACTATTAAATTTCAAATCCTTTAATTATGGATGTGTTATATTTCTATTATATTATTAGTTAGTTATACTTATAAATTGTACTTATATCTTAATTTATTCGATATTCTGACTTCGTAAATTATTAAGTGATTTCGTAAATTACATTAGAGAATGTTAAAACATGGTTTTATTAACTATAGCGAAGATATTTTATTAAATTAAAAATGTGCAAATATTTTATGCATATTTATCAGATATCTTGCTTGTTTATAACGTAATTTTCTTTGCAGATTATCGCGATCGATGTATAAAGAGTAAAGTAATAACCACGCGCGAGGGCAACATGGAAAATAAGTTTCTGCATTTCAAATCATTCATTCCCGATGTCTTTATTGTGCGCCGTTCTCAAGTTATATTGCGGTTGAGCCGTAAGTTCATAGGGTTAACAATAAAGCTGAACCTCGGGCGGCAACGACAGGGTCACTGGGTGATTTATCGAACTCCTTCCGTCACCAAGTCGTTAATCTTCCTACGCGCTTTGTAGTCATCATGTGTGCATGAAGATGTGTATTTCGGGCTCGGCACACTAAATCCTCTACAAACCGATTTAACGACTCGACCAGACAGGAAGAAAAAAAAATTTAATCCCCAACGCTCGACATTGCGCAATCTAGAATTATTTCAATTTTGATTTCACACCGACGCGATGCGAGCTTTATTCATTTTTTGTTGTTTTTCGTTTTAACGAAAGACTTGTCGATATACTGATTATACTTTCTGCTGCGGTTTGCTGGTTTGTCGGGGGAAATAATTTATTTGAACCATTATGCGTAATTACAAATGGACCGTAATACACTGAAATTATCAATACAATAATTATTAGAACGAGAATCATGATATTTGACGAAGGGCAAAATATATAAGATTCACATCGATGAAGAATTATTTATATATTAAAGAAAGTGCGCACATATATACGTGTAAAATCTAAAACCTAAAATGTATATTGCAATAATCGTGACGATCGGGTCTAATCAAAAAGTTATCGTACGGTTATCCGGATCGAAATCGCAATTTGTAAATGGAAAAAGTCCGTATCCGGACGTACCATTACAGTCGTTCGATATGTGCAGCTGCTACCACGCAGTCGCTTTTCTCTTTCTACTTTTCGCAAATTTTCCGAAGCTATTCAAAGGTCAAAAAGAAGTAAAACTTTCCTTACTATTAGTTCTTACATTCGCCATTTATCTGACGAAATCCATTGGATAAATTAAAATTTAACAACCTCACTGTGCCGAGTGAATAGCAATGGTTATTGGAGAATCGCTCATACTGCTACGTATACATTCAAACTTCATGCAGAGTGCGCTCAATGAAAATTTTAAAAGCAGCGCGGTGGATTATTAATTTCTTATCCACGCTGTGTGAATATTATAATGAAAACCAAATGTGAGTTAAAGCCGACCTATGACCAGCCGGGGATCGTTTTGCCACGGTTGCTTTAATTCCTGAATTTCATGCGAATAATTTGTATTTTTTTTCCCATACCTTTATTTTGCATCAAACTACAATTCTCTCACACACGAGTTCTGAGAGCGTAAATTTAATCTTTTTATGACCATACATAAAGTCTCGCTAATACTATTAAATTATTTATCGTGTGTCGTCTCTACACGTGAAAATTCAATAAAATCATATATTATACCTTTATGAGAGAGAATACACATTATACTTTACGGAAAGAAAATCGATGTTAATTGTGTCTGAACGAGTTTCTAGGATGTACCTTTCTAATTGGATCTTCGATGAAGATTATGATTCATTGATTAATTCAAAGGGGAAGAAGGCATCTTACTTCCTTGAGTTAAAGACAACGCTATGTCTGAGAATTAATATAATTAGTATACTTTAAATAATAGATATCAATGAAATTTGATACGACATTCCATCTTTAAAATTATGTTATATATATAATAAATTATATTATTAATTATATTATAAATTATATTATAAATTATATTATATACTCTCTAAAAGTGAATCAGTGAAAATATCACTAATTTAAACAGTAAAATAAGATTTCACGGAGAATCAGTGAGTATTTTACTGATCTTAAGTGGAAACGCGTATTTTTTTGTTATTTTATCCTATATCTCACTGATTATGGTCAGTTAAAATAAAATTCACTGTAAAATCAGTAAATCTTACTGTAAAACCAGTAATCGTTAGTTCGTTCATTTACCGCTACAATCGCTATCTCTCTCGTATTTAATTTTAGTTATAAGAATTATATAAAGTTTGCAAAGAGCGACATTTAAAATTAGAAGTATTACTTCGCCTTTTAATTTCTGATATAAGCTCAATAGAGAGGCTTCAGATATTAAATCGATCTTTATAAGTCGGACAAATAAATGTCTGGCGATTTAATGAAAATTATTTGTTCGTTATCTATTTAAAATAATAAGTTCAATATGCATGTAATATAAATAAAATAAAATTTTTAATATAATAAATATTTAGTAAATATAAATAAAATTTTTAATTTTATATGAAATAGATAGAAAGATGAATTATAGTTTAATATTACTGACAATAACGAAAGAAATATTACTGATATTGAGAAATATTACTGATTGAAACAGTCAAAATTATTAACTGATTCTTTCAATAAAATATCACTGATTTACAGTGCTGTACTTATAACTGCTGTAATCAGTGGCTATTTACTGTTTTTCAGTGATAATACACTGATTCTCTTTTAGAGAGTATGTGTTATATATAATTATATTGCCTCTTAATTACATTACATATACAATAATACTACTCATTTTTGTAACTAATATTTTTATTTACGAGGCATGCGAATGCGTTGATTTTTGCCAAGTGATTTATATAGAATTACCGCGACAACGTCGTAGAGGCGAATAAACTACCTCGGTCGCGCATTTCTTTTTGCATGCTGGACATAATGGCGGGCCTTAATAATTGCGTAAACCTGGTATAATTGGCAACACGATACCTTTACGCGGCAGGAAAGTTTGCGACACTTTATATAAAACACATAAACGCAGAAGGGTAATTATGTGCCAGACTTATTACTAACTGGCAAGTTTTCCGTGGCGTTTTATAAACGTTCTTGTGGAATTTATTTATAAAAGCAGAACGCGATAATCAACATTTTTGATAAATAAACTCTAGTTATTACGTAATTTTTTTCAATTTTAAAAGTCGGACAATACTGTACTGTATAGGAAAATAAATTAGCATGAACTCTGAGACTCAAAAAAGGAACATCTATTAACAATATTAATTTTAATGATTATCGTTATTGACATTTTATGTTACTATATATTGGATATACGGGGTTAGGAAAAAGTCTGGATACCCCCTAATATTTCGAAAAATACGCATTTTAAAAAAAATGTTTCATACAAAAGTTATATAGAGTTTTATGTAGAGCATTACATAGCAACATTATTATGACCTCGAATAGCGTTGTCAAGGTTATGTAAAGGTCAGCTTCAATTTTTTAAATGGAACTCCCTATTTTTCATTGCATATTCTTATAGCTTACCTCGAGAGCTTTCCAAAACACTATAATAAATTATTTTTCCATGAAGTACTTTTCGAGTTATGAGGTTTGAAATCATTTCTTAATTTTACATAAGCCTTAAAATATCTTGTAAAATATTCATTTTTCGATTATTTTATCTTGATATTTTTATGTACAAAATAAGGGTAATTTTTATGTAATAAATAATATAAATAATTTGCAATTAACAATTACATATTTTTTCTTAAAAACAACTGTATATTTTCTTTACACCAATTGATTCCTCTCATTATTTTGTGCATAAAAGTATTAAGATAAGACAATTGAAAAATGAATATTTTACAAGATATTTTATGGTTTATGTAAAATTAAGAAATGATTTCAAGCCTCATAATTCGAAAAGTACCTCATGGAAACTAACTTAATTATAGTATTTTGGAAAGCTCTCGATGTGAGCTACCAGAATATTTAATAAAAAATAGGAAGTTTTATTTAAGAAATTGACGGTGATCTTCACGTGACTTTCAAATGACTCTCTCAAATGTCAAATCATTGCCACTATCTGATGGCCCCCTTCAAGCCATACAACTTTTGTCTGAAACCTTTCTTTCTAAAGTACATAGTTTATGAAATATTCGATCGGTTCGGGACTTTTGGGAAACCCTGTATAATACAACGTTGTGGAATACACTACTTAAATAGAATGTAAATAGCTACAATGCAGTTTCGCGCGTAAGGTGAGACTTGCCAATCGTCAGCATTTGTGGCTAGAGATCCCGATCCTTTTTTTTCAAGCAAGTCTGCTAAAACTCATATAACTCATCGTTATCCTTCATGTAGAGGTGTAAAGTCAACAGCACTTGTTTAATTAATTGAATTAGCGCTAGTGACCGTAGTTATTGAAGGATAATGATAGATTTTCCCTCGGTAAAAGACCGCCAACTGGGTTATTCGTGTGTCGTATTTACTGGAACCAGAGTTGCGAACCATTCCATCATTTAGGGTATTCTCCCCATGGAATTCTGCGGGCTCCTGAGATCTTGTTTCATGCAAAAAGTAAACTTTCTACTGGGCACACTGAATACACATGTATCCGCCGTACATGTGTATGTGCAATCTAGGTCTTTTATCGATCTTTTCGTATACAGAAAAAAATGTTTTCGCCGTGACTTTTGCCTTTTTTTTTTGTAAAATTTACAATCGCTCGAGATTGCATACTGCCTCCTAAATTTCCCATATATTTTTATTCAAAACAATGACACGCCGTGTTCCTTACTATCATTTAACTAAGAAGCAGAGATATATCGTGATTCATTAGGCGAATACTGAGCAAGTGATGAGTGGTGTCGTAGATTAGGATGCTTCACGTCGCTATTAATACAAAGCGTCCACCGTTCCTTACGGGGTGAGTTATTGTCATCGAGATAATTCTTGTTACATTGATTCATTACAGTTTTCGCGTTTAACGTTCTTGTAATCTCAGGGAATTATTTTAACGACGATGTGAATCTAAATTTAGTATATACTATTTTAAAAATACGCTTCTCAAGAAATTATCGTAATAATAGTATAATAACCTGGGTAATACGTTAGTGATTGTACTTCATGTTGCAAAACACTTAAAACTAAAAGCTTATATCGATTTTCTCCGCTGATGTTTAATTTTCTCTGTTTGGATGAATTGAATATTTGATGCGTTAGCTTTAGCTTTGGAAAGGTTGCGTGTATCCTTGATGCTCAGCAGGGCATCGGGTCAGTGAATCAATCCTAAGGTGGCTGGCAGCTATTAACTAGCATCGTCTCGCGCTCATATCTTTTAAAGCAATCTTGCATCGTTTTATAGGGAGCACTGGCCATATAAACGGGACGGTTGGAATTCTTACTATCTCGCACACATTACTTCCCAATAATTTTAAAACACACAGAATATTATGTTCTAAAATTTAATGAGCCAAGATAGCCAGCATTCTCAGCAAATCATGCATACTCTCTAAAAGTGAATCGGTGTATTATCACTGAAAAACAGTAAATAGTCACTGATTACAGCAGTTATAAGTACAACACTGTAAATCAGTGATATTTTATTGAAAGAATCAGTTAATAATTTTGACTGTTTCAATCAGTAATATTTCTCAATACCAATAATATTTCTTTCGTTATTGTCAGTAATATTAAACTATAATTCATCTCTCTATCTATTTCATATAAAATTAAAAATTTTATTTATATTTACTTAATATTTATTATATTAAAAATTTTATTTTATTTATATTACATGCATATTGAACTTATTATTTTAAATAGATAACGAACAAATAATTTTCATTAAATCGCCAGACATTTATTTGTCCGACTTATAAAGATCGATTTAATATCTGAAGCCTCTCTATTAAGATTGTATCAGAAATTAAATCGAAGTAATACTTCTAATTTTAAATGTCGCTTTTTGCAAACTTTATATAATTCTTATAACTAAAATTAAATACGAGAGAGATAGCGATTGTAGCTAAATGAATGAACTAATGATTACTGGTTTTACAGTAAAATTTACTAATTTTACAGTGAATTTTATTTTAACTGACCATAATCAGTGAGATATAGAATAAAATAACAAAAAAATAAGCGTTTCCACTGAAGATCAGTAAAATACTCACTGATTCTCCGTGAAATCTTATTTTACTGTTTAAATTAGTGATATTTTCACCGATTCACTTTTAGAGAGTAGTCACGTTTTGTGCGTGCAATTAACCTGGTTCTAAAATTTTAAATAAAACCACGCGAATAATTATATTAATAATAAATGCGGCTGATACTGAGTATTTAGATAAACAAATATCGCTTGAAAAAATATATATCGCTACAAATAATTAGCGTTATTTTCGCTAATTGTTTTGCGCGAGTGAGCCTGAACGTGACACGAGGTTACTGTTATCAGATTGTTGACAAAAAATTTGCAGCAAATGGCATGCACATGCACTGCAGAAACGTGCCGAAAACGCTTACCAACGCCGGACTAAGCGCATCGACAAAAAAGCCAGCGGAGCGAAGCGGACCGGAAGCCAGTCGGTGGGGCGGAGGGGGAGAGGGGCGGGGAGGGTGAGAGGGGTGGGGAGGGGGTTAGCACCACCCCGATAATAAATCGAGCACACTCGGGGCCGGTTTTTGCCGAACATTAAATATTTTTCCGCGGTAATGGTATGCGCCGGAATCAGAGTACGGATACAGTCGCGTGCAGGTTGCAGTCGCGCGTAAAGGTGGTGGGGAGTGGGAGCGGGGAGCGAGGGGATGGGGGAGGGTGTACGTCGCGTAACGTTTTGAATGCATATGAAGCACCGGCGCAACGGTCGAATGGAGAGATTTAAATCAACGGGGCGGCTCTATAGATAATGCCGGGACGAGTGGCCGCGCTCTCTCATAAATCCCGCGAAGAAATTTAACTGCGAGTAGAAAAAGAGCGCGTTCGGTCAGGCCCTCACACGCGAGCCTGTCTACGAAAACCGGGGTGAGTGTCAGTTAAGACTCCCGTGAGAACGTGAATGAACTGCACATCGCTCTCTTATCATTATCCGTTTTTTTAAAGCGAAATTAATACGAGTGATTCGACAACGTGCGGCGAGTTATGGTGAGAAATTATGTTTATTTGTAAAACAATTACCGTCTAATTAAAGTTGACTAATTCAGATCATATCGATAAGCGCGATATTTCTAATTGTAATCATTGTAAGAAATTAATCAGCGGATAGATTAATTGTAAGTAATTAATTTGTAAATAGATATTATTCGTGTCGGGATTAAGAACGCGTGATGAATGTTTAATAAAAAATTTATATTTGCCTCGATGCCTGTATCTCTATTCGATACAATAGAAGCTAAATGAGAGTCTGTTTTATTCGTTACGCTCTCTCTTTTTCTCGCTTTCTGTGTCTCTCTCTATCTTCCGCATGCAATCTTTCTCCGTTTTTCACCTCTATAAATCATCAACAAATAGTTCGCAACGTTTCGCTGGATAGATTTTAATGAACATCATATACGAGTCCCTTATCGTACGTGCACGCACTGTGCACGACACATTTGTGTATCTCTTTCATTTGCGAAAGTACACGCGTGGCACGTGTTACGCAACGTCAGCTCACACACCAGCATTTCACGATATGCAATTATTACGAACTGAAAGCTATTTTACACACAGGCTAAATTACAATATGCCATTCGTCCAACACTGACCAGAATACGCGCGCGTTGGTCTTCCGCACAAATATGTCACAAGTGTACATCAAGAATTGCATTTAAAATATACGGCAACGTTATACGAGATTCACAGAACGAATAAAACAGCAATATTATTAAAGCAAACATTAAAAAATAAAATTACGGGAGATATTTAGAGATGTGCATGCTTCATCTGTGACAATTAATGATTTTAAAAAATAATTGATCTGTGTAAAATTTTAATGTTTCAATTTTAATGTTGCATTTGTATATATTGCATACTCTATTATACGCACGTATATTGTAATTTAAGGATCGTAATCGACACACAGTAACTTTTATGGGAGAAAATTATTTGGGCATATTCATGTCACGTTCCAAAATTTTTTGGATACGTTATTAGTGAGAGATATAAATATCCGAAATATCTTTTAAGGAAGATTTATTAAAATGATTTCGTATCTACAGAAGACGAAAGATGAGAGAGGATACTGATACTAAAATTTTCGCTTTTACGAAAAGAAATGACATTATCGAATTTATATTGCATTTAAATTAATTTTTTTATTTATACGGATCTCTATTATTATCGTTGAATTTTTTTTATTTTATATGGTTAGCTTCTCTATTATTCGTTCAATTTATTTAAATCAGTGACGTGTAAGAATTGAATTGAATTGAATTTTTAGAAAGTTGCACCGCATTTGTTTCCATTTTAAATTCAAATTGTATTTAATGTATTTAATAATCAATATATATTAAACTAAATACATTTAGATGCGATAAATGCGTTGTGTCTGCTGGCTGTATAATTTAATTACTTCATTTAAATTGATGTGTGTGTGTGTGTATGTATGTGGTGTGTGTACGTATATGTGTAGAGTTATACATATTTATATATAATTATAAATGTTATATACTGAGTGTTAAAAAAGTCTGCACACGGTCGAATATCTCGATAAGAAAGAGTTTTATTAGAAAGTGTTTCAGACAAAAATTGTATGGCTTCGAGGGGGACATTACTTGGTACCATTGGTTTGACCTTGAAGAGTTATTTGAAGATCACATGTAGGTCATCTTCAATTTCTTAAATGGAACCTATTCTTTCTCATTACATATTCTTGTAGCTCATCTCGAGAGCTTTCCAAAACACTATAAATAAGTTAGTTTTTATTAAGTACTTTTCGAGTTATGAGGCTTGAAATCATTTCTTAATTTTACATAAACTGTAAAATATCTTGTAAAAATGCATTTTTCGATTATCTTATCTTAATACTTTTATGTACAAAATAATGAGAGGAATCGATTGGTGTAAATAAAATATGTAGTTGCTTTTAAGAAAAAATATGTAATTTGGAATTAACAATTACATTTTTTTTTTCTCCTTTTTTAACACCCGGTATATATATGTGTATATATTGATATAGTTATTATAATAAATTGCTATTATACGTATATAGAGAATTATGTACGTATATGTAAATGTACGATGTCTATAATTATATATATTAAAATTAATAGAATTTGGAAGATATTTTGCAGATAGTTATATTTGTCATTTATATTTTATTGCAGTCTGATGATAGAGAGGCAGAGGAGACGGACAGCCCTTTTTTTAACGATTATTTCACGATAACGAGAAAACTTTCTTCTCTCGGAAGTCGAGAAGTCTTTACAAGACGGATGTGTGTGTGTTTCCAATATTTCCTTTCAATAATTTATCTCCTTTATCTTTATCAATCTGATTTTAACGCCAGTAACTTTTGCACATTGCGCGTAGGTTTCTTCTAAAAATTTATACAGCTCTTTATAACCTGACGAACAACTTTAATCGCAACGGCCAAATTAAATTTCAAATATGTAATCCAATCTAATATCGATTAATTATATTTAACGTAATTGCTAGCGTTTTAATTATAATGCCGGGATAATGTAATTTATCTCAATAATTGGATTGTGCGTAATACGCAAATTAAGTAGAAATGCCGGATGCACTCAGAGATCGATGAGATACATCTGGATCTCGTTCCCGGTTTGCTCCTTTCCGCAACCTGCATGCACTCCCACGCCGCTGTACTATTTTCTGCATTTCGACTCGATGACACTTGTGACGTCAATTGTTGTTTTTGCGTTCGTTCCACATGCGTTCTTGCGAATCGCGTCTGTCGAATTTAGGCCACGTTAAAAAGCTCGCGTCGCTCGCAGCGATGTATTCGGCGTCAGAATCGTGTTGCACCGTCGATACCACTCGCCCACGATGCACACCGTTGCACACCGTAATCAGAAGCAAGAGTTTATTGATACGCGCGCGCATGCGGGTTGAATAATTCGTATAACATCATAGCGTGTATTAAATTATACTTTCACGCGCAAAGAGAGAGATTCGCGTTTTTAATAATAACATTTCTACTAATTTGTTTTTGTCGTAATACATGGTATATATCTTAATTAGGTGGGAATACTCTGCAATTTGAAAAATATATGATAATATTCTTGTATATTTGTTTTTCGCATTATCACATCGCGTGCTATTGTTTTGCGCGGATATTCCTCATGACGTCAATTCCGTTTCATACTCGTGGCTTTATTTTCGTGGCACCGTGTTATTTCATCTACTTAGAGTGATCCAGAAGTATCAGAATACCATAACGCACTCAAATATGTATCGTTACACTGTGTGTTCCCGCATAAAACATTCAATAACATTCGATATACGACGTCCCACTTTTTGCATGGTTGCATTGAGAAAAAAATCTGGTTGCATTAATTAGAATTCTGGTAGATTCAGTATGTTTGTTGGAAAATGAACGAACCAGAATTCTTGTAGGAATTACCAGATGAATCTGATTAATTTCTTCCTGTTAAATTTACCAAATTTTCTGGTTAATAATACTAAACTCGCCAGCACCAAGTCGTCTAAAATTTTTTCCATCTAATCTCAAAAGTCCGTTTAATATTCTAAATTCCAACAAGATTATTGGATAAATTCAATCCAGATTATTGAATAAATTGTTTTAAATTCAGTTTGTTATAAATTAAACTGCACTGAGAAAAAATCTGGTTGCATTAATTTTGGTAGATTCAACCAATATGTCTGTTGGAAAATGGACCAATATGTCTGTTGGAAAATGCACGAATCAAAATTCTTGTAGGAATTACCAGATGAATCTGATTAATTTCTTCCTGTTAAATTTACCAAATTTTCTGGTTAATAATAATAAATTTACCAAATTTTCTGGTTAATAATATTAAACACCCCAGCATTAAATCGTCAAAATTTTTTCCATTTAATCTTAAAAGTCTGTTTAATATTCTAAATTCCAACAAAATTATTGGATAAATTCAATCCAGATTATTGAATAAATTGTTTTAAATTCAGTTTGTTAGAAATTAAACTGCACTGAGAAAAAAATCTGGTTGCATTAATTAAAATTCTGGTAGATTCAACCAGTATATCTGTTGGAAAATGGACGAACCAGAATTCTTGTAAAAATTACCAGATGAATCTGATTAATTTCTTCCTGTTAAATTTACCAAATTTTTTGGTTAATAATACTAAACTCAGCAGCGCCAAGTTGTCTAAAATTTTTTCCATCTAATCTCAAAAGTCTGTATTATGTATATATGTTTAATTATGTATATATGTTTAATATTCTGAATTCCAACACGATTATTGCATAAATTCAATCCAGATTATAGAATAAATTATTTTAAATTCAGTTTGTTAGAAATTATACTGATAAACAGTGATGCAAGAAGAGGATGCACCTCAAACACACACAATCAGAGAACTAGCGTCCTCTTTCTATTACTCGTAAGAGAAAAAAAATATACTTTGGATTTAATGTTAATACTAGTTCTTTATATACATTTCATGGCAATAACTGTATACGAGTTAAATTAAGAAGCAAGCAAGGAAATTAATGTAACAAGAAATTTTATATCCAACCAGAAAATACTAACCAAAAAACTTATAGTAAAATCTATTAAACATCTATTAAATCTATTAAATCTATTAAACATTCTAGTTATAAAAAATCATTCACATTCTAGTTATAAAAAATCGAGTCTTATCATGATAACTAGAAATTCTTGTTTAATTTAACCAAAATGCCTTCAATCATATACATCTTGTTGATACAATCAAACGATTTTTCTCAGTGCGGTGATAATTTTAAATTAAAGTTAATCTTGGATCAGGGATAAAAATAATCATCAATTTCTTAAAGCTGTGAATCGCTTTAACCCAAAAAGAGAATTCTTGCCTGTTATGTATGCCGAAAATTCGATATGTTTCGCCGTCGCAGCTATTATATATGAACGATGTTGTTCGTGTTCAAATTGAAATCATACGTCATGCGTTCGGTGCAGAGCCATCAGCAGGAACGCACGTTTTATGCCGTATGCAATTTTCGTGCTCTGTGATCCATGTCCAACCGACTACCACCACTCCGCCACCCTGCTCGCGGACTACCAATTCATTTTTGCTCTCGTTTCCAGCCGATGCTTGTAAATCGTACTTGCTATAATTCAGAGCGGAAATCGGGAATGATTTCGGACGTGGCAGACTGGGGCAATCTCGGCTAAACGCCAGTCAGCAAACGCCGAAAACGACAGGTAGCGATGTCCAAAATGCGCACGAAGCACATATTACATGCGTTTCGTAGCCACGATGGTCCCATTATCTTCTGACCATCGCGAAACTACTGACTTCTTCGTCTGCAACGGTATGCAGAAATATTTGACGAGAGTCTAGTTGACATTTAATCCAATTGTCGAAATACCGGATGAGATCGCCGGGATTCTCGCATGCTTCTCGCGTGAAATATTTTCAGTCAAATATTTTTGCAGTTCATCGAGCGCACCTAGCGCGTAGAGTGAACACGGTTACCCCGGTCGTATCGGACTGATTATCAAGCTGGTGAGCTGCTAAAAAAGCTGTTTTAAATCGAAAAAACCAGAGTTCAATCAGCGGAAAGTAATTTTTGCACAACACATGTTTATGTACATTTTGCTCTTTAAAAATAAATCAGTGAAAAATATCACTAATTTAAACAGTAAAATAAAATTTCACTGAGAATCAGTGAGTATTCTACTGATCTTCAGTAGAAATGCTTATTTTTTTGTTATTTTATCTTATATCTCACTGATTATGATCAGTTAAAATAAAATTCACTGTAAAATTAGTAAATTTTACTGTAAAACCAGTAATCGCTAGTTCGTTCATTTACCGCTACAATGGCTATCTCTCTCGTATTTAATTTTAGTTATAAGAATTATATAAAGTTTGCGACATTTAAAATTAGAAATATTACTTCGATTTAATTTCTGATACAAGCTCAATAGAGAGGCTTCAGATATTAAATCGATCTTTATAAGTCGGACAAATAAATGTCTGGCGATTTAATGAAAATTATTTGTTCGTTATCTATTTAAAATAATAAGTTCAATATGCATATAATACAAATAAAATAAAATTTTTAATATAATAAATATTTAGTAAATATAAATAAAATTTTTAATTTTACATGAAATAGATAGAGAGATGAATTGTAGTTTAATATTACTGACAATAACGAAAGAAATATTACTGATATTGAGAAATATTACTGATTGAAACAGTCAAAATTATTAACTGATTCTTTCAATAAAATATCACACTGATTTACAATGCTGTACTTATAACTGCTGTAATCAGTGATTGTTTACTGTTTTTCAGTGATAATACACTGATTCACTTTTAGAGAGTGGTGAAGGAAAAAATCAGATTGCCACGAGTTATGGTTGCTGGAACGCGAATCCCGCCGTCATCCGCTAATAAGCCACGCGTTAATCATGCTGGCGAAACGACGCTCTGCGGAGTGTCGGGAATGGCACGACGAGACGCGTCGCGAGCCGACTATTAGGCCAGGAAATCGTCCGGGTGGATTTGCAGCCGGTTATTGCGTTACATCCGACATTCGCGCGGTTGACACCGCGACGGATTGTCCGCTCCGCTTTTCCGGCCCTGACGACGATGATGATGACGGAGCGAACCAACGGTCCGTTTAATTATGCAAGTGAATTCGATCATTAGAGCGTCGCGCGCTGATTGAACGATACAACTAACATAGATAATCATCGGCAGCGCATATCAGTAGTCAAACAATGAGATTAGCCGATCGTTTGTTTAGAATCGTGTACTCGATGAAGCGCCTCGACCGATTTTAATCTTATCATTCGCATCATAGATTGCCAAGGAACTGCACGCTCCTAGTTAATTTTTTTAAGTAATAATATATTTTATATTATTGAATTTTTATATAATTTTTATATAATTTTATATTATTATAATATATTTTATATTATTGAATTTTTATATTATATAATTGAATTTTTATATAATTTTATATTATTATAATATATTTTATATTATTGAATTTTTATATTATATAATTCAATATATTATATTATATAATTGAATTGCTTTATATTATTGAATTCTTTTGTTGTTGATTATTTCTACAAATTTATTTTCCTATTTCCACAGATTATTTCTACAGATATATTTCTTACAAATGCGTTATTAACCAATAAATAAAAATGCATTATTAAGCAATAAATAAAAAGTACAAATGATTGTATCTATGAACCGCAACGATCGAGATCAGGAATCGTATATTAACTGACGACATCGCGATGGAATCCTGTCGTGCGATTGCGAATTGTCGTCATCGGTTATACAATCAAACAGGTACCGCTATGTACGCCTCCGTAAACGTATGCGTGGGCGTGCACAGTCGGACACGCGTTGTTAACACGTAACTGTTTACGATCAGATGAAACGAATGCTCGTAATCCCGCTTGATTCGAGACAGAATCCTCTCGCCCGGTGCCCTCGATGCCACGGTTCACCTGGTGGATTGCTGGAAAAAGGAGATAAACGAATTATCCCGCTCGTCAAACAAAACCTCCATTATTTGTGCCGGCGTGGCTCAGTTCGTTACGCAAGACTTTGTTCGGCTGATTCGAACAGCTAGGCTCGACTCGGTATAGCAAATATACAACCACGATATTGATGCACGGAATTGTGGACGAAATGCGGCGATTAAATCAAGACACTGAACCGTTCGCGTATGATAAGAATTCACGGTCGAAGAAGATCTGTAAGAATGTTGCACAGAATTCGAGTTAAGGATGTTTTGTACCTATTTTCAAAATATTGAGAATTAAAATTGTACAGAATGTCTTTACATGTGTTTAGAATCTTCAGTACAATTTTTAAATCGATTCACTAAAGCGTCCACAAGTTATAAGGATTTTAATTTGCACCGAATTAACATGTGTTCTTATGGGAAACGTATAAAAAAAAACGATTTTTATGTTTTTACATTTCCTTGAAGTATATCATATTGAAAATATTTTCTAAAAGTTTCAAATTATTCGGATGCAAATTGACAGAGTTATAAGTGTATGTTTCATGAAACGCCAGAATGTATAACTTTGTTTAAACACGAAAATAAAGCTTCAGATCTGATGTTTTGAAAGCTATCAAGTCGATATGAAGATTTAAGGATGTTTTGTACCTATTTTCAAAATATTGAGAATTTAATGAAAATTGTACAGAATGTCCTTACATATGTTTAGAATCTTCAGTACAACTTTTAAATCGATTCACTAAAGCGTCCACAAGTTATAAGGATTTTAATTTGCACCGAATTAACATGTGTTCTTATGGGAAACGTAAAACCACGTCGACTCAAATGACAAAAACACATGGAAATAATATTCAGAATTTGTTTAAAATTTGCAAAAGTTTAGATACAGAGGAAATATTTGGTCAAATAATATTATACAAGTACTAACTGGTTAAAAAGATATTAAATATAATTCAATGAAGTTAGCCATGTATCTGTCACAAGGCGAAATTCTCTGCCAAAAGTTAATCATTTTGATTAACAAAATTCGGAATATTTCAGTAAAAACGCAATAAATATTAAAAAATATATCTTTGTAGCTAAAATCAAATTGTAATATTCCACACAATTTCTTACTAAAAATAAACCAAAAGTGGATATATTCGTCATTATTGATTTTCAACTACTTTTTGTTGGGATTGTACATACAAAACATTCTTAAAAGCTGTATATTACTAAATTATATACAGGATGTATCCTAAAAAGTGAGAAGTATTGCAATGGTGGATTCAGGACACAAAAATAAGAGAAAAAGTTCATATAAACATATGTCCGATATGATTTTGTTTTCAAGCTTCTTTTATTTTTCAACAGAATTAAGATAGTTAAGATAACAGGATGTGCTCAAAATGACTACCTCTAACTTGAATACAAGCTTCAACACGTCTCATCATAGACTGTCTGACTTTTTCCAAAATTCCGGGTATTGCTCGAATTTCCGGGCAACCATCTTCAACACGTTGACGAAGTATCTCGACGTTGTCAATGGATGTTTTGTAAACAATGGATTTTAGATGCCCCCACAAGTAATAATTGAGTCGATTTAGGTCTGGAGATCGAGCTGGCCAGACAATAGGACCAGCACAGCCTATCCATCTACCAGGAAACCGTTCATCCAAATAACGTCTAGCTTCTCGACTGAAGTCAGTCATATCAGACCTATATTTATATAAACTTTTTCTCTTATTTTTGTGTCCTGAATCCATCATTGCAATATTTCCCACTTTTTGGGATACACCCTGCGTATAAATTATCCAAAGGAAACATTATTATAATCTATATAGTAGATTGTTTTTTTATTCAAGATCCTTTTACAAGTTTGACTCGGACTAAGAAAACACTTCTCCCTCAGTTGTTTCCGCAAGACGTCCATAATAACTCGATGACAAGCTAAGTACTAATTAACTCCGATTTCCTTTTTAGCGCCTGTTACTTTTTCACGGTAAGATTGGTCGTCTTTGAATCGTACCTGAAATTGGTTTTAATTAAAATGTAACAATATCTTTTCCATTGCGCTTCGTCGGTCAGGTTTACTTGTCGATATTGTCTTCCTCGAGTGTTGTAGTGTGCTCCAGCGAGCCGAAATTTAGCGATGGAGGATATTTTAATTGCGAGAAATGTTTCCTATCCGTAAACGCGTCACAATTAAATTTTGCGCTTTGTTGGTCATGTTAGAAATGTCTTGTATTTAACGTCATTGTCTGTGACGAGAGGACGACGTGCCTTTGAAATAATTGTAACGCGAGTACGAATGTTATATTTATTTTCTAGATTAAAGAGAGAGCGAGCAAGAGCGAGAGAGCAAATAAGAAAGAGAGAGAAAGGATGGGGGAAGGAAGAGGAAACTGTTGTTATTATTCACATAAATTGTTTTTGTGACCTATGCTCTTCTGCGAACAATGCAAGTATGCGAATAAAATTCTGGTCGTAAACGTCGCGCGTAGTTTGTAAATATTTGGGTAGTTCGATATAAATAAAACCGCGGATAGTTGATACACGATCGAATCGAACTTAATTTTCGGCAGGCGCGTAAACAAACAAATATGTTGCAAAATATCTTTTTATACAATTGATGAGAGAAATGACAAAAATTTCTCATATCTGTGCTTAAAAATATCTATAGTTGTTTTAAACCGTGGCTTTGTGTTGTATATTTTTGCATTTTCTGTCGTACGGTTAGCCGAATTTATTCTCGTGTATTGTTTTTTTGTATTTTTATTTTAATTCTTCATTATTTATTATACCTGTTTGTGACTCGCTATTGGAATTGGAATTTGTCGACCAGTGTATTTTCAGAGTAATGTTGAGAGCGAGATGAAATAATTTCGGATACCACGGTCCATACGATTGGAATGTATTACATGATCGATTCTATCTGTGCATCCATCCTCCATTCACGTTTCATCCATCGCTTTACCGTCATCCGGTGCATCTTCAATGCGCTCCATTGACACTAGATCTCACGATTGCATCATTGATTCGCTTCATTTTCCCCTCAATACTCTTCTTCATTCAAAATAATTAGATAAATTACTTTTTTATTTTGAAATAAAAAATTGACATTTTTATAGTGGTAATTTTTATGGATAAGTTGACCGGGTTAAAATATTATTACGAAAAACGTGATATTAATTTTAATTGATAGTTTAATCTTTTCAATATTTTGCTTGAATTTTCTTTCATCATAAAGTTAAATTTATATGATTTAAAGTTAAGGTTTTTTTTTTAATTTTTTTAAAACGAATAAAGAGTTTTTAACGATATTGTTTGTAGAATATGCACTTTGGTGTCATATTAATGTGAATTAAGAAATAAAATGATTTGTTTATGTCCAACGTCATATTCAGAGAGATGTAGAATTCAACGGAATGATGTTTAATTAAACGTAACTTGGCAATTCGCAAGCTGCTCAACTCGTCGAACCTGGAATGAGAATAATGCAAGGTATGAATAGAGATTGGACCGACGGAAGGAAATTTTCTCTCTGTCTCTCTTTCACTCTTTCTCTCTCTTTCTCCTTCTATATCTCTGCAGATTGTTAGATTATAAATTAAAACATTTGGAAATCAAAGAGATTATTATGCCCAGTTTCCTTCTGTGTAATATCTCTTATGTAATGTACTCTCCCATTATAGAGTTTGATTTTAAAAATAGTTAATATACACACACACAGGAATTCATGTAATCTCTTTTTCACAATTTAAATCTCACTCGCGCAATTATTTAGACCGTTTCAGGTATTTCTTCTCGGAATGTCGTCTCTCAACATTCCAGATTAATAATTGCACTTCAGCATTGCATGTCACTCTGACAAGAAACGAGAATCTCTCGTTTGTCCTCAGTATTATTTCACTTATACAAGATCCGCCAGATTTTTTTTTCCTCGATTACACGTCACGTTTAGTATAATAGATTGTCTGCGCGAGATTTATGGTGCGTTTTCTCCGACCGAATAATTTCACGATGGCGCATCGCAAGTCAGTCGACAGAATTGAGAATTTTAGATGGCACATGCAGCAGAGGACGCGGAGCTTTTGGGTCGTCGGGCAAAGTCGTCGGGTATAATACGCATCAGCTTCGAATTCTCGATGGGGATGGTTGTTGCACAGGGGAGAGGGCGGGAACGAACAGAGCAGGCAGGTAGGTAGGTCGTTGTTATCACGGTTCCGCGGTAAGTGAGAACCCTCAGACTGCGCACCGTTAATGCCGCTACGGGAGTGCCGTACAACTTCGTAATAATCGAGCTCGTAGAGAAATCCTCTCATTTTTAGTCTCTCACGTACTCTCCGATTCTGCCTGTCCCGCTCTTCCATAGCATTGTATCATGGGATCAGTGTTTGCTGTGATTGTAGATAATTTCAAAATTATCTAGATAAAGATAAAAATCCGTAAATTTATCTTAGATGAGATAAAGATGATTTTGCTTTTACTTAATCTAGATGAAAGATGAGATAATTATTGCGATAATCTAGATAATTATTTAGATATTTTTGTTTATTTTAGAAGATTATAAATATTTGTAAAAAAATGTGACGCAGATTATAAATGGGATATTAAAATCATAAACACATAAAATACATAAAAATCCGTAAATTTATCTTAAATAAGATAAAGATGATTTTGCTTTTACTTAATCTAGATAAAAGATGAGATAATTATTGCGATAATTATTTAGATATTTTTAGATATTTAGATATTTTTATCTAGATAATTATTTAGATATTTTTGTTTATTTTAGAAAACTATAAATATTTGTAAAAAAATGTGACGCAGATTATAAATGGGATATTAAAATCATAAACACATATTCTTTCTCTTTTCCTAAAGAATATTTGAATAATAGCAAAAAGGTATATACATGATATGATAAATATTTATTTATTAATTTATATTTATAATATATTTATAATACATTAATAATAATAATATGAAAAATATATTTTAGATATTTTAAATAGATTTTTAGAAGCTTGTTTTAGATTTTTGGAAAACTTTTTTGCATAATGAAAACGTCATCTTAGACAATTTTTAAATAAGATGACATATTTTTCATCTAAGATGAAGATAAAGATACTTTGTATTTTTTCATCTAGTTAAAGATAAAGATGATCCATTTCTTTATCTAGATGATTATCTAGATAATTTTATCTAGATACCAGCAAATACTGCATGGGATAAAAACGACTCGATCGAATTCGATCGTTTGATGATTTTACGATGTTTGCTTGAATGATTTTTTTTGCGAAATATAATTAAGAATGAAACATGTATTCTCTTCGCAATTAAAAAGTAATTTTGATATATTTCATTTATTTCCCGATAAATCGATTTTTTATCTCGTTTAAAGTCCCGATTGATTTCCACCCCTAAAATGACGAATAGAATTCTTTTATCAATAAATACATTAACTTGTCACATTGACAAATGACGAGTATTTTAATCGTCTCTTTGGCAATTCTCTTAATATCGTTGGCCTTCTCGTTAGCAATACATTCTTCATCGGGCTTGACCCAGTTCTTTAATTTACCCGTTCGCTTTATTTCACTCGTTCGTGAATATTCTCGTCTTCGCGTCAAACCAGAAATTTTCTTATGTGCCAAACTTCCGGCGGTCGATACATATATATATATATATATATATATATATATATATATATCAATTATGTATTTGATTCAATAATTTCTCAAGATGAAAATAATCGAGGTTCTGTAAAACAGACTTTCAGAATGTAGCTTTAAAAATAATATAAATAGGAATTTTCTCTCTTTCTCTCGCACTCATAAGCGCGCAAGTTTTCATATATAAATCTTCACATATACGTGTATAAAGATGTATAATAAGTATACAGAAAGAATGATGTTCCGATGCAATTATTCGTTAATGTGTTTCGCGCTAATAGCGTCTGGCGCGGACATGAATCTGCAGTGAAGTTAAGAGAGTTGGCGATGGATAGAAAATTGGAGAAATAAGGGTGAACGAGAAGGGATAACGAGAAAAAAAGGGCGAAAGGCGGAAAAGACGAGGAGGACGAGAGTCGAATAAAAATACTCATTGAACGTAAAAGAAGTGCGTTTAATTAAACCGACGAACAAGTGCAGCCTCGGCATTAACGTCCGTCGTTCTTTCGCATTTTCTGCACCTGCAGCTGCTTTGTGTTTGCCGATCCGCTGGCGGAAAATGCGCGATCACTCCCGGGGAGATTTGGATTTTTATCTGATTATCGAAATACGCGATCGACAGTAACGTTTGGATACTATGGGTGTATAGTGCGCTTTCAATCGTTAAACACTTATTTTGAGAACTAGAATTAAATGCAATCGTAAAATGAATAATTTATTTTATATATCCTTTAATATAATAAATTTATATAATAAATGTAGAAAAATGAAAATAAATATAAATGGATCACATGTATTAGATTTGCAAAAATAATACACTTTCCTTTCACATAGAAATAATTTATATCAAAAATATTTAACTTATATGTATAATTTTAATATAACAACATAAAATTAAGATATTAAAAAATAATATTGTTAGATGATCATTTCTTCATTTTACGACAGAATAAATTTATAAATTTTTAGATTACCATTGAACTTAGTGTTAAGTTTTTAAATATAATAATAACTTAAAAACATGATAACTATGTATTTTAGATTTTCGAACTTTTAAATCGTATCATTACATTTTTTATCTATCGATAATTGTCGGAATTACTTTTTCTTTCATCAAGTCAAAAACTCAAATCATCATATGATTTGACTTTAATTTTTTAAAATATTAACAAACGATTCAAGCATCAGCGTTATTTAAAGGCTATAAAGTTAAGTATTGATTGAAAAATAATGGGAAGGAATAATCAGATTAATAAGTGCAATTATTCATTAAATAATCGATATGAACTTATTATCAATTTTAATCTATGTAATCTGTAATATTATCTCTTTTCCTATATTAATTCAATATGTGTGTACATCGGTTTTGGAACACATAGTTTAGATCGATAAGCACTCGCGTAGAACACGATACGTCGGAAGGAAGCCAAAATAATCGCAACCGCAAGATAATCTTCTTCGAATTTTGCCTCTCACACACAGTTATCGTTGTTTTTACAATTTATGGTGGTCGATCACAAATATTGATATTGAAAAACGGCGCTCTATTATATATATCATATTAACAGAATAATTATACAAACAGATATATATTATATATTTAAGAAAATTCATGAGATAAATAATAGCCAGAAAAATAAATTAGTAAATATTAATAAATATTAGTAAATATACAAATTAATAAATATACAATGAAATTATTCCTTGCCTTTGTTACGGGTTGATTTATATTTCGTGCATCATTGTCTGATAATAATTAAAAGTCATATAATGAAACGAAAAGTCACATAATGAAACGAAAAGTCGGTACATATACTATATAACATCGCAAATGTATTTTAATCCCGTCTCATCAATTTTACATTTGTTGAAATATTTATATAAATCTGTACAGGTATTATGTTACCTATTATAAATTTTCTTTACGGTCAATAAATCGATATCGAATGCGAAATTAAAATATGTCTGCACGCAGTAAAATTATTACAACTATTTATTATAACATTTGCGTTTTTTTTGCTACTAAATGTGATGAACAATATTTGTTAAAAATGTTAAAAATTATTTCATTTATTTTGTAAGGTTTCTGGTTTGAGGTGAGTCGTTTTTTACTTATATGATTTACTCGTGCACACTATTTTCTTCCAGTGTTATGGTTTCAACTTTCCTCAGCTTTTTTTCCCCTTAATATGCTTATCTTTGTTATACTTATAGTATGTCTGCGCTATCCTGTAAAGGCTATTACATTACGTAGGTAACAAGGTTTCGATAGGATCGATTGCTGTAAGTCATTCCAACTTACTCAGAATTATTGAAGCAATTTATTTCGTTTTTTAAGAATCATTTTACTATTAGTTTTTATATTTCTACATATCTTATTAAATTTTCGAACAATTTTTGAATAATATGTTAAAAATTTTAATAATAATTTTTAATAATATGTTAAAAAATAATAGAAACAACGATAAAATACAACTATTCGAACGATATAATATATTGATATTTTGCATAAATGCAATATCTAAACGTTAATGCATAGTAATGCCTGATATTTGCAATATTGTCGATTTATTAACATGTAGATAGGATTTACCTCGTAATATCCCTCGAATTAGCGCTAACTCTCTGCAGTAATTCAATAAACATTTACGTCAAAGTTATAGTGGCCAATAGAGTTGCATGCGGCTGGATATCACATGATTGTTTACTATGTCGCCACCGCATCATGTGATGCACCGCACAAACCACACATACACGTACACAATCTGCGATACGACTTATGCATTGTATCTTAAACCGTGGATCGTAAACCGATTGAGCGGTATATCACGTGCTTCGGTCATTACATGTTTACGATTATCCAACAAACAATAAAGCTAACACACATAGCACCAGTTAATGGTGATAAGCTCGACCTTACCGAATACCCACAACTAATAAATTCTCCACGTCCACAATATTCTCGTCCTGTTGCTGCTCTTAACGTGTTCAACGACGTTTTACGGTTGATGGCAAATTGGTAAATATGGTATGTCCCTTTTATACCGATGTATACGCGTTCGCGGATACGCTCATCGGCAACTCATTTTATTGCCGTCGAGAAGGAAAATATTTTCCCTGAGCTTTGATTACGCTCCTCGTCAGACGCAAGTGCGCTTTTGAGGGATACTTTTTAATAAGTCCCTCTTCGCAGATGCGACGCTCTCGTAATTCACACGAAACGCATCAACCGTGCAACGACACCGAGAAATTTCGCTTCGCTATTTCATCGGTTAATCGGACTGCGCCCATTGCAATTAACCGTTATAATTACACAGGCCTGCAAAAAAGAGGGTCAAAATTTCTTTTTAAGATGCAATAGTGTTTTTTGATGTAATTTTGTGCGGAGAATCCGAATCTGGCTGCCGAATTTGCGTAGCACGTCAGGTTTTTGAGTTATTTGTAGTTGAAGCCCAAAAATCGCTATTTTGGCCAATTTCATGAATTTATTGTAAGTAAACCAAATTTGTTGAAATATTTCTGTCAATGGCATCGTATAGTACTCACCTTCATCTTTCGAATCCACTTTCGATTACCGCCGCACGATTTTTTTTCGCTCAGATATACAAGTCATAAGACTGGTCATACATAGGGAAAATCTAATAAGTCATTCTATATCAACCGTGCCACCTCTTTATTTCACTACGAATCAAAATTAGAATAAAAATATACATTTTTAAATCTTCTGTCACCTTTTGAAATTAAAAATGGCAAATCCAATATGGCAAATAGAATCACAATAAAAAGGCATAAAATTTAGAAAAATTTATCAAAATGTGTAACAACTGTATTAGATATTTCTTTTCAATATTTTTTTGGACAACCGAATCTGACATATGTCAGTCTTTTCAACTTTCAACATCATGGATCTACCATATTGATGTCTATATAAATTTTCCTTAATGTAAATTTTCTTACAACGTCATATTTATATATCTCAGCGAAGAAAAATCGTGCGGCGGTAATCGAAAGTGGATTTGAAAGGCGAAAGTGAGTATTATACGATGCCATTGGCAGAAATATTTTAAAAAATTTGGTTTCCTCGCAATAAATTCACGAAATTGGCCAAAATAGCGATTTTTAAGCCATTCAATTACAAATTACTCAAAAACGTGACGTGTTACGCAAATTCGGCGGCCCGACTCGAATTCAGCTCACAAAATTACGTCGGAAATCACTATTGCATCTTAAAAACAAAAACCTGGCAGGCCTGTGTTATTGTTGGATGTCTTTCGCGACATTATGTCATTTAAACAGTGTTAGGTAATATCTAAATACATGTATCTACATACATTTTGTGTATCTTGCCTGTATCTGAGATTTCAAATTGAAGTATCTTTATCTGTATCTAGATATAAAACATAGTATCTGAACTGCTTTTCAGATACATTTTCAGATACATTTTTAGATACATTTTCATGTATTTTTGTATAATGAAAATAAGTATGTTCTTTTTTATCTGCCTATAACTTTTACTGTCGTTGATGGCGCCATAAATTTGGGTCAATTCTTTAAATTTTTAAAAAATCAAGATCATACAGAAATAACAACAGAGTGCTATCAGTATGGAGGTGTTTTCTTACTCTCTCCGATAAACAAAAAGATATTATATCAATAACACGTTTTCCTAATGTAAAACACTTGTTTTTAAAGTTTTTAATACAATTATACCATCATCAGCATCAGTTGAGCGGTTATTTAGTACTGGTGATCAAATTTTAATACCGCGGCGAAATAGAAGTGACGATATTTTTGAAGCATTTTTGATATGTAAGACTAATACTAATAAATAAAGCAAAAATGTCTGTTGTTTCTATGTGATTTTGATTCTTGATCTTTTAAAACAATAAAGTAGAAATGTAATACAAAAAGATGTAAATTCTTTTTACATTGTTTCATCTGTATCCGTAATAATTTACACTTAAATTCTTTACTAGCTCTTTTTCTTGTTTCTTTTCAAGTTTTTTTAATTTTAAATAGAAGGGTAATTACACATTTGATAAAAATCAAAAATATCTTGCTATCGATTACGACATTAATTCAAATAATTTGCTCGAGGCATTCTCACTGCGGCTTGTATAAAAAAATCATAGAAATGTAAACAAAATATAAAATTAAAAAAATAAAAGATATATTGAGTAGTTTTTTGTGCATATTACGATAAAATATTATTTATAAGTATCTTATTTGTATCTGAGATACTTTTAAAGCATCTGAGTATCTGTATCTATATACATTTTAATTTGTGTATCTATATCTATATCTAGATACATTTTTTTACATGTATCTGTATCTGTATCGAGATACATTTTTAATGTATCTTACCCATCACTGCATTTAAATTACATGTCGCGATTGTGTGAGACATGTTCGCTCATTCATTAACCGTGCGTCATGTATCTTTTCAACAATGCAGTATATGTCTTTGTTGAGATACATATCTTGCTACTTTGAAGTCTTTTTCTGTGAAAGATGTTTATTTGAATGTAATGATACACGCGACAACTAAATGTCATTCGTGAGAAATTTGTATTTTTATTTTCTCAGAGTAATATATATTTTCTTTCTGGGGTACTTGTAAAAATCCTAGGTAGAGAAAAGTACGCAAGAAAGTTCTACGGGTTCATTTTTATCGTTTATTGTTCGACCGTGTGACTTAGTCGCCACAAACAGCGTTTTTTTGTTTACCGTGGATTCGTATAAAAGCGGTACTTTAGGCTGGGTGAACGAAAAATCCTCCCGAGTTTTTCAAAGGGGCATCCCTTCAGCCCAAACGTAGCGTTTGTCTAAACTACGGTGCAGGTTCCATTTACCGTAGCCTTTTAAAAGCTCTAAGAGTTGAACAATTTTACCGTAACGGTTTACTATGTAAGGCGCCTGCAGAAAAACGCTCGATTCTTAAAGCAAATTTTTCACGAGACCGTTTCATACACTTGACACGTTCTCCATTTATTCCTATACTTGATGACGCGATGAATGAATATTCTACGTAATGAATATTCTATATTCTTACATAATATTTTTACGTAGTGAAACATTTATGCTGATCAGAAAAAATGCATTTATAATATTAAAGTACTTTGTCATAGACATTTCACAGATGTGTCATATGTTTGCGCGCTATTTGTCATATAAAGTAATATTTGTTTAATCATTTTCGAAGAAGGTCGATGCCACAGATGTCTCAAGGAGAATGAGAGAAAATTATTTTTATCTTTAAGTTATAAAACGTACGGTTGAAGTTTCATATTTATTAAAATTCGAGCGATTCAATACAAAAATAGAAGCTACAATAATGTTACATGCGACAACGCATCAATCTTTCTCCTTCTGGTTAATATTCGCTTGCCTAAAAGTGTTTAAACTCATTATAGCGCTGTGCAATCTCGAAACAAGCATACTCAAATAGGAAAATCCAAATCAAATATCCTGTTGTTTGTCTTATGCTAATTTTATAACTCCAGGAATACACGACCTTCGCGCCTGACACATATTTGGCCGCATTCCAACTTCCTGTTCCGATTCCGTCGACATAGCGTGGTTTCTTAATTCGACGTGCAGTCGCAAAAATAGTGCAGCGAGATAAAACTCTCGTATAACCCTCTAATAACCTCTTCCATCGGCAGTAACTTAGTCTGTTCTTCGAGGTAGTTACTTCAACTTTGCTCCAATTTCTCGTTCGCCCACTCTACTCTGCTCCTTCCTCCTTCCCACAGGATCGTCTCTCTTCCGTCAACTCTCCACTAACGGTTCTGAAGCGACCAAGACCACTCGTTACTTACGAAGACCAACACACCATCAATGGCAACCGTACCAACACCAACGTCATCAAATGTTAACAGCACAAATAAGGGCGATTGTAAAGTCCGGTGCATATACAGTGGCGTTTAAATAAAAGAGTGCCATTTATTTAGAAATCGTGGATTTTTCGCGACATTTTTTCGAATCGAAAGCGAAAGGAAAGGTTTTTGACGTATCATTAAATCTTAAAGGGATCTTTCATTGAACTCTTACACAGCGCCTCCATCTAAATCCTCATCTCGTATCTCTCTGTCACGTTATTTATAAAGAAGATACACTGCTTTTTCTATTCTACTTTACCGACATTTCAGGTATATACGGACCGAAATTTTTGGATAAGTGCCATTTATTAATTAGACTACTAAACTCAATTTTCCCAGTTCCTCAAGTTTTTATTGTACAGTCCGCTATTGGGGGGGAGAGGGATATGCTAAGTTTTATACATAAAAGCTACAAAACATTTATACAAGGCTAATGTCCTTAGGTAATAGCTTTAGACGCTATGTTGATCTAAGAAGTCGATAAATAAATATATAATTTTATCCCTTTTTTCTTTCTCAGTATATAATCAATTTCGTCGTGTCCGTTTGCATCTATACTTTAACCGTAGAAGAGGATTTTTAATTCTATGCAGGCAATAAAAAATGGCATCTGCTCAAAAATTAGTGTTTTGTCGATAAAACAGATAGGTTGAGGGATTCCCTTAAATTGCGAAAAAAACCCATCGGAAAAGGAGCGAGATATATTTATCGAGCGGATATAATAGATATTTAAAGCATGCGAACTGCGCGCAGTTATTTACATTCATTAGATTGTTTATGTCCTCCGTTACATTGAACGGGTGTACTCTCCCCTTTTCCTATGAATTTAAGCGAGTTACGGGATCGGAACAAAGGGAGAACAAATGCCGGTCGTAATGGGCATGGACGTTAACAAAGTCGCGGGCATGTCGCCGTAATCTCTTCTCGCTGCGGTAAAATCTCACGGCCGGCCATTGTGCATCGTGCTTAATGACGCTGGTAGAACGGATACTGTCGACTCCATGCCATCGACGAATGGAGGACGGCAAGACGGTACGAGTAACAGAGCCGGCAGCGTGCCCGCGTTTTATTACGTCACGTGCCGCAGTGTGTACCACGACGTATAGTTGCGATTGCGATTTATATCACATTTTTTCCCTCAGGTTTTCTCACGTGCACCTTCGTTTTATAGGTCTTATTTCTCCGCGACGCCCGTCACGTAGACTTTAAGGGACCGTTAGCGACACCCCCGTGGTGTTAATTACGGATAATTAGTCGCCTATGCTTGCGCATTAAAGCTATTAGCTGTGTCACTTTTCTCACGCTCGTTAGAATTATATCTTTAATAAGGAAAATCTTTCATAATCTATGACAAAATCAATATGAAATAATAAAGACACAGTAAAAGATGTCAAAGACATCCATAGAATATCCGATCTCCTATGATATCTATGATATTTTGATATCTTTCGACATGTTGCTGTTAGGGTTATTTCATATTAATTTAGCCAGAAATAGTTGCAATTGTGATTCTACGTCATTATGTTTCCGCCATTTTCCATCTCTCTTCCTTCCTCTGGAGAAATCAGTGTCCTTTCTTCAGGCGAAAATTATCACGCAAACTTTAGATAAAATTTACCGGCAGATTGTGTTTGCCTCTGTATTTGCAGTGCAAACAATAATTATCGCGTGGAATTAAGTGCAGCTTTATTCTTGGAGGAATGAAACACGGAGTTTGCTGCAAATGCTAAACATACGACATGTGCCTATCGTGAAATAGTTGCGCGCCCATTCCCTGAATATCTTCTTAGCAAATATTAATATGATTTTCAATTTAATTTAATTTAATTTAATGTATAAATTAATTAAATGGTCCGCATGTCAAGTGGTATAAATCCATGCAAACTCAATTTCGAGTTATTAGTTGATTTGAAATGTATTAGATAATGCGATCTATCACAACCAGTATAATTATATAGAAATCTATTTTCAAGGTCAATCAAATCTGCATAAAACATTTACAAATGTACTTACAATAAAAGCAAAGTCTTCACTCCTCACATATTTATTTTTCTTGTACTTGACATCTGAATTACTCAATTATTATTGCGTCGAGAAAGGAAAAAAAGAAAAAAGAAAAAAGAAAAAGGAAAATTGATGTCACATGTAGATAACATAAGCCTGCGAAAAAGGGGGTCAAAATTTCTTTTTAAGATGCAATAGTGATTTTTGACGTAATTTTGTGCGCTGAATCTGAATCTGGCCGCCGAATTTGCGTAGTATGTCAGGTTTTTGAGTTATTTGTAATTGAATAGCCCAAAAATCGCTATTTTGGCCAATTTCATGAATTTATTGTGAGTAAACCAAATTTTTTGAAATATTTCTGTCAATGGCATCGTATAGTACTGACTTTCATCTTTCGAATCCATCTTTCGATTATCGCCGCTCGATTTTTTTTCGCCCAGATATACAAGTCATAAGACTGGCCATGCATAGGGATCTAATAAGCCATTCTAAATCAACCGTGCCACCTCTTTATTTCACTACGAATCAAAATTAGGATAAAAATATACATTTTTAAACCTTCTGTCACCTTTTGAAATTAAAAATGGCGCATCCAATATGGCGAATAGAATCACAATAAAAAGGTATAAAATTTAGAAAAATTTATCAAAATGTAACAACTGTATTAGATATTTCTTTACAATATTTTTTTGGACAACCGAATCTTACATATGTCAGTCTTTTCAACTTTCAACATCATGGATCTACCATATTGATGTCTATATAAATTTTTCTTAACGTAAATTTTCTTACAACGTCATATTTATATATCTCAGCGAAGAAAAATCGTGCGATGGTAATCGAAAGTGGATTTGAAAGGCAAAAGTGAGTATTATATGATGACATTGGCAGAAATATTTCAAAAAATTTGATTTCCTCGCAATAAATTCATGAAATTGGCCAAAAATGCGATTTTTGAGCCATTCAATTACAAATTACTCAAAAACGTGACGTGCTACGCAAATTCGGCGGTCAGATTCGAATTCAGTTCACAAAATTACGTCGGGGAAATCACTATTACATCTTTAAAAAAACCTCGCAGGCCTGTGTAATTGATTTGTTTTTTTAGATTTTATCTTCGTCGACAAAAGCGAAGTAAACTTTCTATTTCTGTATTCGTTCTTATTATGTACATTGTACATGTCAATCTTTGCACCGTGATTTCATTTATCTCGAAATCAACTTGATGGCGTTTGCGCAACACGTTATGATAAACTTTGCTGCATGATTTTAGAGGGGACTCTTTAGTCGACTACGCGTGTCGGGACGTATTTAGCGCGCAAACAATAATTACCGTATGCAATTAAGAGAAATCCCGCCGGTGAGAACGATGCCGGCGGCGCCGGGGAAGACGAAAAGTGGATGTCAGAGGGCCGAACTTCTGGTTCCGCACAGCAGTGAGGCATCGAAACGGAACGTTTGCCAACGCGTGTCGACATGACGGATGAAAAGGCTCGCTAATTCGATCCTGTTACTCGAGTCAAAGGTATCTACCGAGGCGTATCTCCAGAGAAATTTCGATTGATCTTTTGTCGCTAATATAGCGGACGATTAGCGCTAATTTCATTTATACTCAATCGTCAATAATTGCTATTGGTATTAGATTCGACCGAATTTTACTGCAAAGTCTTTTGACGAAGCTTTCTAATGTCGCTTTAATTTCACGTGGAATTATGTGAAATAAAAATAATGCGGATTTTTCAATATTTGACAGTATTCAATCCGCTTCGTTTTGCAAAGTCTTTTGACGAAGCTTTCTAATGTCGCTTTAATTTCACGTGGAATTATGTGAAATAAAAATAATGCGGATTTTTCAATATTTGACAGCATTCAATCCGCTTCGTTTTGATTTTATTTCGCACTGATAACGGATCGTATCGTAATTTGCAATTCGCGTATTCGCTGATGTTTTCAAGTAATGCGATATGCATTATTTTAATTAATATTTCAATTATACTGTGCAATATTTCAATTTGTTATTAAATAACAAAATTCTGTAATCGAAATCTCAAATATTTGTTTGTGATGTGATCGGAGAAGCATGCGATGGCAGAGAAATGCAACGGATTAATAATTTGTCATAGATATTCCGAGGCTCATTAAAAGTTCGAGGATATTTCGAATTTTAATTAGTATCCGATTTCTCCTATTGTTTTTCCATCATTTATGTGACATGCCTAATTTGACGGAGATCGTTATACGTGTCGATTTGCTTTTCAAAAAGTAATTCCTATGCAGAATAATTTCCCAGGGGAAATTTCATTAACTATCAAGTGAGAGTAAGTAGCGCAAACGTACATTCAATAATCTTGAAAAGACAGAGTTGAACTTCTTTCGAATAAACGTTACGTAATTATATTTTTACTCCAACTCAAATACTGTCGCGTCATAAAGCGGTGCTCCGTCCAATTTTATCTCGAGGGATTATAAGTAATAAGATGAAAAGAGAGACACGAGCGCGACTACTTCATTCGTCGAGAATGAACTGTAAGAAAATAGCCGGTCGCAAAACCGCGGGGCACAGACCCCCCATTCTCTTTTCCCTTTATATCTCATTTATTGTTACGAGCTAGCGCGAGAATCATTATGCGCTTGATAATTTTTTCCGACTAAAGGTCGGAATGGCCGAAGAAAGATGGAAACGCAAAGCACGCACTGAGAAAAATCGTTTGATTGTACCAACAAGACGTATATGATTGAAGGCATTTTGGTTAAATCAAATAAGAATTTTTAGTTATCATAATAAGATTTTTTATCGATTTTTTATAACTAAAACGTTTAATAGATTTTACTATAAGGATTTCTTGGTTAGTATTTTCTGGTTGGATTTTTTGGTTAGTATTTTCTGGTTGGATCTATAAAATTTTTTGGTTAGTATTTTCTGGTTGGATCTATAAAATTTTTTGTTACATTAATTTCTTTGCTTGCTTCTTAACTTAACTCGTATTCAATATTTGCCTTAAAATGTATATAAAGAACTAGTATTAACATTAAATCCAAAGTATTTTTTTCTCTTACGAGCAATAGTGCCAGAAAGAAGACGCTAGCTCTCTGATTGTATGTGTTTGAGTTACATCCTCTTCTTGCATATTTGTTTATCAATTTAATTTCTAACAAACTGAATTTAAAATAATTTATTCATTTATTATTTAATCTGGATTGAATTTATCCAATAATCTTGTTGAAATTTAGAATATAAAACAGACTTTTGAGATTAGATGGAAAAAATTTGAGACTTGGTGCTGGGGTGTTTAGTATTATTAACCAGAAAATTTGGTAAATTTAACAGGAAGAAATTAATCAGATACAAGAATTCTGGTTTGTCCATTTTCCAACAGACATACTGGTTGAATTTATTAGAATTCTAATTAGTGCAACCAGATTTTTTTCTCAGTGTGGGAGCATAATATCTTGGTGACTTGCATAATATTTTTTTGCCATCATTTTTTTATCGCGAGTAATCGTTTTGTGCGTTTGAGCTACATCCTCTTCTTGCATCAGTGTTTATCAATTTAATTTCTAACAAACTGAATTTAAAATAATTTATTCAATAATCTGGATTGAATTTATCCAATAATCTTGTTAGAATTCAAAATATTAAACAGACTTTTGAGATTAGATGGAAAAAATTTTAGACGACTTGGTACTAGGGTGTTTATTATTATTAATCAGAAAATTTGGTAAATTTAACAGGAAGAAATTAATCAGATTTATCTGATAATTTCTACAAGAATTCTGATTCATCGATTTGTTAACAAACATACTGATTGAATCTACCAGAATTCTAATTAATACAACCAGATTTTTTCTCAGTGCAGTTTAATTTTTAACAAACTGAATTTAAAATAATTTATTCAATAATCTGGATTGAATTTATCCAATAATCTTGTTGGAATTCAGAATATTAAACAGACTTTTGAGATTAGATGGAAAAAATTTTGACGACTTGGTTCTGGGGTGTTTAGTATTATTAACCAGAAAATTTGGTAAATTTAACAGCAAGAAATTAATCGGATTCATCTGGTAATTTCTACAAGAATTCTGGTTCGTTCATTTTCCAACAGACATACTGGTTGAATCTATCAGAATTCTAATTAATGCAACTAGATTTTTTCTCAGTGCGGGAAGCGCGATTTTTCCCTCGATATGAAAATCGTTCGAGCATACGCGCCGAATAAGTCGTGGTGGCGAACGCGCGCGTCGGGGAATAGAAAAATATATAACATATTGTACAAATGTTCGCCGGGTGTGGATAACTTATGGTATTCTAGCGTGCACACATATGCGAAACGCGCGCGATATACATTCCGCGAGATTTCACCGGCAGCCTTTACGGAGGGTATTGTTAGAAATCGCGTGCATTTTCCTTTAGTTATAGTGTTCCCCGAACGGATACAACGATCTCCCGGGTCGGAGCAACCGGGGAAAAGGGACTAGGAGAGGGAAACCGGAATGTAAATTATCTTAGGCTGAACCAAAAAGTCTCTCGGAAATGCGAATTGTCCGACGACTAGAATACGTTTTATACGAAGTCAAGCTGCATGGATCCCCCGATGCGACGCGGTATTTTTATTGTCGCGGGTAACCTTTTTTGGTGGCATACTCCTTCGCCGGCCTTTGAACCCGAGGTAATTGAATCGTGCAAGCGAGCTAAGTCAAGATTCTTTATCCTTCGGGATCGTAGAGGGAAGAGGGGGAGGAGAGAGGAACTAACTCTGCCTCCTTTTTCAAAAATAGCATAACTTTATTCCTTTTAATACGTTTATTCGACAGTTTCATTATCTATGCAATAATATAATTTATCTACTCGATGATACTTTCATTAGAGTAATTGCGTCCATTTATTTACGCAATTATAGAATTTTAATATCCTAGCAGAAAATATTATAACTTATCGAATACTCATTCAAGTATTAATTCTTATGACAAACACATATAAAAGCAAATACAGTAAAGTTAAAAATAAAAATAGCTCGCTGACAGTTTCTTCATATTTTAATTCCACGATGGAGACAAGAAAATAATAGAATGTGCTCACTTATATTTGAAATCGATCGGCTTTTAATTCGTATTCGCGTTATTTGATTCTTTTAAAAAGATTCTCGCGGCTTTCTGTCTTTAAATGAGAGGATATAAAAAAATGCGAGAGAAATTGATTTTTATTTTGTTCTATATAAATTCTTCTGGAACGTGAATCGATGTCCTCAATTATTATAGTATTATAGTATATACGTTATCACTTATTCATTAAATGCAAAATGTATTATAATTTAGGATAAACTAGGTTCTTATATAATTACCAATTAGCCTCATATATAATTATAAATTTCATTACTTATACGTATGTATGTAGAATTATTACCACAGCCACACATAAGTTCACAAGATCGAGCATGCAAAACATCCATATTCAATATCCGACTGAGCCATCCTAGAGATATATTTTAAATAAAGTACTATCGAAGTTTGTATCAGCAATATCTGAAATTTAATTCCCCTGTCAAAAGTACATCAGCAATATGTACATAATACATATACATGTATAACATAAATATAATATACCGTGTTCAAAAGCATATTAATGTGACTTTCAAATTTAATTTAGCACGATGTGAACCAATTGTAATAACATTCTCTAATAATATTCTATTAATATATTTAATTTTATATAATTTGCTGTTCATTTCTTCGTTGTATTTTTGAAAGAGATACAAGCAACACAACAAAACTTTTCAAAACTTTTGTGGATACTTACTAAGAAATCATAATCGCGCATATATTAATCCACCATTAAATTTTATACGTATTAAACGGCATTTTAAATAATATCAAACACACACCTATCACACAACGTGCGCATACACAATTTAGGAATATTTCTACCGTCGCAGGCGGCGTTACATAGCTGACATTACACAACAATAGTTTGGCCGGATTGCTGAACTTGAAAAGAGCTTGCTGTCACGAACACGTCGACAGCACCTTGAAAACCCAAGTGGCCAAAATAAATAGACCGACATGAGGTAGGAAACGTGAGGTCGTTCCTGGTGCATGAAAGTGTAAACCCAGATAACAAAGTGTGTCCCGGCACGAAATGTAATCTATTACAAGTATCACATGCTGCTTCTTTGCCAACACATCCCGGTGGCAATAAACCAGAAACGCAGCGACATAAGTGATATCGCGTACAAACATACTGCCTCGTTGTACGATACGACACCGGAATAATTAACTGTTTTGCCGTAACCTCTCTTTAGATCAAGCGGCTATCCACAAGTCATCGCATTGTTTTCGCAAAGCGTGAGAATTAAATGTTTCTCTCTTGATTTTTCTATTAAACTTAGACATACGTAGACTAATATTGCAGTTTCTGTCATAATTATCTTTTTCCATTAAACATTAATAAGACAAGTCCTCCACTCCACTGAGAAAAATCGTTTGATTGTACCAAGAAGACGCATATGATTGAAGGCATTTTGGTTCAATTAAACAAGAATTTCTAATTATTATGATAAGACTCGATTTTTTTATAACTAGAACGTTTAATAGATTTTACTATAAGGATTTGATTAGTATTTTCTGGTTAAATCTATAAAATTTCTTGTTACATTAATTTCTTTGCTTGCTTCTTAACTTAACTCGTATTCAATATTTGCCATAAAATGTATATAAAGAACTAGTATTAACATTAAATCCAAAGTATATTTTTTTTTTCTTACAAGCAGTAGTGCCAAAAAGAGGATGCTAGCTTTCTGATTGTATGTGTTTGAGCTGCATCCTCTTCTTGCATCACTGTTTATCAGTTTAATTTCTAACAAACTGAATTTAAAATAATGTATTCAATAATCTGGATTGAATTTATGCAATAATCATGTTGGAATTCAAAATATTAAACAGATTTTTGAGATTAGATGGAAAAAATTTGAAACGACTTGGTGCTGACAAGTTTAGTATTATTAACCAGAAAATTTGATAAATTTAACAGGAAGAAATTAATCAGATTCATCTGATAATTTCTACAAGAATTCTGGTTCGTCGATTTTCTAACAGACATACTGATTGAATCTACCAGAATTCTAATTAATGCAACCAGATTTTTTCTCAGTGCAGTTTAATTTCTAACAAACTGAACTTAAAATAATTTATTCAATAATTTGAATTGAATTTATGCAATAATCATGTTGGAATTCAGAATATTAAACAGACTTTTGAGATTAGATGGAAAAAATTTGAGACGACTTGATGCTGATGAGTTTAGTATTATTAACCAGAAAATTTGATAAATTTAACAGGAAGAAATTAATCAGATTCATCTGATAATTCCTACAAGAATTCTGGTTCGTCCATTTTCCAACAGACATACTGGTTGAATCTACCAGAATTCTAATTAATGCAACCAGATTTTTTCTCAGTGCAGTTTAATTTCTAACAAACTGAACTTAAAATAATTTATTCAATAATTTGAATTGAATTTATGCAATAATCATGTTGGAATTCAGAATATTAAACAGACTTTTGAGATTAGATGGACAAAATTTGAAACGACTTGGTGCTGACGAGTTTAGTATTATTAACCAGAAAATTTGATAAATTTACCAGGAAGAAATTAATCAGATTCATCTGATAATTTCTACAAGAATTCTGGTTCGTCGATTTTTTAACAGACATACTGATTAAATCTATCAGAATTCTAATTAATGCAACCAGATTTTTTTCTCAGTGTGGGAGCATAATATCTTTGTGATTTGATGCATAATATTTTTTACCATCATTTTTTTTATCGCGAGTAATCGTTTGTTCTAGAGCATCAATTCGTGGTCCGCGTTGTTCTATTATTACAACAAATTGGACACGGATCCTCTTCTCGTATTTCTCGTAGATTCTCTCGAACTATTTCTCCGGAGGAATGAGTTTTGAATGAGTTACCGTTGCAGGCATTAAGCCGTTTGCAACGAGAGCCGTGCGCGAAAGGCGCGGGAGGGAGAAGTTACTGCTACCTCGCGCGAAGTGATTTCAGAGGAGCGAGATATTTCAGACTCCAGAAATGGTGAAATAAAGCGGCCGACGCGTTGCACTGTTCATGACTCGTTATTATACTATATACGCCTTGTACCACGTAGGGTTCAGGAGCCGCGAAATACCGGAGCGAGGGGATGAAAATGAACGTACAGACGAGACGGACAGAGGCGCTGAGTCTTGAGAAAATGAGAAGGGGATGAGAGATACACCGTGCAAAAACGAACAAGTCCAAGTACTGAATTAGACGATGCATAAAAGGAAGGAAATATTCTACTTGACAGAGAGAATATAAAGAGACGCGAGCTCTTGTCATCGCGATGAGAAAACGAGCGAATAATTTTTTATTAAATAGGCTTCAGACGCCAATATTATTCACGCACAATTAAACGTTCAGTCATAAATATAGGATCCAGACAATTATCATCTTTATAAATATTTATAAATAATCACCTTTATCAATATTTATTATTTAAACATTTAATTATTATGAGAAAATGAAGTATTAATTGATGTGAAGGATAACGAGAGGACAAACGTTAATATGATTTGACAAGTAATCGAATCGCAAGTAGATAGTTGAAAGCCAAACAATTCTCAACATTGACGGCATTACTATTTTCGAATAACAGACAATGAACCTTCCTCAAAGAGCAGGCGTACAGAGTGAATGCAGAAGATGGTAGAATAGAACGAATCAATTCAAATAAGCCGCGACGTGGCGGATAATGAGAGCGGGAATCGGCACGAGACTATGCGAACAAAGTCGCAAAAGAGGCGAGCTCAGAATCCCAGAATCAGAAGCAAACAAGCGCGAAGGAATGAGAAATGTCGCGCGCGCATAAAGTATTATATATATATAAAGTATATAAAGTACTTTGCACGCGCTTTGCGGATTTTGCGATGCGTATTTGCCTGCGACTGGCGTAAGAATCCGAGAGAAGACGGTGACTTATTGTCACAAATAGGGGCGTAAACACTTGTCGGACTCAGGTAAACGAAACTCTTATTATTTCGGGAAAACTGCAGTATATTGTATACCCAGTGTTTGCTGGTATCTAGATAAAATTATCTAGATAATCATCTAAATAAAGAAATGAATCATCTTTATCTTTAATTAGATGAAGAAATATAAAGTATCTTTATCTTCATCTTAGATGAAAAATATATGTCATCTTATCTAAAAATTGTCTAAGATGACATTTTCATTATGCAAATAAGTTTTCCAGACAAGCTTCTAAAAATCTATTTAAAATATCTAAAATATATTTTTTATATTCTTATTGTTAATATATTATAAATATATTATAAAAATATATTATAAATATAAATTAATAAATAAATATTTATCATATCATGTATATACCTTTTTGCTATTATTTAAATATTCTTTAGGAAAAAAGAAAGAATATGTGTTTATGATTTTAATATCTTATTTATAATCTGCGTCACATTTTTACAAATATTTATAATCTTCTAAAATAAACAAAAATATCTAGATAATTATTTAGATTATCGCAATAATTATCTCATCTTTTATCTAGATTAAGTAAAAGCAAAATCATTTTTATCTCATCTAAGATAAATTTACAGATTTTTATCTTTATTTTTATCTAGATAATTTTGAAATTATCTACAGCAAACATTGTGTATACCACGTCAGTAATTTCTAACCCGCATTCGTGAAAATAATCTTCCGGTAGCATGAGAGAGGTTTCTCTCCTCTCGTGAAGTGAACCACGACCTTTCGTCTCTCATGTTCTTCCGTCTGACCTCTCTCGTACGCTTCCACTCGGAAGCCGAAGCGACGAAAATCGAGGAAAGCACGGTCGTCGAGGTGAGAAATGCCGGGGTTGCGGGGGTATTTTAACACGGTTCATCGGCTCTCGGCTATGCGGGTTCTTAACGGGTGATAGCAATGACAGGTTTCTGATTTATTTATAGATGGGATACCGATGCCGATCTATTTATGGATGGATATCACATTAGGTGATACGGTAACAACGGCGTGGCTACCTCATTTAAGAGATTAATTGGAAGAAAAAATGTCAATGTGTCACTTTATTTATAACAAAGTTTTTTGCGTGTTGTCCTTTACCTTTAACTTTTAATCGTACGACGTATTTTCTCGTCTCTCCTATATATCACGTTTATGTCAAACACGTGTGTATCGATTATGTATTCCTCTGATAATGACACTTGTACTTTTTTTCCAATTATGCGCCGTGATATATACACAAAAGTGAGATTATAAACAAAAGGCTATTTCGTGTCATAAATGTCGTGGCAACTATAATCTTTTTTTAAACGCAATCTGTTCGTGTTTGAAATCCGTACGTTGATATTTTGATGGTCGTCCTATAAAGTGCATTAGTGACGATGTGCATCGACGAACGCTCGTGTTATTTTTTTTATCGCCCTTCTACCCTCTCCCGCACCCTAACTCTCTCGCGTGCTTGCCTTTTCTTGCTCGCTTTTTTCGTAATGGTCGACTATTGGATTACTTACATACGCTTCGCCGGCTATAACTTAAAATGCCATGTCGGGCGACAATATGGTGGAAAGCGCGACGCGGTAAGGTTGTGAAAAATGCAGGCCTACATTACTTCCAAATTGTCGATGTTGACGATGCATTTTTCTCCCGATTCCACGACTAATTGGAAAATACCGATAACTACACAGGCCGACAAAATTTGGCCGAACCTCAGACTCAGAAACCAGAATATACTTTTCCGATATTCTAATCTAAAAGTGCCAAAATCACGATTTTTCGAGATATTTGAGATTATGTTACACCGCAAGGTAATTTTTTTTCATAAAACCATTAATGGGGTCCGAAAGATCTACTCCTCCTCTTTAATAAACATTTTGATTTGTCCGGATATCTTTTTTTATCTTTGAGAAATTGAATGTTCAAATTAAGTAGTTTGACATTTTTGATATTCGGAAATTGAATAGCATCAGATAAGTACAATATAATGTATGTACACGAAATATACATTTTTAAAGGGTTTTGATGCACGTTGATTCGGAATTTGACATTAGTTTTGCAAATTTAATTTGTCTAAACAATTTGTTTAAACAATTTGTTTAAATAAACTATTGCAAAAATAATGTTTCTTGAGAAGTAAATGATTCAATCAGATTCTACGGGAACAAGCTCACCCGGAATAGTAATTCGGTATATTACGATGAGTTTTGTTGCAAACTAATTGATAAACAATCAATCATTTTCCAAATATCAAGAAATAAGTCGAATTACTTAATTTAGACATATGATTTCTCAAATATAAAAAAAGATATCCGGACAAATCAAAATGTTTTTTAAAGAGGAAGAGTAGTACTTTCGGACCCCATTAATGGTTTTATGAAAAAAAATTACCTTGCAATGTAACATAACCTCAAATATCTCGAAAAACCGTGATTTTGGCACTTTTAGGTTAGAATATCTCGAAAACCGGAGCCACCAGAGAAATTCTGACCTCGGATTCGAATTCAGCGCGTCAAAAACCTTAGGAAAAATATATTCTGGTTTCTGGGTCTAAATTTTGTCGGCCTGTGCTATTGATGAAATTTATAATTTACGTTCGTAGCGTTTATTACATGTCATTATTGTAAACATTATCGTTGATATTTGCAATGCAAATGCGACGAAAGTTGTGAATGGAAAATCCGATTATCATAACGCAGATCGTAACAATATCGTGATGAATTGAGGGATATGATAAAACCAAGTTGTTTTCGATAAACATTGTCAGTAAGGCTGACTATTCATTACATTACGAATTCATTACATTAGCGAAAGAATAAATATATTGTATCTTTAGCGTCGCTTCTAGGATGATATAATTGCGTTTTCTATTCACTAGTAATTACTGCGCTTAGTTTTCTGACTAAATAACAAGTTGCTGAATAAAATACGACATTACTTGTCTCTTGAAGAAGTTAATTCACCCGTGATATTTACTCGCTAATTTCGTCGCGGTTTTTTTTTCCACGATCCATTTAATTTTGTTTATTTAATCATGTGGATCAGGAGAACCGACGCGAATAAAAGTCTCTAATTCTCCCGGATGACAGCACTAAAAATACATATACACGGCCAGCCATCCATGGGTCATTCCACGCTCATTGTCCGCCGAAAAAACGCGCGTTTGCTCTCTTCTCGTCTATTCCCTGAGAACATTCGAGATTTTGGGGTCGGCCATTCTTGGGTAACTTCGATCCATCAAAGCCCGCCGAAGAGAGAGTCTTAATACGGCCGCGATTTCCCGCGAGGGCTACCACACGGCCCGCGGGCCGTCGATGGAATTATGGTTCCCTTATGCTCCCATTACCCATCTACGGTTATGCCCTCCCGTTGGGTTCTCCCATCCTTTCACGCACTACGCCCCAGTTCAGTTTACATCCCCCACAAACAATCTCCGTAGGGCATTTTTGGCTCCTGATCGATGTTGACCTTTTAATGGGTCTCGCTCGCGCACGTGGAAAGACTTGGGCGCGTTGTGTGCGCGTCTGTCGTGTTGACTCGGGCGAGATTTGATGGACAATATCGTAATGCAGTCGCCGGAATAATTTCGTACCGGCGATACACCGGCAATATACCGGCGCCAGGAATATCCTCGGTCATGTTGATCGATGTTGACGTTTATGTGTTACCGTTAATGGAGAAACAGATGACGCTTTTGTGGCAGCGCAGGGAAGCTTGTATTTTATTTACAATCCTGTTATCGGGAAAGCGATGATATTGAGGATACATATTGGAGGATATATATATACTTTACCATATATGTTTTAATTGAGTACGTTTGCGCTGATTGTACCTCTCTTTATGCGCTCTGTGTATGCGTTCTTTCTCTGTACCGTACGTTTTGTAAAGATATCAACGCGGAAAATTTAATTCAATCCCTTTTTTTACGATTACACATATATTTACATTCAAGTTAACCAATTTATTTCGCTTCAATAACGATGATATAACAAAACTTGTCGATTCGAATAAAAATCAATTTGTACTTCATACAATTTGCAATTAAATTTTATTTCGCGTATTAATTTCGCGCCGCGATATATCATTTTTATTGATGTATCGCCGGCTGAAAATTTGTAATTTCAATTTATAAAGAATCTTTTTGCCATAAAAACTACACGCGGATATTCTACATATATGTGTTCTAGATTTGACATTACAAATGGCGGGTAGGAGTTGGTCAATATTCTTGCATTGATGCGGGGTTCGGGTATAGCGCTAAAGTTACCAAATTGCCTATGAATAACTTGCATTTCAAACTACGTTCATCCGCTATTGCGACGATCACTGCTCGTTTCCTGTGCAAACACGATTTCCGTCTTCCTTATCCCACGTCTGCACATAGGAGTACTTATATTATGATCCCGCGTTTTGATGCTCGCACTTTATTGGCGCGCCTAGGGCATACGAAATAATCGCATTGTGCTACATCGAGTGCATCCAATAATATTGCATTAGATTGCTAGGGGATAAATTTGCAACGGGCAATCCAAACATGCATTTATCTTTCACGCTATGCTGGTGGCCATTTTTCTCCTCCCGATGCCCTTTGCCTCCCTATGTCATATTTTATAACGTTGGATATCATTTCTTCGTATCTCGCATATGGTGTTAATGTTCTATGCGCTAGGTATGTTTGGAGATGTACTTTCTATGCCATTAATAGTGGACATTACAAGGAACGTTAGAAAATTAGGTCGATTCTTATTTAAAGAAAATTAAATATAATGAAATGTTTTTTATTAAAAAAATATTTAAACCCGAAAAGATAAAATAATGAAATTTAATTATTTTATTTATTTAATAGAGAACGTGATAACTATAAATATTTGTCCTATACATTAATAAAGACAATTTTAACCCGGATTATTCGTATCAACCTGCCAAACGAAAGACTGAACAAACTTCAGAAATTAATTATATTTATTTTAAATATATACATTAATCAAATCTAAATGAAAAGTTGAAATAAATTTAATTATCTTTCTTTATTTTTATTATTCTGAGTTGGAAACAAATGAAAATTGTGTGTTTCACTAAAGTTTCGCTGTAAATCCAAAATATACGATGGATAATATTTAAAAATGTATATGTATTTTGCGATATACAATTAGTGTTTCTAATAAATCAATGCACGTATGCCGACAAGAGAATCCTTAAAAATTTTTATACTAAAAATTTGAATACTTCTTGTAAAGATGAATGAATTCTGTTAAATTTTAATTATATTGTATAATCTCATTTCTCTAAAACATAATTTTATTTTCTGTTCTAGATCCTAAATTTAAAGAGCCAATAACCAATGTAACTGCACCGGTGGGAAGAGAAGCCATCCTGTCCTGCGTTGTTCAAGAACTCGCCGGATATAAGGTAATTCGGATTTTTACGTAGATACGTTTGAACGTTCCGCTAATCGATTCTTTCAATCAAATGTCGGATGCTGTTAATGTCTCAATTAAGCTTGTCACAATATCTCTTCATTCAGCAATTTTTCTAAAAATTCTCTCTTTTTCAACACAATTTGATTAATAATAAATAACATTATCGGGTAAATAATTAAATTCACTATTTACAATAAAAATGCAAATTTTTTCGGTTTTTAATTAGAAATTAATCATGTTTTGATATAATTTAATACGAATTTTATCCGTGAATATGTAATTAAATGGTAATATACTTCTAGTTTCAATAAAATTAATTAAATTTTAAAATTGAAATATTGCAAATATCTGAAAATAAAAAAAGTGACAGAATTTTTTTATTGTAAAATTATTTAATGATTAAAACAACTTATCAGTTGATACATTCTTCTACCTTCAGTTTCGCTCTGTGAGATCATAAAATGTGTTTTTATAGCGTACTTACGAGAATAATTCATGAATAAGTAGTTAGAAACTGGCTGTGCGAAAATTCTGCGCGGCCATTTCGTAACATCGCGCGAATGCTCCTCATGATAACAAGTATCTAAATGGTGCTAAGTCACTTTAAGTGATGCGACGTTTTGTGTAATTTTAATGAAAAAATATTACCAATACATGTTAATGAGCAGCGGTCAGCAAATCTTTGAGATGATGCAATTATGCTATGTTATAAAATATCGGAATCTTTTTAAATTTTTTATATACATATTATATATGTCGGACATTTCTGTGTGTTAATATAATATACTATATTAAATCAACCGTTATAGAAATAAAATATTCTCGGTGGCTTTTTATATTTAATTAACTTTATACAGCCGTTAGCTTTGTACTATATATTTAATATTAATTCACGTGCGATATTATAAAATTAAAATTATTCATAAAAATATTCTTTAACAGAAGGAAATTTAAACCGTTGAATGATGATCGGGGAGGGGGATCGAATTATTTAACCCATTGACCCTTAATGAACTGAAACGAAAAAATTAAGTGAATTTATATCTTTTTCCGCAATTCTCCTTATACACTGCAGTAATTCAGACGGTCTGAAGAATCCTCTTGCGCAGCCGAAGCAATTAGTTAATTAATTAATAAAATTACGCAAGGAGATATAAAAACGAATACTTATATAAGGTATAAGTTTTAGAGCGATCTCATTCAGTCTTTATTCGCAATTCAGCTGCAGTCGGTTAGAGTAGGTTTAGCGGAAATATTAGGTGGGTAATAGCTTTCGCGAAGTACTAATTAGGGAATGAAAACCACGTGAGACAAAAATAGCAGAAAAGTTTGATAAAATTCTTCTTTCTAGAATTGGTTATTTATCAACTTCGATTAAAATATTGAATGGAATCAAATAAATAATCATGAATAGTGACGATATTGATGGTATATTTCGGAATAAATTCTAATGCGAAATTCATGTATTAAAATATTCCAATATCAAACATTTTGTTCCATATACGGTAGATTAAATACGTACTGGCATCTATGTAAAAATCTATTTGTTCAATAAATAATAGCGGAATAAATTTAACCACATAAATTTAATAACCATATGCTCGATGCGTACGTACTTCGCCAACTTTTCGCGAATTTGCAAAAACTGTCATGCAGAGTTCGCACATAAACTCTCGTTAGAAAAAAAGTTACATTTTTATTCGCCTCCTAGTTGGTGTGCAAAGTTAATATATAAATAAGCTTTGTCCCAGGGATCTTCTGAACTCATACTTGTTTGATATTCAAGACATTAGAAAAGTGCAAGCAAGAAAGTCGCAAGAAAGAGAATATTTTATTGCATCGTAAATAAAAAGACACTTTAAATAATGAAGCGTTAGTTTTGAACTGCAATAAAAGTGCTGTTTTATTTGCATTAAATACCATTTGTTACAAACTGCACAATGAATTATAATTGCTAAACAATTTTTTATGAAGGGATGCTTTTAGCAAATTCTTGCAAAAAATGATCGCTGTCGAATTTATTTTTTTTTTTTCTGTTATTGTGTATTTTTATTATATAAGTATAAAAAGTGTATATATAATAGCATCGTTTGAAAATATTCTCATCTTTCTGACCCCAATTAGAATTTATATATAATTGCTCCATGCATAATGCTATCCGGATTGCAATGATTGGATATATCTATTCACCGTTCACACTGTGGCTTCCGTTTGAATTACATTCCGTCAATCGAGAATTAATTGAGGGCTGCTTAATTAATTTTGAGAGCGATAGATTCTAGTTATTTGGCTTCTAATTGTCGAATGTTAAACAGCTCGATATAACATAACATTGTTTTTGTTCAATATACTAATGTCGCGCTTCAGAAAAAAGCTTGATGAAACACAATTTTATATATATATTCCAAATATCTTTGAATAAATAATATACTAGAATTCAGCTCTTTTTTACGGAATAGTAATCTGATAATTACAGATTATTGTAAATTCGCCAAAATAGCAGCATCTGTACGAGAATGAAAAGAGATTTATACGCGATGTAGGGAATCGGGAAGAATCGACAAAACATAACATCATTTTTGTTTAATATACTAATGTCGCGCTTCAGAAAAAAGCTTGATAAAACACAATTTTTTATATATATTTCAAATATCTTTGAATAAATAATATACTAGAATTCAGCTCTTTTTTACGGAATAGTAATCTGATAATTACAGATTATTGTAAATTCGCAAAAATAGCAGCATCTGTACGAAAGCAAAAAGAGATTTATACGCGATGTAGGGAATCGGGAAGAATCGACAAAACATAACATCATTTTTGTTTAATATACTAATGTCGCGCTTCAGAAAAAAGCTTGATGAAACACAATTTTTTATATATATTCCAAATATCTTTGAATAAATAATATACTAGAATTTAGTTCTTTTTTACGGAATAGTAATCTGATAATTACAGATTATTGTAAATTCGCCAAAATAGCAGCATCTGTACGAGAATGAAAAGAGATTTATACGCGATGTAGGGAATCGGGAAGAATCGACAAAACATAACATCATTTTTGTTTAATATACTAATGTCGCGCTTCAGAAAAAAGCTTGATGAAACACAATTTTTTATATATATTCCAAATATCTTTGAATAAATAATATACTAGAATTTAGTTCTTTTTTACGGAATAGTAATCTGGTAATTACAGATTATTGTAAATTCGCAAAAATAGCAGCATCTGTACGAAAGCGAAAAGAGATTTATACGCGATGCAGGGAATCGGGAAGAATCGACAAAACATAACATCGTTTTTATTTAATATACTAATGTCGCGCTTCAGAAAAAAGCTTGATGAAACACAATTTTTTATATATATTCCAAATATCTTTGAATAAATAATATATTAGAATTTAGCTCTTTTTTACGGAATAGTAATCTGGTAATTACAGATTATTGTAAATTCGCAAAAATAGCAGCATCTGTACGAAAGCAAAAAGAGATTTATACGCGATGTAGGGAATCGGGAAGAATCGACAAAACATAACATCTCTCGTTTTTGTTTAATATATTAATGTCGCGCTTCAGAAAAAAGCTTGATGAAACACAATTTTTTATATATATTCCAAATATCTTTGAATAAATAATATACTAGAATTCAGCTCTTTTTTACGGAATAGTAATCTGGTAATTACAGATTATTGTAAATTCGCAAAAATAGCAGCATCTGTACGAAAGCGAAAAGAGATTTATACGCGATGCAGGGAATCGGGAAGAATCGACAAAACATAACATCGTTTTTATTTAATATACTAATGTCGCGCTTCAGAAAAAAGCTTGATGAAACACAATTTTTTATATATATTCCAAATATCTTTGAATAAATAATATACTAGAATTTAGTTCTTTTTTACGGAATAGTAATCTGGTAATTACAGATTATTGTAAATTCGCAAAAATAGCAGCATCTGTACGAAAGCGAAAAGAGATTTATACGCGATGCAGGGAATCGGGAAGAATCGACAAAACATAACATCGTTTTTATTTAATATACTAATGTCGCGCTTCAGAAAAAAGCTTGATGAAACACAATTTTTTATATATATTCCAAATATCTTTGAATAAATAATATATTAGAATTTAGCTCTTTTTTACGGAATAGTAATCTGGTAATTACAGATTATTGTAAATTCGCAAAAATAGCAGCATCTGTACGAAAGCAAAAAGAGATTTATACGCGATGTAGGGAATCGGGAAGAATCGACAAAACATAACATCTCTCGTTTTTGTTTAATATATTAATGTCGCGCTTCAGAAAAAAGCTTGATGAAACACAATTTTTTATATATATTCCAAATATCTTTGAATAAATAATATACTAGAATTCAGCTCTTTTTTACGGAATAGTAATCTGGTAATTACAGATTATTGTAAATTCGCAAAAATAGCAGCATCTGTACGAAAGCGAAAAGAGATTTATACGCGATGCAGGGAATCGGGAAGAATCGACAAAACATAACATCGTTTTTATTTAATATACTAATGTCGCGCTTCAGAAAAAAGCTTGATGAAACACAATTTTTTATATATATTTCAAATATCTTTGAATAAATAATATATTAGAATTCAGCTCTTTTTTACGGAATAGTAATCTGATAATTACAGATTATTGTAAATTCGCCAAAATAGCAGCATCTGTACGAGAATGAAAAGAGATTTATACGCGATGTAGGGAATCGGGAAGAATCGACAAAACATAACATCTCTCGTTTTTGTTTAATATATTAATGTCGCGCTTCAGAAAAAAGCTTGATGAAACACAATTTTTTATATATATTCCAAATATCTTTGAATAAATAATATACTAGAATTCAGCTCTTTTTTACGGAATAGTAATCTGGTAATTACAGATTATTGTAAATTCGCAAAAATAGCAGCATCTGTACGAAAGCGAAAAGAGATTTATACGCGGTGTAGGGAATCGGGAAGGATCGACAAAAGGAGAAAGGTATTGAAAACTATTCATCCCGTATGCCGGCTCGCTCAACATGAAATTCAAATCGATGCATTTATAGAGACCATGCGGACCCGTCCGCGGTCGACATTGCTTACGTGGAGACGACGGCGTTGAATAAAAGAGGGTGGGGGAGGATCAATGGGTAGGAGCAGGGTGGAATAATCGTGCCGTTTATAAGCCGGCGGTGCGTCGCTCAGTGTTCCGGCTATGCATTAAGATGACGGATAACAGACACAGCTATACCGGAAGGTTTGAATCGTCACGATACGGAGATAACGACACCTCTTTAGGCTCTCATCGCGTTGGTTTACATGTAATACTCGCCACAGACATTAACCCTTTTACTTTATACGTGACCCGCAATATCCGCACGTGCGTCGAGCTTCCTCCCTGTCATCAAACACGTTTGCATCTTACTGTTGTTTGTAAATGTACAAATATTTTACGTCATTTTGAAATGAATAGGCGCTGAAAGTATCAAGATGTATATATTAACGAGCTAATTAAAGTGCTTTATGCGTTCAATCCTTCTGACAAAGAAATAAAATCAGTTTAGAATTTATATTATGGGAATTAGATTATTTATTTAATTTAAAATATCTTTTTTCATTTTTTAATTAAATAAAATAGATTTTAAATTAAATAAATAATCCAATTTAATTATCCAAATATTTTAGATTAAATCCAATGAAATTTCATTGTGTTGCCTTTGAAAGAATACATTTTTTTCTCAGAAAAACATCAGAGATATTAAATTCCGCACGTCATAATTATGATAAAACTTTTTAGCTCGAGAATATAATAGATACATTAACCGGGGCTGATCATTTTCTCCTCAAGATTATAATTTCCACCGAGAGCTCTATTTAAATTTTAATTACAAAGTTTAGTTTTGCACATTCCAATAACTATGACTCGTTAACTAATATCTGATTATACTCGAAGCTGCGTAATCGATTATTATTTGTTCTCACTATCTATTTCTCTCTTTCAATCATTATCCATAATTTAGCTCTAATCGCGCGTTAAAGCACATAGAAAACTAATCGGAAAGGCTAATAAAGTTTCACGCTATTCTCAGCAATAGTTAATTTTATTCAAATAATTAACTCAATTAATTAATTACGTCGCGTGACTAAGTAGGACAACGTAACTTGGTTCATTAATAACAGCAGTACGTTAATTATCAGCAAATTTAATAACGCATAATACATATCTATCAATCTATACTGAGAGAAAAGTGTTTGGTATTTACAACTATAATTGCATAGTTAAATTATTATAGTTGCAATTATCATTTTTACAGTTATTGTTACTATAATGTTGATAAAAATAACTTTATACGAATAGTTCTGCCAATCAAGGTAAAACTTTTACTATAAATTATGATAATGTGAAATATTAAATCATTATTAAATCAATATTTAATCATTTTTTATAATCTACACAATCACAATTATGATAAATGTAACCATATTCTTGACATTCGTTTCACTATTTATTATTTTCCAATCTGTTTACTATATAAAAGATAAACTATAAAAGATAAAAAAAGGAATCATATATATAAACATTTCTGTGACTATATTAATAGTTTATTTAACTATATTTTTAATTGCAAATTTTTACTATAAATATCATTGAAATTAAAAAGAGATGTGTGACGTGTTTCTTTGTTTATCTAACCATAAATAACTAGCTTGTATTCAATTTTTCATGAAATGTGTATAAAAGACTGGTACTAAAATCAAGTCTAAAGTATATTCTTTTTCCTCTTATAAATAGTAATGCTAAAATAGAGGACGTTGCTTACATGTACATCAGAGAGTCACGTACATGTGTTGCGTAAAGCGCTCTTCCTAGCATTATTGTTTATCAGTTTAATTTAATTATATATATTTAAATTCTTCTGAATAAAATATAGTACTGGAAACTTTTTTCATAATTGAATGTACCTTATAAACTATAAAGTTATAAGAATCACATACATTGTTAACTTAATTATATATAAAAAATATAATATTTTACTATTAATATAAGTACAATTTATTACTATAGTATATAGTTCCTTTTACTTTTATTTTAGTTGTTAGCATCATATTTACAGTATCACTTATCATGTAAAAATGACAGTTATGTATGTACCAACTATACATATAGTTACATGAAAATATACTAATTTCACAATAACAATAATATATTATTGGATTTACTATAAATCACATTGTTATAACTATATAAATGTAGTTGCCGCCAAACATAACTACATTTTATAGTTAAATTATGATAACTGCAACCATATTTTTCTCTCAGTGTATCTTTCGCGAAACTAACACTTGAAATAATACAAAATAAAGAGGTAGCATAAATATATAATACAATTGACAACAAGATATATAATATGCTCATTTCGCTTGTTCAGCATCTTATTCCTTAACGATGGATAATGGCTCTTCATTACGTTAATGTTCGGCAATCGATATCGCTATCTCCGACGCGATTCGATTCTCCGATAAGTCAGTGGTCTAATTGGCACTCAGATTCGAGATCGTTGTATTTCTTCAGCGAGTTTTCGCCGACTCATTTTCACCGACAATTTATATTCCGACGACAGGAGAAGCGAATTTACACGTCGTTGAGAGAAGTTGCATCTGGCAGTCGCGGATCAATCCGAATTCGCAAACACGACGTCGTCTCCGCGTTCCGCTTCGTCTGCCTGCAGGCCGCCTCGACTCATCGGCTTTCGGGCCATAGGGCTGGATTAATCATGGTCCTCTGTAAGCACTGATGCATCCGCTAATCCGGGACTCTCTCACTCGATTCAACCATTTCTCTGGAACGATCTACCGTGCCATTATATAATAGTGACTGGATTCGCCGGATTAAATCCACAAACTATTAACTCTGTAACTACTCAAATGTACCGATGTACTTGGCTGCATCTCGATCCTATTTGTTTGAGCTGTCCAGTTGCGCAATCGGGAAAAACAGCTGCAAACGAAGGCACTTACTCCCCCGTTTGTTTTTCCTGCGAAAATATATGTTTACTGTTTACGCGCCGCGAATAATTTTCTACCGTGTTAAAAAACTACGCTTTCAAAATATTTGTATCTTATTTCGCGGTAAACGTTTATTTTCATTATTTCTCATATAGTGGGCAATAATTTAAGAAAAATACTGAAATGTAATGTTGGTTGTAACAATTGCATTTATAAGGTATCCTAGCTACGTTGTTGAAATGAATAATTGATAAAGTTTTATAAAACGAATCCCTTCGGTCTCTTTTTTTGTTTTCAACTGTGACAAGGCACAAGCACGTAACTCTTGGCAACCTTATAAACGTATAATCGATTGCACTAATTGGAAAGCAAAACGCGATTAATGGAGGGAAATGTATAATTTTTTATTTCGTCTTGATACGCTAATGTTATTGATATCATAGTTCAATGAATTTTACAGAATTACACAGACCTACGAGGTTTTTCTTTTTAAGATGCAATAGTGATTTCCGACGTAAATTTGTGAGCTGAATTCGAATCTAGCCGCCGAATTTGCGTAGCACGTCACGTTTTTGAGTAATTTGTAATTGAATGGCTCAAAAATCGCTTTTTTGGCCATCTTCATGAATTTATTGTGGGGAAACCAATTTTTTTGAAATATTTCTGTCAATGGCATCGTATAATACTCACTTTCGCCTTTCAAATCCACTTTCGATTATCGCTGCACGATTTGTTTTTGCTGAGATATATAAATATGACGTTGTAAGAAAATTTATGTTAAAGAAAATTTATATAGACATCAATATGGTAGATCCATGATGTTGAAAGTTGAGAAGACTGACATATATCAGGTTCGGTTGGCCAAAAAAGTATTGTAAAGAAATGTCTAACACAGTTGTTACACATTTTGATAAATTTTTCTAAATTTTATGCCTTTTTATTGTGATTTTATTCGCCATATTGGATGCGCCATTTTTAATTTCAAAAGGTGACAGAAGGTATTTAAAAATGTATATTTGATCTAATTTTGATTCATAGGGAGATAGAAAGGCACGGTTGATTTAGAATGGCTTATTAAATCCCTATGCATGACCAGTCTTATAACTTGTATATCTGAGCGAAAAAAAATCGTGCGGCGGTAATCGAAAGTGGATTCGAAAGATGAAAGTGAGTACCATACGATGCCATTGACAGAAATATTTCAAAAAATTTCGTTTACTCACAATAAATTCATGAAAATGGCCAAAATAGCGATTTTTTGGCTCTTCAACTACAAATAACTCAAAAACCTGACGTGCTACACAAATTCGGCCAGATTCGGATTCACTGCACAATATTACGTCAAAAATCACTATTGCATCTGAAAAAGAAATTTTGACCCCCTTTTTCGCAGGCCTGTGTTATCGAAATTTTTCAGCATATGAGTATGAAAGAGTAACTTTGAGTAGGAGTATAAAAGAATAACTTCTTGTTTTGTTGACCTTTAAGGCAAAGTGGACATACAAGTATAAACATAAATTGTGTACAAAAGCTTGAAGAAAAGAGATGAGTGGCACGTATATTATTTACAGCCATTTCATTGATGAAGTCGAGAAATTTTGCGATTGCACCAGTATTAGACCGATATTCATGAAGTAAATATGCATTTAGATAGAGAATTAACGTAGCAGTTAGCTTTGCTTTTAGTCTCTACGGCATATCGTATAATGAGTGTAAAAGGGCACAAAGAAAATGATGTCGTCGGAATTTAGAACATCCTTTGAAGATTCATATAAGATTCGTGTTCTCGTGAAATATTTTATCACAATAATTTTTATGACAATGACAGAGGAATGTTTGTTGATTATTTCACTGTTTGACATATTGGGTATTGTAATTTAATACAAGGAGAAGAGAGAGAGAGAGAGAGAGGCTAAGCAAAAAGCATGTAAATCTCCTATCGCAAACCTTATGAAATCGATATGCATTTGGGACACAAATTACTGAAACAATCAAGCTTCAATGACCATCCTTTTGCGGTGCATAACCAGAACACACTCATACGGAGAGCTAAACTAATTGATTAATTAAAGAATCAAACCGATAGATGAGAGCTATCGTGGAAATGAGGGCGATGCGGTATCAATGATTGGAATTAAAAAGTCAACGTCCCATTCATCGCGTTCGGCTTATAATTTCATTTAACTTTGATCCTTCGTGCATGTCACATTAGAAATGAAAGTCGAGTGCAATATCGTCCATAAATGCAGTGTGTATATACATGTTATTTGAATTAGATTAATCAATTAGTAGAATTAACTAAGTTTGAATGTCGTTGTAATGAATATAATTTATTGTGAATTAGCAAATATACGTAAAATGATGACAACGTTCATTTCGCGCTCTAACAAATATGAAATATAGAAATGAGTGCATGTGTGTGTGTGTTTATATGTGTACAATCATTATATTCTTTTTTTAATCATTTTAAAAAATATTTTTCATATAAAAATTTCTAATTATTTTATATAAATTTATATAAATTTCTATATTTTTGTTATATATGTCGATTAATTAAGCTCTTTTAGCAAACGTAAACATGTCTAATCTATGCTGGTTAATAGTACGTTGCTACAGGCGGCACGATTTGCTGCATAATTGCTACAGAAATTTGGAACACGGGGAATCCAATGTTGCTTGCTCTGTTCCTATGTTATTGTCGGTCTTCTTTCGAATACCCGCGGGACAAATATCCATTTAGATCGTGCATTATAGCAAGGCGATTAGGTTTAATTCTCGACCTTTCGCGTATTAACCGAGAACTTCCTAAAGTCGATTCCATATGACGTTTCACCTTACGGGAAATATTAATGCACGGTATATATAGTTTCGTTTAAATAATTACGAATAATATTTTAATTATATTCGTGACATTTACATTTATTCACTCACTGACAAAAAAATACGGTTGCAGTTATCATAATTTAACTATAAAATGTAATTATTTTTGGCGGCAACTACATTTATATATTTATTCTAACAGAGATTTATAGTAAATCCAATATATAATATATTCATAATATCCATAATATATTATTGTTATTGTAAAATTAGTATATTTTCATGCAACTATATGTATAGTTGGTACACACAAAACTGTCATTTTTACATGGTAAGTGGTACTATAAATATGATGCTAACAACTAAAATGAAAGTAAAAGGAACCATATATTATAGTAATAAATTGTACTTATATTAGTAAAATATTATATTTTTTATATGTAATTAAGTTAACAATGTATGTGGTTCTTATAACTTTATAGTTTATAAGGTACATTTAATTATGAAAAAAGTTTCCAGTACTATATTTTATTAAGCAGAATTTAAATATATATAATTAAATTAAACTGATAAACAATAATGCTAGGAAGAGCGCTCTGCGCAACACATGTACGTGACTCTCTGATGTACATGTAAGCAACGTCCTCTATTCTAGCATTACTACTTATAAGAGGAAAAGGAATATACTTTAGACTTCATTTTAGTACCAGTCCTTTATACACATTTCATGAAAAATTGAATACAAGCTAGTCATTTATGGTTAGGTAAACAAAGAAACACGTGTCACATATCTCATTTTAATTTTAATGATATTTATAGTATAAATTTGCAGTTAAAAATATAGTTAAATAAACTATTAATATAGTCACAGAAATGTTTACATATATGATTACTTTTTTTACCTTTTATAGTTATATAGTTTATCTTTTATATAGTACACAGATTGGAAAATACTAAATAGTGAAACCAATGTCAAGAATATGATTACATTTATCATAATTGTGATTGTGTAGATTATAAAAAATGATTAAATATTGATTTAATAATGATTTAATATTTCACATTATCATAATTTATAGTAAAATTTTTATCTTGATTGGCAGAACTGTTCGTATAAAGTTATTTTTACCAACATTATAGTAACAATAACTGTAAAAATGATAATTGCAACTATAATTATTTAACTATGCAATTATAGTTGTAAATACCAAACACTTTTCTCTCAGTGCTCGCACCATCAAGTGTTCCAAGATAAAAATACAAAATTGTAATTGCAATATTAATTAAAGCTTGCAAAAATATTTTTCTTTTACCTGCCTTCTTTTATCAAGAGAAAGAGGTAAAGAGAAAAAGCGAGAGAGAGAGAGAGAGAGAGAGAGAGAGAGAAATTATTTTTAACTTAAATCAAAAATATAACAAGACTCTTAACGCGAAAGAAAAGGAATATTGCTGCCGCGAATGCATGCATTTAGATCTCATAATAGCTACGCGATTAAATTTGATCTTTATCTCTTTGCGTATAACCGTAACGAAGAGACATAAAAGGAGTTTTGATTGAACAGCCTTGGAGCATATAGCGTGTATAGCGACGAGGAGATTGCTGGAATCACACACGTATGACATTTCCTACTGACATTTTGCGGGTAGTCCCTCGGGGCTGTATCTAATGCTGCAACAGCAGTCGACTACTTTGAGGGCCTTAATTACCTTAATATCCCCATCATTATCATCCCTAGGGTTATACCGTATCTTGCGTGTTGCAATCCCTCGCACCAATTGCACATCAGACATATTTCGACGGCCGTTGGCTCGTTCTTTCAACCAGCAGTGCAACTATCGGTTTCCATGTGCATTATCATTTTAGTCTTCTTCCGAGTTTTCGTGCAAGTTTGGACGTCTGCATTTTTAAAGTGACGTAACATACCAATTCTGAAAGTCAGTTTATATAAGTTCAGCGAAACAGCGGTTCTCGTGTCGTTGAAAATTCAATACGTCAGTTCATAGTAATATACAGTTTTTCAAAATTGCACGCGCACTGTCATCCGGTAATACGTTCTTAATGAGTAATGGATATATCATGTATTCTTAATCTGGCGAGTCCATCTGTGGATCACGTGACAATTCGATGCGTTTTATTCGATCCTAACGAGATTACTGTCAAGATCGAAACGAGTCCGTATTGCGTCGTATCAGACGGATTTTATACGGTAAAAATAAGTTAAAGAGATTTACCGGAAGGAGTACTTTAGCAAGGTGGAGTTACGATGGCCCGATGCGTGGTTTCGCTAACTTTATTTCGATGCAATCGTGGAAGGAGAGAGGCGGAATATCTGCTAACAGATGATGAAATCCCGATCCCCCGAAGTGCATCATTATAGAATGCACCCCCATCGTTCAATAACACAGGTCTGCGAGGTTTTTTTTTTAAGATGCAATAGTGATTTCCGACGTAATTTTGTGAGCTGAATTCGAATCTGGCCACCGAATTTGCGTAGCACGTCACGTTTTTGAGTAATTTGTAATTGAATGGCTCAAAAATCGCTTTTTTGGCCATTTTCATGAATTTATTGTGGGGAAACCAATTTTTTTGAAATATTTTTGTCAATGACATCGTATAATACTCACTTTCGCCTTTCAAATCCACTTTCGATTACCGCTGCACGATTTTTTTTCGCTGAGATATATAAGCATCATGTAGGAAATTTATGTAAGGAAATTTACGTTAAAGAAAATTTATATAGACATCAATATGATAGATCCATGAGCTTGAAATTTGAAAAGACTGACATATGTCAGGTCCAGTTGGCCAAAAAAATATTGTAAAGAAATGTCTAATACAGTTGTTACACATTTTGATAAATTTTTCTAAATTTTATGCCTTTTTATTGTGATTCTATTCGCCATATTGGATGTGCTATTTTTAATTTCAAAAGGTGACAGAAGATATTTAAAAATGTATATTTTTACCCTAATTTTGATTCGTAGGGAGATAGAGAGGTGGCACGGTTGATTTAGAATGGCTTATTAAATCCCTATGCATGACCAGTCTTATAACTTGTATATCTGAGCGAAAAAAAATCGTCCGGCGGGGGGTAATCGAAATTGGATTCGAAAGATGAAAGTGAGTACTATACGATGTCATTGACAGAAATATTTCAAAAAATTTCGTTTACTCACAATAAATTCATGAAATTGGCCAAAATAGCGATTTTTGGGCTATTCAACTACAAATAACTCAAAAACGTACTACGCAAATTCGGCGGTCAGATTCGGATTCAGCGCACAAAATTACGTCAAAAATCACTATTGCATCTTAAAAAGAAATTTTAACCCCCTTTTTTGCAGGCCTGTGTTATCCACGTTTGCTAGATAAGATCCGATAGAAAAAAATGCCATAACGACGAGTGGAAAAGTGGCGTATTGGAATTCAATTCCGCGCGAAATTATATCAGCCCGGATAGTTGCAGCGCTTGTTTGAGCTTAGTTAATATTCCGCTTGCAAGCTAAGAAACCCGAATTCCGAAATTGCTCCTGCATCATTTTGTTTGACTTGCACTACAAGATTCGTATATATTTATGTATCTTGCGAGATTTTGTGCGAAAATGAGAATTTACAACGTTTATCGTCGTCGAACGAAGAAGATTTCGCAGCTTGAAGCTTTTATTTGATCCACTCCCTTCGCCCCTCTCTCCTTTTATATCTAATCTGAACATTGTTCTTAAGTTTGCTTTTTCTCATACCACTGCGAAACGGAAAGATTGGGAAAAATTAAACCTATTAATATTTGAATATTCAAAGATTAAAAAATTTTTACCTCCTTTAGCGTATAAAAAATTAATTGAAAGAAACTTGGGGAAGAGAGAAGTTTCCAAGTTTTCAATATTCTATCATAGTCAGTAGTAATGTTTACGAAAAAAATTTACTGATTTATCATACATTCACACGCGGGTCTCTTGCATGCAGCTGGATAATCTCAGAATATTACACTGAGGGATAAATTTTTTCAAATCAAATAAATTTATTTTCTTGAAACTTTTACTTTAAATGGAAGGAATTGTTTATTTCATTTAAGCAAAATCATTTAATTTTAATTAAATATGTATGTTATATTAAGTACATTATTTTCATTTATATATTTTTTATATTTAAATACTATTTTCGTAAAATATATACTATAATTTATTAAATTAAATATATTATTTTTTAAAATTGAAAAATTTTAAATTTTTGGGAATAAAAAATGCATTTTAATAAATATTTCGTAAAATTAAAATAAAAATATTTAATTAAAAATTATATTTTTTTACGCATATATATTTTTTTAAACATATGTAAATAAATACTTAACTTAAGCAAACAGACGTTTTGAATACAAGTAAATACGTGATTAGTACCCACCGAATAAATAGCTTTCTTGAGTTAACTAAAATTTTTTTATTTCAAGATAATTTTTTCCTCAGTATAGTCATAAAAAAAAGAGAATACGTAACAATGTATGGAAAGAAGTTTGCTCGCGTGTTCCAACTGAACGTTCATAAAAGTTCTGCAGTCGCGGCCAATCAAAAATGCCGGCTGGCATTGATTTAGGAGATTCGCGGCTTCTACTCAGGCTTTCCTGACGGTAGCCTGAATGCCACGAACACGGAGATATACGGAGATTTCAGGATGGACTTCTCGTGTAAAGTCATAAAACTCGTACACGCGTCTTTCGGAAGCGTCGTCGTCGTCGGCCATTCGCACGAACGACACACGTGTACTCTCTGAGAAAATTAATCTTACGAGTCTAGTCTAATCTCGACTCTCTTGTAACACGATAATCCCTGATCCCTGATGACCGTAAGGTAGCGGTCTTGCTTGCGCGCGCGAGCAAAGTTGGTTTCGAAATCTCTACTTGCTTCCCCGTTCGAAGCGACCTGTCAAAAAGTTGGGGAGGCCGCCAACGGGACGGCAAGCGGGCCGCCATAGGGAGGAAGCGACCCAAGCCGGAAATTGAGAAGTAGAAATTGAGCCGAATGTTTCCTGAAATACGTCGCGGACGTCGAGAAAGTCGGGAGAACTGTCGCGCGAAACAAGTTACGCCGGATGCGCTCCCAGTATACGGCCTGGGTGTACAAAGATTCCGGGAAGATTCCCCGGGAATGTGATTGTATTGGAAGCTGTATCGGAACGTTATTAGCGCCATTAAAAACGAAATGGATGGTGCGTTCCATACATGGTAAAAGAAGGAGAAAAAGAGGTATTACTGACATACACGGAGAAAAATGTATACTGTATTCAAGTAAATATTACACATGCTGCGAAAAAGGGGGTCAAAATTTTTGTTTAAGATGCAATAGTGATTTTTGACGTAATTTTGTGCGCTGAATCCGAATCTGACCGCCGAATTTGCGTAGCACGTCAGGTTTTTGAGTTATTTCTAATTGAATAGCCCAAAAATCGCTATTTTGGCCAATTTCATGAATTTATTGTGAGTAAACCAAATTTTTTGAAATATTTCTGTCAATGGCGTCGTATAGTACTCACTTTCATCTTTCGAATCCACTTTCGATTACCGCCGCACGATTTTTTTTCGCTCAGATATACATGTTATAAGACTGGTCATGCATAGATTTAATAAGCCATTCTAAATTAACCGTGCCTCTCTATCTCATTACGAATCAAAATTAGGGTAAAAATATACATTTTTAAATATCTTCTGTCACCTTTTGAAATTGAAAATGGCGCATCCAATATGGCGAATAGAATCACAATAAAAATGCATAAAATTTAGAAAAATTTATCAAAATGTGTAACAACTGTATTAGACATTTTTTTACAATATTTTTTTGGCCAACCGAACCTGACATATGTCAGTCTTTTCAACTTTCAACATCATGGATCTATCATATTGATGTCTATATAAATTTTCTTTAACGTAAATTTTCTTACAACGTCATACTTATATATCTCAGCGAAAAAAAATCGTGCAGCGGTAATTGAAAGTGGACTTGAAAGGCTGGACTTGAAAGTGAGTATTATACGATGCCATTAACAGAATAAATATTTCAAAAAAATTTCAAAAATATTTCAAAAAAATTGGTTTCCCCACAATAAATTCATAAAAATGGCCAAAAAAGCGAATTTTGAGCCATTCAATTACAAATTACTCAAAAACGTAACGTGCTACGCAAATTCGGCGGCCAGATTCGGATTCAACGTACAAAATTACGTCGGAAATCACTATTGCATCTTTAAAAAAAAAAACCTCGCAGGTCTGTGTTATTTATTTTAAGTAATCATAAGTTTGTATATTCGCAAATATATCATAAATTGACCAAGAGCATTAAATTTAATTGAATATATTCTGACTTTTCGTAAGTGCAGTATTTTAGTCAAGAATATTAAATTAAAATAAAAATTTGATTTACTTACTGCATAAAGTTGGCGTAAAGTTTGATTTTTCTTTGATATATAACTTTACAATATTCTTGAAGAGAAAATTCTTCTTTTGAATACATGATAATGGGATTTTCTAACACATCTGTGATGAGTATATTTTAAGATTAATATCAAGAATATATTCCTTGTTGAAGAAAACTACTACTTAAAAGAAGAAAAATAAGCTAAATAATCGCTTTTCTTGGCAGTAGAATGATATTTTTCTCTGTCTACTATAAGTCTAATAAGTAATAAATATATAAGATACTCTAAAAATGTCTCGACATGCACACATAAAAATTATGGATAGTATTTGAACTACTAGATTTTGATTTGAATATTTTAAAAATTTTTAAATACTTTGATACTTTGATTTTTTATTTATATAGGATTTTATTTATACATACAAGAAGATCGTAAATTCTTAAAATTAAATTTTATTTAATATTCACGCATGTGTAAAAGTAAATTATTCCTTTTTTATTATATAGAGAAAAATATCCAGATATTTAGAGAAAAAACCTGGGCATTTTGTATAATACTGAAAAAATATCAGCCTTTTTTTTGGAAAAATATATCTGTTAAAATAAAATACTATCGTATAAATAAATAAAACTAACTAATAAATTGTCTCTATTTTTCTTTATAAAATTTGATATTCTTTATAAACTTTTAATATTCTTTACAATATCGCAATGTTACAACTTACATCGTAATAAAAATATTTCACAATAATTATCAGCATTCTTGAGATTTCACATTGCTAAACTATAAAAATCGAGATTTCTTTCACACATGGAAATATAAACTACTGATTGTGACATTAAAATATACGATGAAAGTACTATTATAAAAAATTGCACTAAATCACGCAATTACACTGGTCAACAAAAAAAATAATTTTAACTTTTTCCTCTTATAATTTTGCAGTTTTGGGCTTATTTAAGTGTGCTGATTTCGAGTATGACAGTAGTTTTTTGTTAACAGTTCTTGTTTTTTAATATTTTTAAACTATCCCCTTTAGACATCACATGCAGCTTTTTTGAGTTTTACTCGACTCAAAATTATTATTTGTTTAACTTTCGATATGTCTTCGACTCGGAGACGTTGTTTACATAATCCACATAGTTTTTGTTATATTTGTGGCGAATACATCTTTCAAAAATATCGATAACATAGGTCTGCAAAAAAGGGGGTCAAAATTTCTTTTTAAGATGCAATAGTGATTTTTGACGTAATTTTGTGCGCTGAATCCGAATCTGACCGCCGAATTTGTGTAGCACGTCAGGTTTTTGAGTTATTTGTAGTTGAATAGCCCAAAAATCGCTATTTTGGCCATTTTCATGAATTTATTGCGATTAAACGAAATTTTTTGAAATATTTCTGTCAATGGCATCGTATAGCACTCACTTTCATCTTTCGAATCCACTTTTGATTACAGCTGCACGATTTTTTTTCGCTCAGATATACAAGTTATAAGACTGGTCATGCATAGGGATTTAATAAGTCATTCTAAATCAACCATGCCACCTCTCTATTTCATTACAAATCATAATTAGGGTAAAAATATACATTTTTAAATAACTTCTGTCACCTTTTGAAATTAAAAATGGCGCATCCAATATGGCAAATAGAATCACAATAAAAAGGCATAAAATTTAGAAAAATTTATCAAAATGTGTAACAACTGTATTAGACATTTCTTTACAATATTTTTTTGGCCAACCGAACCTGACATATGTCAGTCTTTTCAAATTTCAAGATCATGGATCTGCCATATTGATGTCTATATAAATTTTCTTTAATGTAAATTTTTTTACAACGTCATACTTATATATCTCAACGAAAAAAATCGTGCAGCGGTAATCGAAAGTGGATTTGAAAGGCAAAAATGAGTATTATACGATGTCATTGACAGAAATATTTCAAAAAATTTAGTTTTCCCCACAATAAATTCAATGAAATTGGCCAAAAGAGCGATTTTTAAGCCATTCAATTACAAATTACTCAAAAACGTGACGTGCTACGCAAATTCGGCGGCCAGATTCGGATTCAACGCACAAAATTACGTCGAAAATCACTATTGCATCTTAAAAATAAAAATCTCGCAGGCCTGTGTAATCGATATAATTGTAATATCTTATAAATAAAAAAAGTAGAGCTGATACAACTAAACTAGTATTTTTTCGTAATCAGTGTCTTAGATATAACCTATAAAACATGTTAAATGTCAGGAAAAAATTTGTTGACCAGTGTTATCATTGTTAAATTTTTCAAGGACCTTTGAGATTTTAAGCAGCACGTGCATTATTCGAGATTCATAGCAAATAGCGTTTCACCGACGATCCGGAAAAGTTGCGAAACTCACGCGAAAAAACGCGCAGGAGGATTGTGACACATAGTCTGCGACGCGGGCCGGGTTCTCCGAGTCTCCGTAAATTACAGAAACTCGTGCGAGATGAGCGCGGCCGTAAATACTTGGTTATCATAGTTGGCGGAAGCACGACGGGGGCATTATACCTGCATTCACGTTCATCGTGGTCAGAGATGGCGGCACCGCGTTCTGGACAGGCCGCTCAACGTTTCCATTCATCGGTGTGGATATCAAATGCAATAGTTCATAGCGATGCTTCCGACTAGGTGGTCGACCAGTCCTCGACCTCTACCTCTCCTAATCCAACCACCCAGCGTTTCACACCGGTCCCTGGCAGATTTACAGGCGCCTGGCTTGATATCTGCATCCGAGAGTCGCCCGTGTTAGACGCACATGTTCCGGTCCTTCTCCCTCTCTCGTTTTCTCTCTCCTCCTCCCTTTCTCTTTCGTTCTCTTCTCTGAACTTTCCGTCATACCGGTGACTTTGCAGTAGTGTCATTTGAGATAATTGAGCGAATAATCGACGTAGGATTAAAGTCGAGAATTGAGAGACAGCTCACTAATGAATCTTCTTCAACCTTTCACTCTCTCTCGAATGTTTTTCAAATAACGCGATATCAAAGGAAGCTGTATATTATTTTCATCTTTTTCCTCTATCTTTTTAAACGTTTAGTTCTAAATTACACAGGCCTGCGAAAAAGAGGATACATTTATTTTAAGATGCAATAGTGATTTTTAATTTTGTGCGCTGAATCCGAATCTGGCCGCCGAATTTGCGTAGCACGTCAGGTTTTTGAGTTATTTGTAGTTGAATAGCCCAAAAATCGCTATTTTGGCCAATTTCATGAATTTATTGTGAGTAAACGAAATTTTTTGAAATATTTCTGTCAATGGCATCGTATAGTACTCACTTTCATCTTTCGAATCCGCTTTCGATTACCCCGTCGCATGATTTTTTTTCGCTCAGATATACAAGTTATAAAACTGTTATGTACAAGTTATAAAACTGGTCATGCATAGGGATCCAATAAGCCATTCTAAATCAACCGTGCCACCTCTCTATCTAACTATGAAGCAAAATTAGGGTAGAAATATACATTTTTAAATACCTTCTGTGTTCTTTTAAAATTAAAAATGGCGCATCCAATATGGCGAATAGAATCACAATAAAAAGGCATAAAAGTTAGAAAAATTTATCAAAATGTGTAACAACTGTATTAGACATTTGTTTACAATATTTTTTTGGCCAACCGAACCTGACATATGTCAGTCTTTTCAAATTTCATGATCATGGATCTACCATATTGATGTCTATATAAATTTTCTTTAATGTAAATTTTGTTACAACGTCATACTTATATATCTCAGCGAAAAAAGTCGTGCAGCGGTAATCGAAAGTGGATTTGAAAGGCGAAAGTGAGTATTATACGATGACATTGGCAGAAATATTTCAAAAAATTTGGTTTCCCCACAATAAATTCACGAAATTGGCCAAAATAGCGATTTTTGAGCCATTCAATTACAAATTACTCAAAAACGTGACGTGCTACGCAAATTCGGCGGCCAGATTCGGATTCAACATACAAAATTACGTCGGAAATCACTATTGCATCTTTAAAAAAAAAACCTCGCAGGCCTGTGTTATTTCTAAGACCGAGGAAAATTTAGAAAGTAATAAAGGGTCTACAATGATCTGAATCAAGACTCTGTTCTTTTCTTCCTTGTTTTACTGAATGGGAAACTAAGTTTTATTCACGAGTAAATTTTTAATGCAGGCCATTGCAAAAACTTTAATATTAAAGAAACACACGATTTCTATTTGAAGGGAGCAATTTCTGCCTTTCCTTTTACACTTTCCGAGTGATGAAATATCGCTTCTTTTTCAGCTGACATCTTACCATCGGCCGCGTATATCAGCCATATGTGAGGTGATAAATAAAATAGTACACTCTCTATAGTGCGCGCTCTGTAAAAGGTTAATATTTGAACGCTACGGTAGTACGAAGCCGGTGTAACATTTATTCACGCTTGAGGGAGGGAAAAGCGTTGTTAAAGTTGCGATCGCACGAGCGAACCCGTCAATGAGCGAATCCGCGATCCGCTGACAAGCCGGTCGAGCCGGGGATTTCATCACCTGCTATATAAATCGGACCGTTAAGAAAAATCTGATTTTTTTTCCAGGATCCGCGAAAAAACCTGGGCAATAGCGAATGGGAGCTATTCACACGGTATCGTTACATTTGCCGGCTTTGTAAGTTCTGGTTCGCTTTTTGCGAACGTTATGCACGTTCGACCGGGTAGATCCCGAATGCGTATCCTCACGATGCCGGTAACAGTTCGCGAGCTGTGCATCCCTATCTTCAAAGGCAGCGGGATAATGGAATTGCCTATTTCAGCGCGCAAACATTTATTCCCGCGGATATCGTTTACGTTATAATTTCTGGGATGACGTGCCGGTGACGTTTAGCGCCCCGAGGGCTCGACTCGTGCGTTTCGTTGGCCGAGGGAGATGATTACTTTAAAGAAACGCCGGAAGCGACCGACTCTCTTTTTTCTCGCAAGCTCGCCTCACAAAGGAAACGTACCGATCGCGTAATCGAATGTTACGCTCGGAAGGAGCGCGCGGGACGAAGTAAACATGCGATAGCCTAGCGGAGAAAAATGTTAAGAATATGTTGGGTCGATTTATTTAATGCCAATAACGTTTATTCCTCGATTCTTTGTGCATGGACATTACTGTTTAGTATGAAAAGCGCACTGCGCGATGCAAAAGGATGATACAAGCTACAAGCTTTTCTTAATTAATTCATCGATGATTGTGAATAATGTAAACTGTATAATGTATACTGTAAATCTCATACTGTATAGAGTTTTCACGTATCCGTTTGCGTGTATTCTTAAATTCTGGAGAAGGATTTTTAATTCTATTACACTGAGAAAAAATCTAATTGCACTAATTAGAATTCTGATAGATTTAACCAGTATGTCTGTTGGAAAATGGACGAACCAGAATTCTTGTAGGAATTACCAGATGAATCTGATTAATTTCTTCCTGTTAAATTTACCAAATTTTCTGGATAATAATACTAAACTCGCTAGCACCAAGTCGACCCAAATTTTTTCCATCTAATCTCAAAAGTCTATTTAATATTCTAAATTCCAACAAGATTATTAGATAAATTCAATTCAGATTATTGAATAAATTATTTTAAATTCAGTTTGTTAGAAGTTAAACTGATAAACAGTGATGCAAAAAGAAGATGCAGCTCAAACATACAAAACGATTACTCACGATAAAAAAATGATGGCAAAAAATATTATGCATCAAGTCACCAAGATATTATGCTCCCACACTGAGAAAAAACTCTGATTGCACTAATTAGAATTCTGATAGATTCAACCAGTATGTCTGTTGGAAAATGGACGAACCAGAATTCTTGTAGCAATTACCAGATGAATCTGATTAATTTCTTCCTGTTAAATTTACCAAATTTTCTGGATAATAATACTAACCTCGCCAGCACCAAGTCGTCTCAAATTTTTTCCATCTAATCTCAAAAGTCTATTTAATATTCTAAATTCCAACAAGATTATTAGATAAATTCAATTCAGATTATTGAATAAATTATTTTAAATTCAGTTTGTTAGAAGTTAAACTGATAAACAGTGATGCAAAAAGAAGATGCAGCTCAAACATACAAAACGATTACTCACGATAAAAAAATGATGGCAAAAAAATATTATGCATCAAGTCACCAAGATATTATGCTCCCACACTGAGAAAAAAATCTGGTTGCACTAATTAGAATTCTGATAGATTCAACCAGTATGTCTGTTGGAAAATTGACGAACCAGAATTCTTGTAGGAATTACCAGATGAATCTGATTAATTCCTTCCTGTTAAATTTACCAAATTTTCTGGTTAATAATACTAAACTCGCCAGCACCAAGTCGTCTAAAATTTTTTCCATCTAATCTCAAAAGTCTGTTTAATATTCTAAATTCCAACAAGATTATTGGATAAATTCAATCCAGATTATTGAATAAATTGTTTTAAATTCAGTTTGTGAGAAGTTAAACTGATAAACAGTGATGCAAGAAAAGGATGCAGCTCAAACACACACAATTAGAGAGCTAGCGTCCTCTTTCTGCCACTACTGCTCGTAAGAAAAAAAAAATATATTTTAGATTTAATGTTAATACTAGTTCTTTATATACATTTTATGACAAATATTGAATACGAATTAAGTTAAGAAGCAAGCAAAGAAATTAGTATAACAAGTTAGTATAACAAGAAATTAGTATAACAATTAGTATAACAAGAAATTTTATAGATTCAACCAGAAAATACTAACCAAATCCTTATAGTAAAATCTATTAAACGTTCTAGTTATAAAAAATCGGGTCTTATCATGATAACTAGAAATTCTTGTTTGATTTAACCAAAATGCCTTCAATCATGTACGTCTTGTTGGTATAATCAAATGATTTTTCTCAGTGTACAAGTAATAAAAAATGACACACTTCCAAAAATTACGGCGTTTTTGTCGTAAAACAGACGACTTTAGGATCCCCTCAAACTGTAAGTCCCATATGTGATAATCTGGTGCGCAATACAGATATATGACAGAGATCACTATGTTCGAAATCGAATTAAAGGACTGAGAAGAAGATTGTGTATAAATACAACCGACTCGGATATGTCAATGTTTGGGACATTTAATAAAAATCTAAACGCAAGAAGATATAAATTTACATTATGTGTGTCTCTCGAAATTTTAGATTGATCGTTATCATTTGCCATAACTTCATGACCGTACGTAATTTCCTTAATACCATATATCTAATTCATTGCAATTTGGATTTCGTATCATATATGTAATTCCATACACATCTGTCCGCTAAATTACAATAAATTACTCGATTGACTATCTCGGCGCGAATAGTATGCAACATACTAGAATAGTATGCAACACAAACTAGAGGCAATTATCTAGTAAACTACGTTATGTGAAACACAGTGCGAATAACTCGCGAATAAAGAAACATTAAACTGTTGGAATAATATAATAACAGAATGGCCGTCTTTCTCTCTGTTTCTCTTTCTCTTCCCGAATGATCTCGCAGCATTCTATTTTTCTCGCAGAGCGACCGCGCCGTGAAAAATTATAATTGATATAGACGGACCGGAAGCCGAGGGGGAATAATCCGAAGGCGAACGCTGGGGAAACGTAGACGGCGGGAAAAGAATCGTTGGTCCGTTGAACTGGAATACAAAAGTCGGCTGGAGACTTATGAATTAAAGTGAAAATGTCGGTCTCGACCATACATTTCGCAGAGCAAAAAAAGAAATTTTTTTCTCTTTTCTCTAACGAAAATATATATCTCGATATTTATCGTTAATGTATATGATTAACAATCATGTATTTTTTCATTTATAAAAATATATTTTTCTATTTTAGCAGTTATTAAATACATAAATTGTAAGACATCATTATAATGTAACGAAGGATAGAATTTCTGCGATAGAGCCAAATTACACATGACAACTGTAATTAAAAAAGCGTAATTATAATTGTATTAATATTATCAGGAAAATAAAAAAAAAATTAGACGCAATTTAAAAATAATAATTTTGACACATTTATGTACGTGCCATGAATTTAGACGGATCATAAAAATAAATCCATTTGAAACAATGATAGAACAGCGGAATAGTTCGGGACAGTGTAACGCGACAATATAACAACAGTTTAATAGCATAATAAATGCATGCGACGAGCTAATAATTATTTCAATTCCATATATACGTTGTGACCGTACATAATCGGTTCACGACCATGAATTGACTATCCGATTAACGATTCGAATATTAATGCGGATTTTAATATTGATTAATCTATCTGTTCACGTTATCAAGCGGCACATATGATAATGATACATGTAACATTTATTTCGTCCTTTCCAGGTGGCATGGTTACGTGTCGATACGCAGACTATTTTGACGATAGCGAGCCACGTGATCACGAAGAATCACAGGATCGCGGTTTCTCACAGCGACCACCGTACGTGGTTTCTTCACATACGAGAAGTACGGGAGTCCGATCGAGGCTGGTACATGTGTCAGATAAATACGGATCCTATGAAGAGTCAGATCGGTTATCTCGAAGTGGTCGGTGAGTAAAATTACGTCCGTTATTTCTCTCGTTAATGAACCGACAGTAATTATCCTGATTCATTTATATCGTTGTCGCGCTTCGTATACAGGGTGTCTCATTTTAGTCCCACCAGAGCTTTTTCCAAATAACTTTCTTATTTTTAATTTTAGAAAAAGATGTTTCGGACAAAAGTTGTATGGTTTTTAGAGGGACATAAGATGGTGCCATTGGTTTGACCTTGAAGAGTCACATGAAGGTTACGTGAAGGTCATTTTGAATTTCTTAAATGGAACGCCCTATACATTTTTGCATATTCTTGTAGTTTATCTCGAGAGCTTTCCAAAACACTATAAATAAACATTTTTTCATCGAGTACTTTTCGAGTTATGAGGCTTGAAGTAATTTCTTAATTTTTACATGAACCATAAAGTATTTAGTAAAATATTCATTTATCGATTATCTTAGCTTAATACTTTTATGTACAAAATAATAAGAGGAATCAATCGGTGTAAAGAAAACACAGAGTTTGTTTCAAAGAAAAAAATATGTAATTGTTAATTGCAAATAAAAATTGGGACACCCTGTAGAGGCAAATTCTCGAATGGAATATCGGCAGTTATTACGCGCCTCGTTATTATGCTTCATTAAGCTTAGGCGAAAACTAATTTATCATCTCCTCCATTTATGCATCATTATATTCCCATTCATTTATTAATACACGTCGCGCAACTATATTTAATACAAGTATAAAATGAGCGTTATATTGAAATAATGGACTCGAGGTAAACTCGCTCCCAGTTTCGGCATCAGCTCGTGTATATATATCCGAGTATTAGATTAAATTCAATTAATACTACAAGAAGCTAATAGCGAAAGCGGGGCGCCGTTGAATACCCGCGATATTACATCCGATGCGGTGGAATAACGCGAGCTCTCGTCGAAAAGGTAAAGGCACTAGAATCACAAATCCGCCAAACCAATGCGAAACTTTCGGCCGACGCGAGTTAGTCCGCGGCCCGTTGGCTGGTACAACTTACAAAGTGGCTCTTGCCGCAGTTCCAAGACTAGGCGAGCACTCGCGAACTGCAAAGCTTCCGCGTCGTATATCGCTGCTCGAATGCACTCGCAAGTAGATTATGTAGAATGCTAATAGGACCGCTTTCATCGGTTCCATCGGTTAAAGAGACTTCGTTTCGAGTTCCGTTTCACGCGATCCACCCTCTCCTCATGTCATAATTTCCTCCCTCTCTCTCTTTTTCTCTCCCTCCGATTTGTCGTTTAAGCGATGCTCCTCTCTCATCCACTCTTCTCTTTCTTCGCGAGAAAAGTTTCCCGCGTTTCGTTGTGCTCCCTATATTAATGACGAAATTTGCCATTCCATTGCCAAGAAGGTGAAAGAGAGAGAGAGGGACCGCGGTTTGCTATTTATACTAAAGTCCGTATTAAGGTTTGAATATGCCGGGTTTAATCCTTGCGCGTACTGCATCGTGCGCGGGTAAGTGGCAATTTCCATAGATAATGTTACTCGTAATTGTACGGAAATAGGATGATGCGTCGGAGATATGCGATTGCGATTGTGTAGGTGGCCGATCGTGTTGGATATATGCGAGTTGGCATGTTTCGACTATGCGCATTAAACGTGACTTCCGCTATAGTACCGCGTGATGTGACAATGTTGTTTAGGACGGAGATTAATTTTTTAATTTATTAAATATACCGCAATTATAATTTTGACTTATTAAAATGGAGCATTACGAAGGTTTAGAGGGACTCATTATTTTTGTAACAAAGGAGCTTTTTCCTGCCCAGGAATACGCATATGTGTAATTAGTAAGTTTAAAACTTATATAATGTAATATAATTACTCTCGTTACATTATTAAAAAACATATTCATTTTATTCATTGATTACTGCCGGATGGGGAGATGTTGCGCGTGTTTGCGTTTTATAGTGGAAAGAAAAAAAATTCGTATTACATTACACAATCCTACATCGAGGCGCATCGCAGTTAGAGTAAAATATAAGAAGTATCTGTGCTCTTTTCTCGAGATTCTTTTATCGGTGATACGGGCGATTCAAAACTCGTTATTTCTCGAATCTTTTTCGCATGTCTCAAAGTCGGCGAAAGTAAGGTTCTTCCGAGATCTCCGAGAATGCGAGTTATACTTTCTTTAATGGCCCCTCGATATTCATCCGTAAAATCTACTTGTGTCTCTGTCAACTGATACGACGAACGAATGTACTAATGGGACGATAATGACGCGAGCCAGATCGATTCGGTAAACCACTTGGTGACAACAAAGTACGCAGGGTAATTGTCAGAAATGATTGTCAAATATTTATGTATCGCAACGTTAGCTACACTGTAAAAAAAAATATGTAAAATTACACATGTAATCAATGTAACAATTACGCTATTTATAACGGAAATATATAAATTCATGTACTTTTACAAAAATTAGTTTTTTTACTCTTTATTGTGTAAATATTCGTTTATATTTGATAAGAAATTACAAGATTAAAAGTGTAATTTTTGGATTTTATGTAAATGTACAATTTTTTGTAACATTTATATAAAATAAAATAACGTAATTTAAATCGACCACACTGGCAATTTATTAGTAGGCCTTAATATTGTATATAATGTACCTAAAAAACTGAATGCATTGATTAAACGCGGAAAAGATAGATTGCCTATTAATAGCAGGACTGAAGTCGTTTATAAATTAGACTGTAAAAATTGCAATAATTCATATGTAGGCCAAACGAAAAGACATTTAGGCACTCGTGTCAAGGAACATTTTGACAATATAAAATTACACGAAAGCAATTTGTCTGTTATTAGCAAACATAAATTGGAATTTAATCACGACTTCGATTGGTCAATACCGATTATTTTACACAATGAAAGACGTGAGAAAGAGAGAAATTGCTGAAATGTTTGTTATCAAAAAATTTAACAACACGATTAACTTACAAAAGGACACTGAGAGTTTAAACAATATTTATGATAGATAAAGGCTGTTTAGTCTTTCTCTTTGATCGGGAGGTTGACATGACGATCTTGACATGTGATTTTTTCTTTTCTCACTATATATTGGTTAACTAAAATATTGTACGTACTTAATAATTTTTTTTCTTCTTTTTGTTCACATTTTATTGTAATTTAATTATTGTTTATAATATTGGAAATTATTGTAGTTCGCTTGATAAGGACCAAAACCTATGGTCGAAACGTCGTGATTCTTTATCAACTAATAAATTATCAGTGTGGTCGATTTAAATTACGTTATTTTATTTTATCTACTGGCGACATTCAAGAATTTAATATTATTTATATAAAATTTATATAAAAATTATTATTTATATAAAAATTACACTTAATAAACGAATATTTACGCAATAAAGAGTAGAATAACTAATTTTTGTAAAAGTACATGAATTTATATATTTTCGTTATAAATAGCGTAATTATTACACTAATTACGTATGTAATTTTCAATTAAATTTAATATGTGAAATTGTATAAATACATATACAAAATGTATTATTACGTCAACATTTCTAGAAATCTACTTCTAGCATGTAAATTTATTAGTACAAGATGCTTACTTACCATTTAAAGTAATAATTTTATCTAGGAAATGTAAATTTGCTAATGTATGTAAATATACACCTTTAATAGTTGGCCTCAATAGTACCCACTATAATAGTTGTAAATTTGCACACAAATTTTTTATAGTGTATAGCTATACGCGAGCAGAGGGTAGGGAACGTTCCGACAACGTTGGCCTCTCGAAGAAAACCACTCGAGAGCCGGACCCTGCTCTCGATTCCGCCGATCTCGCGATGCAGCGGAGTTCGTTGCGCTCGTTGCGTTTGTTGTATACTTTACGGTCTCCCGTCCCGGTCTTCTCCGCCGTTCGTACCGAAATCAAATTGGCATTCTCGAGATACGGCCAAGCTCTCGCATCCCATCTGTAGCAATCTAATCCAGCGTTCCGGAGTCGGCGGCGGCGCACGGAGTCCTCGCGTGCGTCGACCTGACCTGACCCTCTCTCCCAGATTCCGACCTGGTCGGTCGGGGCGCGTATAACCGAGACCGGACTACTTACGGAACTTCTCGTCTCCCTCGTGGGATCATTCCGCATCCCCTCGCGACTCGCCCGATAGAAGTCTCCGGCAAATGCACCGCTGCCGCGCTTTCTATTTTAACAGCGCCCGCGTCGTCGCGGTTGTACCTCAAGAAATCCGCCCGTAGGTAGACCGCCGAAGGCGGTACTTGGCGAGGGTAGGATCTCGGGGAGCGAGCCTCCTTCGGGAACTGGTTCTTATGCGAGCGCTATGTTCAATGGGACATGGGGAACGAACGGGAAATATACGGGGCTCATTTATCTTTTTTTTATCCCGTCTCCAGTGTTTGTTGTAGATAATTTCAAAATTATCTAGATAAAGATAACGATAAAAATCCGTAAATTTATCTTGGATGAGATAAAGATGATTTTGCTTTTACTTAATCTAGATGAAAGATGAGATAATTATTCGATAATCTAGATAATTATCTAGATATTTTTGTTTATTTTAGAAGATTATAAATATTTGTAAAAAATGTGACGCATATTATAAATGAGATATTAAAATCATAAACACATATTCTTTCTCTTTTTCTAAAGAATATTTAAATAATAGTAAAAAGATATATAAATGATATGAGAAATATTTATTTATTAATTTATATTTACAATACATTTTTATAATATATTAATAATATAATAATAATATATTCATAATATATTAATAATAATAATATGAAAAATATATTTTAGATATTTTAGATAGATTTTTGGAAGCTTGCTTGGAAAACTTTTTTGCATGATGAAAACGTCATCTTAGACAATTTTTAAATAAGATGACATATATTTTTCATCTAAGATAAAGATAAAGATACTTTGTATTTCTTCATCTAGTTAAAGATAAAGATGATCTATTTCTTTATCTAGATGATTTTATCTAGATACCAGCAAACACTGCCCGTCTCTCTCTCTTTTAAGCTTGAAATGACATTCTTGGGTAATATTTGAATATTTCATTTCTTGAATTATTTTTAACGCATTTTTAACGATTTTATAATATTAGATAAATTGGCTTTTAATCACCTTAGAATTTAATATTGTTAAAAATATGCAGTCGTAAGAGAATCGATAAATCGTTTACATTTCTCATTTATTAAGCTGTAATTATTCATTTCAATTATTTTAATGTCAGAAGTTCTAGAAGAGCATATTCATTAATCATATTTAGGTCAGTTGAGAAAACCTCGTACACTTGAGAAATCTTCTCGCGTGTGAGGAAAACAGTGGTTTAACAATATATTCTGAACAAGAGGAAACTGATTTTTAATGAGGATGATCTTTTACGTAATTAGAAGAGATTTAATATTTGAACAAAGAATAGATTTTCTTGTGTGTCTGCATATTTTTAATAGTATTAAATCCTAAAGCGATTAAAAGCCAAAATTTAATAAATATTATGAATTTGTTCATTTTGTGTTAAAATGTAAGAGATTCAATCATAATATAGTTTGTATTTAAATATAATTACGCGAAATTATATACTTTACTTGGTTTGAGATATGTTTAAAAAGAATTTATTATATAGTAATAATATATAACATAAATTTCTTTTATTTATCGAGAAATATAAATTTTAATAAATAAATAAACTTAAAGGAAGTGTCTTTATATTTTTACTTTACTATTATATTACATTATAAGTACACATTCGAAACAGAATAAAGTATATAATTTTGCGTGTTCAATATTTAAATACACGTACTATATAATAGTTTAATTCATTACATTTTTATTTTGTAATTCTCTACCTACAACAATGTAATTTCATGATGTTACAAACCTAACATCATATTATTTGATAACTGATATGTCAAATATGAATTGATTAACTATTGAATGGTCTTACCGCGCATAATGGAGCTCTCAGCTTTTATGTACGTCGATAATACGACTCGTTGGAAAATGTTTTCGGATCTCAATTATCGGGTCTGGGCAAAGTTAATGTACATGCATATGTGTGTATGTATGTATGTATATGTGCTTATATATCGACACACACACACATGTACATACATATATATGCGCAAAGAGTATTGCGTATCCGCGCATATACGCATTGATAAGCGTGGTATCGTATACCCGGGTTCATCCGGGAATTCGCGAATAAATCGAATCTCTATCTGTAATATCACGAACAAGGTTTTTCGGGATATTGAATATATCGAGTATACGTCATGTCGCCTTCCATCGGAGATATATTTATTGTTCTAATAGATAGATCGGTGACGACACAGAATAGAGGTCTTAAAATATCAAATTTTTGCTCGAATAAATACGGTAAAAATAATATATGTAAGAATGTAAATTTTTTATTCACATAAAACGTTCTAATAGCGGACGGTTAAAGAGGAAATGACAAAGCCTTATGAAGAACTGCATCGCGTTGATGGTTACGAATGAAGCAATCTCTGCCGTAAAAATAGCGCTTAACATGCAGTCGGGGCGAGCAGAGAAATTCAGAAAAAAGGGAAGCGTGTTGAGTGGCAAGAGAAGAAGGAGGGAAGGGAAGAAGGAGGAGCGCAGGTTTATGAAGAAGGAGAAAAAATGAGGAACGAGTGTCGTGCGCTCGCTGTCGAGGGGCCACACGACTTTTCATTTCCGAGAAGGGCTGTAAAAATTGCTCGCGTGCAACCCCCCCGCACGTTGTGTTCCCGGGGCAAACTCTCGCGGCCCGTATTACCGCCATAATAATAAGGTTAATGCCTTGCAAATTAAGCGGACGCGAAAGACCTTTCGCGTGGTTTTATGCCCATTTTACTGCCGATGCCTGATCTTTGTCGACGAGCCGCAATTATCGCGATAGCGCGTCGGAAACGATCTCGTGGGCTTCGATGAAATTTGTTAGGGTTCCCGTGCATCTTTGATTACCCGAGTAGCCATAACGGGCCATTTATATTCGAAGGTAAATGCCGCATGAATTATACACAGTCGAAAATCTCAAATGATATACACACACTAAGAAAAAAATCTGGTTGCATTAATTAGAATTCTAGGTAGATTTAACCAGTATGTCTGTTGGAAAATGGATGAACCAGAATTCTTGTAGGAATTACCAGATGAATCTGATTAATTTTTTCCTGTTAAATTTACCAAATTTTCTGGTTAATAATACTAAACTCCCCAGCACCAGGTAGTTTAAAATTTTTTCCTATCTAATCTCAAAAGTTTGTTTAATATTTTGAATTCCAACAAGATTACACAGGCCTGCGAAAAAGGGGGTCAACATTTTTTTTAAAGACGTAATAGTGATTTTTGACGTAATTTTGTGCGCTGAATCCGCATCTGGCCGCCGAATTTACGTAGCACGTCAGGTTTTTGAGTTATTTGTAGTTGAATAGCCCAAAAATCGCTATTTTGACCAATTTCATGAATTTATTGTGAGTAAACAAAATTTTTTAAAATATTTCTGTCAATGGCATGGTATAGCACTCACTTTCATCTTTCGAATCCACTTTCTATTACCGTCGCATGATTTTTTTTTGCTCAGATATACAAGTTATAAGACTGGTCATGCATAGGGATTTAATAAGCTATTCTAAATCAACCGTGCCACCTCTTTATCTCCCTACGAATCAAAATTAGGGTAAAAATAAACATTTTTAAATACCTCCTGTCACCTTTTGAAATTAAAAATGGCGCATCCAACATGACGAATAGAATCACAATAAAAAGACAAAAAATTTAGAAAAATTTATCAAAATGTGTAACAACTGCATTAGACATTTCTTTACAATATTTTTTTCGCCAACCGAACCTGACATATGTCAGTCTTTTCAAATTTCAAGATCTACCATATTGATGTCTATATAAATTTTCTTTAACGTAAATTTTTTTACAACGTCAAACTTATATCTCTCAGCGAAAAAAAATCGTGTGGCGGTAATCGAAAATAGATTTGAAAGGCGAAAGTGAGTATTATAGGACATTGGCAGAAATATTTCAAAAAATTTGGTTTCCCCACAATAAATTCACGTAGTTGGCCAAAATAGCGATTTTTGAGCCATTCAATTACAAATTACTCAAAAACGTGACGTGTTACGCAAATTCGGCGGCCAAAATTTAGCGCACAAAATTACGTCGGCAATCACTATTGCATCTTAAAAAAAAAAAATCTCGCAGGCCTGTGTTATTGGATAAATTCAATTCAGATTATTGAATAAATTATTTTAAATTATTTTAAATTTTGTTAGAAATTAAACTGATGGAAAATGGACGAACCAAAATTTTTGTAGGAATTACGAGATGAATCTGATTAATTTCTTCCTATTAAATTTACAAAATTTTCTGGTTAATAACACTAAACTCGCCAGCACCAAGTCGTAAAATTTTTTCCATCTAATCTCAAAAGTCTGTTTAATATTCTGAATTTCAACATCGATTATTGCATAAATTCAATGCAGATTATTGAATAAATTATTTTAAATTCAGTTTGTTAGAAATTAAACTGATAAACAGCGATGCAAGAAGAGGATGCAGCTCAAACACACACAATCAGAAAGCTAGCGTCTTCTTTCTGGCATTACTGCTCGTAAGAGAAGAAAAATATATTTTAATGTTAATACTATTTCTTTATATCTATTTCATGGCAAATATTGAATACGAGTTAAGTTAAGAGTGGCTTGCTGCCTAGCGACAAGCAAAAAAATTAATGTAACAAGAAATTTTATAGATCCAACTAGAAAATACTAACCAAATCCTTACAGTCTAAAATCTATTAAACGTTCTAGTTATAAAAAATCGAGTCTTATCATGATAACTAGAAAGTCTTATTTGATTTAACCAAAATGCCTTTAATCATATACGTCTTGTTGGTACACTCAAACGATTTTTTTCAGTGCATGAAAGAGAAAGGGAGGAGAAGGAAATGAGTTACGATAAAATCGATTGATTTTGTCTTGACTTATGCGAATTTGTACATATAATGCACCTCCTTTTGCATTGTTGAGAACTCTTCGAATCCCATAGTTAATTACAAGATCTAAGAGAGAATACTAATTAGAAGAAGGACGGTATCAGTAGATCGAGTGAATTAAAGAGAATAGACAAAGAGAATAGACTGGGAGATTCTTATTTGTCGAGAGTACCACCTTGATCTTCGTTAACGGCATCCTATTATAAGATCCGATAGGAGACGATGCACTCTTGTTTTAATGAAATTTCGAATTTCCGTGTAATTCACGGGATAATGTGGAAATGCCTTTGCCTCCTTTTCCGCTCTAATGCAATTTCCAAGTTTAGATAATTAGTTCGCGTCGGATATAAAAGATCCGGAATAAAAACTTGGACGAATTATTTATTACGGGTTCCGTGTTACACTAGTGCTTTTGTTAAAATTTTCATCTCAAATGGGATGAGGAAGCCCAAGTATGTAATCTGCAAGTACCGTCGGGACTTGATATAGAAATCGATCGCTTTATTCGAATGTACTCGCGAATGTACCGCGAGCATCGCTCGTAAATCACCGACGCGTTCCGGTCCCGATGGGGCCTCGACGTGAGAATCTCGCTCGTTTTCTACATAAGTAAGAAGACGTATTTTCTTTTATACGACGTCGGTTGATCTTCCATTCCGAAATCATCCAATTAAGCCGGGAGATCGCTCGCTCGTTTCCCATAATAAGCTTCCATTCGTCCCTCCGAGTGAAATGACAGGATGTCATGTGGCTATCGCCGGGCATCCAGTACGGTCATTGTCAGGACGTCCACGTCACGTTGATGTTGGCCGCCGATGTATGGACATAATGCATGATATCCTCAGGGATCTTGACGGGCGGTGAGAAACTACGGTTAACTGTGGCAGTTTTGATTTAATCCAAGTGCCTAACTACCTTCTCGAATTCAAATTCCCCATATAAACTGACGCAAAGTGTCGTATTGTCAACTCCTATCGTTATTTCCGATCGATTAAGTATGCATTAAGCTTTACCGTTGCTTTTATAACTTCCATAAAACTTTCTCGCTTTATTTGCAAATATAATAAATAACGATATATGTGTTTAGTTTCCGCATATATTCGCTGTAATACGTTCTCCGCTATTTACTCGACATACAAATCGAACAATCTATTATTTTCGATTTATTTCCCTCGCATTGTTTAACGAACGTGTCGACCGGTTGATTAGTATGCAATGTATTAATTAAATTACGTATTTCGTGGACGCATTAAATTACGTTACCTCGTGAAACGCGTAGAAAGTTCATGCATCTGTAAAGGGAGAAAAGTTGAAACTTGCGCTATATATCCCGAAAGAAATTCAGCCGTACGTAGTTTAGCATGCACGCGCGATATACATGCGATGCCAGTTTTTCGACTAGCCGGATACAGATCGCAATTTTCGGAGCACTCGTGCGTGCTTTTTTAAGTCTTTCACGTCGTACAAACGTGAAAGGATATACTTCTAAATTCGGCCCCGCGGTGGCGTAGCCTACTTCGCCGCACAAGTTTGCAACTTTTCGCAGCGCGCTTTGCAAGTCCATTTCCGTTTCCCCCGATACCTTTATCCGGCATCTTTATCCGCGTGGGCGAGGCACAAAGCGAAACTACGCCCGATGGCGGCGAGTCGAATCCGCATACATCGTCTCTTCGTAAATATCCCGATATAGATGTCCCATTTTAATGTCCCATCCCAAATAACTTTCTTATTTTTAATTTTAGAAAAAGATGTTTCAGACAAAAGTTGTATGGTTTCTAGGGGGACATAAGATGGTGCCATTAGTTTGACTTTGAAGAGTTACCTGAAGGTTACGTGAAGATCATTTTGAATTTCTTAAATGCAATACCTTATATATTTTTGCATATTCTTGTAGCTTATCTCGAGAGCTTTCCAAAACACTATAAATAAACATTTTTTCATCAAGTACTTTCTGAGTTATGAGGTTTGAAATCATTTCTTAATTTTACATAAACCATAAAATATCTTGTAAAATATTCATTTTTCGATGTTTTTAAAAAAAAATATCTAATTTGCAATTAACAATTACATATTTTTTCTTAAAAATAACTATGTGTTTTCTTTACACCAATCGATTTATCTCATTTTGTACATAAAAGTATTAAGGTAAGATAATCGAAAAATGAATATTTTATAAGATATTTTATGTAAAATTAAGAAATGATTTCAAGCCTCATAACTCGAAAAGTACTTGATGAAAAAATGTTTATTTATAGTGTTTTGGAAAGCTCTCGAGATAAGCTATAAGAATATGCAAAAATATATAGGGTGTTCCATTTAAGAAATTCAAAATGACCTTCACGTAGCCTTCATGTGACTCTTCAAAATCAAACTAATGGCACCATCTTATGTTTCCCTAGAAACCATACAACTTTTGTCTGAAACATTTTTTTCTAAAATTAAAAATAAGAAAGTTATTTAGGGTGGGATATTAAAATAGAATGTCCCACCCCTGTATACGCGACGTGGATGTAATATTACAAATATGTAATCGATGCACCATCTGATCGTTCTCACCGGTGACCAAAACTTTGCAACGCTTCGCGAGCGCGCGCGCGCGCGCACGCATTCGTGTCAATATTTCATTAATTACATTGATATCTCGCTACATCGGCGCAATGTATTTTCATTTCGTACATATGACGAAACCAATTCCAACTTTACCGATATCGGGATATAAATGTGCGTTGAAATATATGGGATACATTTTCACGTTTCCCATAAATAATTTATTCGAGAAATACCTCCTCCCTCCAGAAAAATAAACAAAAAAATATTATAAAAAATTAACGTTGTACGATCGTTGGCTGAAGTTTATGCGTGAAGGTGGAAGGGAGGGAAGAGAAAAGGGTTTGGACAAATTAGAGGGAGCGGCGACTTAAATAAATGAGAAGAAGGATAGTTATCCTTATCTGTGTGTACGTGTGGGTGGGAGGGGCTACTTTCTGAAAGATAAACATCTGTTCTTCACTTTGCGAAGAAATTTCGAGTATCGCAGTCTCGACGGATTTACGACGTGGTATTCCGCGCTTGTTAAAACGTGTAGAATTATTTGTTCAGAAGATGCTGAAGAATACGAACAAGTAGAAGAAGACAATTAATGCTCATTATCAATTGTAAGTAGCTCCGTCAGATATTTCTTGAGTAAATTCTCTGCCTTGCAGTTTGCATAGTTGCAACTCTTTTTCATCAAGATTACACTGATAAAAAAATCAATGATAAAATTGCCTATAATTGCATGATAAAAAAAATTATAGTTAAGATACTCATATTTATAGTTAAATTTTACTATAACACTGGTAATATAAATTACTATATACGCATGGTACCGAGAAACAATGAAGCTTTTTACTATAATTTATAATAATTTCAAATATCATATAAGCAAAAAATGAAAGAAAGGAATGATACATATAATTTTACTATTCATATAGTCATTGTAACATTAATAATAGTAAATATTACTATATTATTATCTTTCGTTTGGATATTAATATAGTAGTAATAAATGACCAAAATTATCATAACAGCTATATCTAAATAGTACGTGGAATACCTGATGAATAGCACATTTAACAACATAAAACTTATTATTTGGAATGATTGTATGTGGCACATGTTTCTTCGCTTGTCCTTAATACTTTTATGTAATATTAAACACGTAAGATCTAAAGTATATTTTTTTCCTCTTGGCAGTAGTGCGAGAAAGAGGATGCTACTCACACGCAAGTTTTCGGATTGTATGCATGTATGCATCCCCTTTCTGACATATCACTGTTTATCAGTTTAATTTCAGACAAACTGAATTTAAAATAATTTATTTAATAATCTGGATTCCTTGTTAGGATTCAGAATATTAAACAGATTATTTGAAATTATAGACGGAAAAAAAAACTTTTAAACGACTTGGTGCTGCGTATATTAAAAATCTGTAATATACGTACATGTATTACAGATTTTCAGTACTGATAGTGAATTTCGAAACACTACGTATACTATAACCATATGGTTATATGAAATGCTATTATGATTTTACGAACTATATTTTCATGTTATATCCACTATATTTTTTTTCGTAAAATGCACTATTATACAGAGTAAAAAAACATAGTTGTTTTTAAGAAAAAAATATGTAACTTGCAATTAACAATTACATATTTTTTTTAAAACAACTATTTTTTAAAACAACTGTGTTGTCTTTACATCAATTGATTCCTCTCATTATTTTGTACATAAAAGTATTAAGGTAAGATAATCGAAAAATGAATATTTTACTAGATATTTTATGGTTTATGCAAAATTAAGAAATGATTTCAAGCCTCATAACTCGTAAAGTACTCAATGAAGAAATACTACTTAATTATAGTGTTTTGGAAAGCTCTCGAGATAAGCTACACGAATATGTAATAAAAAATAGGGAGTTCCATTTAAGAAATTGACGGTGATTTTCACGTGACTTTCAAATGACTCTCTCATGTCAAATCATTGCCACTATCTGATGGCCCCCTTCAAGCCATACAACTTTTGTTTGAAACATTTCTTTCTAAAGTGCATAGTTTATGAAATATTCGACCGATTCGAGACTTTTGGGACACTCTGTTTATACTTGGCACCTTAAGATACTATAAATTATAGTAAAATTATGATAATTTCAATTATAATTTTTTATCAGTGTAGGTGGTTTGCGATTTCTATTTTGGCAAGTGCTGACATGGAAAAATTTGAAAAAGTCAAATCGAACAAATAATCCCAAAATCTATTATGACAGTCAGAGTGGAAGATGAATGTCCATTATCCGCGGGGATTTGCTCAATCATGATTCACGTCATAGGGAATTCAATAGAAACTCGAGGCATAGAAACGTTCCGCGATAGACTTTGTCGGTACTGGAAATAAACGAAGAATAAGATCGTTACTTTGCACGGCAAACCCATCACGCGCTGCGGGTGGTAGCTCTGTCTTTTTCTCTCTCCTTTTTTTTCTTTTCTCTTATTTCCTCTCATTGTGCAAAGAGGCCTCAAGTGTAGGGTTTACGGCGAATTTACGACGTGATTTAGGCGCAATATTTGCACCTTTGAAACGACCAATCCTTCGCTGTAGATTATGCCGCAAGAATGTTGCGAATGGAATAGGCTCTTTTATGTGCCTTAAATTGAGTACATTTTGCGATATTAAAAGTGCGAGATTTTTCTATCCCCAGTGACGATATCGTGCAAATATTCTCTGTAGATTACACTTAAATAGCATTGAAGTATTGTGAAAAAAAATATATAAAACTTGTAACATTATTTGTCGAAAACTGGGACGCATAATAATTAGACTGAATCTCGTGCAGAAAGAAAAAGAGATTGCGTTCGTAATGGGAATTATTTTTGTAAAATTTTTTTGAAAATCACATGAATTTGTTATTATGTACTAAAGACTTTTTTGGTCGGTATTGTAGAGACGTAATTAGGGGAATCAATTGGAATTTAATAATACGAATCAGAGCTGAATAAATATTAGTTTCAACGTGATAATATTTCGCGAGCATACGTTGCTATGCAAAGTGATATTTCAAATTCAGTACACTGCTATTTTCTCTCTCTTCTGACGCGTCGTCCATTAGCATCCCGAGTGCATAAACCGCATGGCCGAATTAGATTGTCCTTTTCTTTCACTCAATGAAGAAAAAGGATAACTTCTCTCCCATAATGTTTGGTAAATACGACTCTCTCTAGACTCTCTCTACGCATTTCAAGATGGCATACAATTTATTATACTACAGATACGAAGTACATTTATGACAAATTTTCGTAATTTTACGAGTAATAATATACGTTATATGAATAGTTTCTGGTCCTTATACGTATTCTTTTCCTATTCTATGTAGCTTTGTTTTCCACACTGAGAAAAAATCTGCATTAATTAGAATTCTGATAGATTCAACCAGCATGTCTTGGAAAATGGACGAACCAGAATTTTTGTAGGAATTACGAGATGAATCCGATTAATTTTTTCCTGTTAAATTTACCAAATTTTCTGGTTAATAATACTAAACTCACCAGCACCAAGTCGTCTAAAATTTTTTCCTATCTAATCTCAAAAGTCTGTTTAATATTTTGAATTCCAACACGATTATTGCATAAATTCAATCAAGATTATTAAATAAATTATTTTAAGTTCAGTTTGTTAAAAATTAAACTGATAAACAGTGATGCAAGAAGAGGATGCGGCTCAAACACACATAATCAGAGAGCTAGCGTCTTCTTTCTGGCACTATTGCTCGTAAGAGAAAAAAAAATATACTTTGAATTTAATGTTAATACTAGTTATTTATATACATTTCATGGCAAATATTGAATACGAGTTAAGTTAAGAGTGGCCTAGTGGCAAGCAAAGAAATTAATGTAACAAGAAAATTTATAGATCCAACCAGAAGATACAAATCCTTATAGTAAAATCGATTAAGGATGTATTGGAGATATATTACAATCAATGAGATCGCCGTGAATTTTTAATTTAACACTCTTAATAACATTCTAAATCGTCATAAATTATTTCAAATTTTTTTACTTGCTCCTTTAAAAGTTATTAATTTTTGAATTTTGCGATTTTAACACAGGATCTTATGTAAACGTGCAAGAGACAGGTAATAAATTATTCACAAACTATAAAAAAACAATGATAAAAATTTCATTTTGTAATATTATATTCTTCATACATGTAAAAATGTTCCCACAAAGTTTTCAAACGATTTACTTGCTCGTTTTGAAATTATTATTAAAAAATAACTGTGATTATCGGTTTGACACAATATTGATGATAAAACGTGGTAAACCATAAAAAAACAATGATAAAAATTTCATTTTGTAATATTATATTCTTCATACATGTAAAAATGTTTCCACAAGGTTTGAAAACGATTTACTTGCTCGTTTTGAAATTATTATTAAAAAATAACTGTTATTATCGGTTTGACGCAATATTGACGATAAAACGTGGCAACATTTTCTTGGAAATTAAGACCTATTTATATTAAAGAATACTTTGAAGTATGATTTCGTAATTTTTAAAAAATTTTTGATCAATTAGAATTCGTATTCTGCCCAACTTTAATTTTTTGATACTTTGGATTAACTTTTGAGACAGACGGTCCGTCCAATACATTCTTAAACGTTCTAGTTATAAAAAATTGAGTCTTATCATGATAACTAGAAATTCTTGTTTGATTTAACCAAAATTTGCCTTCAATCATATACGTCTTGTTGATACAATCAAACGATTTTTCTCGGTTGCAGAAGTTGATTTTGCAGAAAGCGAGGGTTTCGGAAAAATAGTCGCTCTTTTTTTTGCACAGGCGGCACAACAACTATCGCTCCGAAATGTAACGTATGATGGCCTCAACGTCTCAAAGGGTTTCGCGGCAATGGCGTTTGCAAACGTGGCGTCCGTTTTTATTGTATATTATGCAAGTACCGCTGGGCTTTTGCGGCCGTGAGATAATGTGACCGCGAAATTGCGAAAACGAGTGCTAGCGTAGCATTCGAGAATGCGTGCATTAAGAAAGTGCATTGTGATATGATGATGAAATACGAATGAATACAAGAGTCGGGTTAAATTTAACGCTCTGCTTAAGCGCTATCAATTTAAACTATATTTCACTTGTATATTTACATGAGCGCGTATACATAATTCAAAACGACTGCGGAAGGATAGTTGCATGCGAATCCTGTATTAACTATGGAAAAGCTCCACTCTTTTGCATTTGCTTGACCGGTGCAATGAACTTGTTTTGAGTAAGAAGGATTACAAAACAGATAAACAGAGAGAGAGAGAGAGAGAGAGAGAGAGAGAGACAGAGATAAAAAACTAGAGTTTCCGTTTGTATCGCGTCGAAAAACTACTGAAGCACATATTCTCCCTGCACCGAATATCTCGTAAAATAGTTTAAAACGAAAATAGAAGTTTCACTCGGTCATATTTCAAACACGTATCGCTTAAGAGCCACTAAATATACATATAAAATGTAATCTAAAAAAAAGATAGCAACCTATCCTTTGCATACAGGGTGTCCCAAAAGTTCCGGACTGGTCGAATATTTCATAAACTATGCACTTTAGAAAGAAATGTTTCACACAAAAGTTGTATGGCATGAAGAGGGCCATCAGATAGTGGCAATGATTTGACATGGGAGAGTCATTTGAAAGTCACGTGAAGATCACCGTCAATTTTTTAAATGGAACTACCTATTTTTTATTAAATATTCTGGTAGCTCACGTCGAGAGCTTTTCAAAACACTACAATTAAGTTAGTTTTTATTAAGTACTTTCCGAGTTATGAGGCTTGAAATCATTTCTTAATTTTATATAAACCGTAAAATATCTTGTGAAATATTCATTTTTCGATTATCTTACCTTAATAATTTTATGTACAAAATAATGAGAGGAATCAATTGGTGTAAAGAAAATACATAGTTGTTTTAAAAAAAAATTGTTAATTGCAAATTACATATTTTTTTCTTAAAAACAACTATGTTTTTTCTTACACCAATTGATGTCTCTCATTATTTTGTACATAAAAGTACTAAGGTAAGATAATCGAAAAATGAATATTTTACTAGATATTTTATGGTTTATGTAAAATTAAGAAATTATTTCAAGCCTCATAACTCGGAAAGTACTTAATAAAAACTAACTTAATTGTAGTGTTTTGAAAAGCTCTCGACGTGAGCTACCAGAATATTTAATAAAAAATAGGTAGTTCCATTTAAAAAATTGACGGTGATCTTCACGTGACTTTCAAATGACTCTCCCATGTCAAATCATTGCCACTATCTGATGGCCCTCTTCATGCCATACAACTTTTGTGTGAAACATTTCTTTCTAAAGTGCATAGTTTATGAAATATTCGACCAGTCCGGGACTTTTGGGACACCCTTCGAAAAGTACTCAATGAAGAAATACTTTATTATAGTGTTTTGGAAAGCTCTCGCGATAAGCTACACGAATATGTAATAAAAAATAGGGGGTTCCATTTAAGAAATTGACGGTGATCTTCATGTGACTTTCAAATGACTCTCCCATGTCAAATCATTGCCACTATCTGATGGCCCCTTTCAAGCCATACAACTTTTGTCTGAAACATTTCTTTCTAAAGTGCATAGTTTATGAAATATTCGACCAGTCCGGGACTTTTGGGACACCCTGTATATTGCGCGAGATATCTGCAAAAACACATATATTCTTACGCAACGTTCTCTGAAATAATTCTTTTGAAATAAAGGGAGCGATCAAAATCTAAAAGCGCTCGTTTAAATCCATTCTCGCGAGCAAGGCTCTCGCGAGCGAGTGGTAGAAAGCGAGGCGGGCGAGCCGAAGGTCGGATCGTTGCGTATCCTCTTTTGATGGCCGATGGCAATTTGATAGGGCGATACCTGCCGGTGCCATTTGAACCGCTTTATGTACACCAAGTAAATAAATCCTTCGTCGCTCGAACGCGCCATCGGCTCCTCTCGCGGCCGTCCAAAACCGACTGATTTCGATTAGGGACCCGGATTGTTCTGCGGATCGTGTGTCCTGGCAAAGTGATCTATTGTTCCAGCCAACTACGGCGCGCCTCTCGGCCGAACTTTCCGGCGTTTCCGTCCGTCGTGCAACAACGATACCGGAGACACACACTTTTATCTTCATTCTTTATCCACCGCGCGTCTCTCCGATCCCCTCCCCCCCCCGCCCCTTCATCCACCCCCCGCGCCCTGACGCTCGCCCGTTACTTTTTTTCGCGTGGCCTCTGGCAGATAACAAGATGGCAACGGACCGTGACGACGAGTATCTCCCGCCGAGTAGAATTGTCCGGATCTCGTCACGGTACAAGCGGATAGATAGGCAACGGGAAACAGGGGGAAAGGAGAGGAAAAGCACTCCTCTCGTTATCTTGCAACGCCGCTGAGAAGTGGTACCAACAAATACATTATGGAACGTTTCGCTTGTCCCACCCGGCTACTGACGTTCGCGGCAAACTTTTTTGCCGTGGCTGGGGATGTTGGTATATGTATCCATGAACTGTTGTGTATAATGTTCTCGAAAAATTATTATGCTGTTCGATATAAATTTTTTTTTTTATTTAATTTTAAACGATATATCTCTGCGCAGAAAAAAAAGAAGGGTCAAATCAAAACTTATTTACTTAAACTAACGCGTTCATTGTTTCCTATATATGTACGCAACAATTTCTAATCTTCTTAGAAGAATTTAATAATTTTCAATTTCAACAATATTATCGTCTTATTTTAATATTGTAATTGTCACCTCAAGAATATATAATTATTTAATTCCACCTTGAGAAAATTATAATCTTTGATTTAAAAATGTTATTTTCTATCTAACATTGTTTCTTTTCCATTCAAGAAAATGAAATCTTAAATCATGAGAATATATTTTTCTCGATTAAAGTATATAAAATGGCTTCATTCAAGTAAGCAATTATTCAAGCAATTATATTTTTCTTAAATTAACGCGATATAATCTCATTTCAAGATTTCCATGTTAAAACTAAATATATTTTCAAAATAAGAATGTCCTTTTTTTCTGTGTGCTCTTATTTTACACTAAATTAAGGGGTTATGTCTAGTCATAAAAATAAAAAAAAACTTATTTTTATATTTTTCTTGGGGAATATCATATCGAAAATATTCCCTAAAAGTTTCAAATTAATCGAATGCAAATTGGCAGAGTTATAAGTATATATTTCAAGCTATATTGAAGCGTAAGAATATATAATTTCGACTTATAATTAGAATAAAGCTTAAACTCTGATATTTTGAGAGCTATAAAGCCAATAAATCAAGATTTAAATAAATTAAAATTATATGGGTCCGGAATAGATGATTTTGTGTCAATTAAAAATCTGCATTTTATTTAAAAATAAACTTAACACAAATCTTAAATGCGTTTTTCTCGAAATCACTTTTTCAAAGTCGGTGAGTAAGATATTTCGGAAACCGTTACACCGATTTGCTTCAAATTTTACAGGCTTCTTCTACATATAAAAATCTAATAGATGAACGAAGGATTTTGTTTTTTAATGAATACTTTTTTTTTACTTAATAAAAAATGAGAAATTTTTAAGTCGAAAAAGAATATCTTAGTGTCAAATGTCTGCGATTTTGTCCCAAAACAATTTTTCGGCTAATCCTTCTCTCTGCTCACCGCGCAGCGCTATTTGAAGCTGATTCATCTGACATTAAAAATTCGATAAATGTAATTAATGTATGAAATTGTTTAGTAAATAAATGTAGTTAAAAAACAATATTCGAGAGAAATAACGATAGTTATAACTTTTACATTTTTTAATATTTTATTTAAAAAAAATATATAATAACATCCTTAATATTTGTGCTTTTAAATAAAAATTTATTTGTAAAAAAAAATTTATTACACTTTTCAAAAAAAATTCCTAAACATCATACTTTTTCAGTCTACTGACTAGACGTAACCCCTTAAAAGTATCGCTATGCAATTTGATTCCGCAAAGATAATTCTATGTCTATCAACTCTAATAGATGATGAATGTTTCCTGACAGAATTTTATCGAATAGGAACAATTAATTTCTAACATGATCGAATTCATGTGACGTAAATAAATTGCATTTATTATGCGAAATGTACATCTACGGATTAGATATTACGGTCACGATATAATTTATCCGATAATTTTGTAAAAATGCGAATACATCTTGCACGATATAATTTATCCGATAATTTTAAGTAAAAATGCAAATACATCTTGCGCGATTTATTTGGCATCACTTTTAAGCAAAATGTAATAATATCAAATATACGGATTTCTTAATCTTTATATTATTATATTCTTTATTCGATATTACATCGTGTAGTTTTAAATCTAAAGCCAACTAAAGATTAAGCGAAAGAACAATTCGCAGTCCAAAATGTGTAATACAGTACACTACGTTATTTCCATTTGAAAGAATTTCCGCGTTTGTATCAACGCCCGGCCAGAAAATTATCCGTGCAAATTTCTTTACCTCGATAAATCTCGCGAAAAGCGTTGAAAACTATAAATGTCAGAGCTATGAAGAATTGATACATCTATTTTTATTTCCCGTCTGGATCCCACGTGAATTCATGGCGTGAGCGATACCCGACAAAAGATATCGTACAAACCGATACCTTTGTTTCGGAGTATATTTCTTGGTACTTTCGTGTTTCGATATAATCATAACTTGACTCTTTATAGCCGTTATTATCTTTATTGCGTTTTATAAAAAAAAAACCACGTTTATTCATGTAAAATTATTTATTAAAAAATCGAGTCGACGAATCTTAATTCGTCGAAAAGTCAGAATTATACGTAGCACAATTTTATATATTTTATTGCGCAATTATTCCCATAAATTTATTGAAACGCTAATGTGTACTTCCCGGAAGCATTTCTAGCGATAAGAACAGAGATAAGAGCTTTGATGCGTAAACTCTCGTCGGAATTAATACATTCTCTGTGTTCGGGTCGTATCAATTATTACAGGACGAAATCTGATCTACGATAATGCCAGGAATGATTTAATAATTTAGTCGGCTGTAATCGTATGCTCATGATTGCTAAATTACTGCCGTGAAATATTTCATCATCATACGATCGTCTACTTTCATTTCGTAATCACAAAGCGTATGCAATATGACAGGACTGATATACACTATCGATTCGCTCCTAATCCTAGTATCGAAACGCTAATAAGTGTAGGCTTATTATGTCCACACATTTATCGATTCGACAATCGTACGTACGCGCATAAATTACAATCCTGGAATTGCAAATATTTGTCGATCCTGTGGAGAAACCAGAATACCGCAATTGGTCATCTTAGATACTTCGTATCCAATAATAAGATATACGCAGCAGAATTTCCAGACGAAGCGCTTCCTTTTTTTATCAATTGACTGATTAGCTAATATATATATTTATTATAAAATATAATATGATAATATGATACACATGTTATTTATTGACGAATATGAATGTACGTATCTGTGTGATTGTTGAAGATTAACTCGGTGTTCTACGAATGAAATGCAACGCGCTATGAATTATTCAGGGAACCGCGGCAAGCTTGCACGTGCTAATTAACTGACAACCCGCCGTCGCGTGAGGTTACTCTTTCGATGGTGGTACATGTTTGTTTTGCAAATGCGTCAATAAAAGTCGTAAAATGCTGTAAATAGTGAGGGAATTTTTGAAAGTGATTTTTCAATTTTTTAATGAAAAAAAAAAAAAAAAAAAATATATATATATATATATATATATATATATATATATATATATACAGGGGGTAGAGACAAAATAATATGGATCCTTGAAAAATACGCTATATTTATTAATAACGTGTTGGGCTATTATTTATCTTTAATACAGCTTCAATTCTCCTTGGAGAAAAGAACTATACAATTCTTAAATAGTCTCCAGTGGAATAATTGTCCTATTATTTTATCAAAATATCTCAATTACTTTAAAGATGTTGATAAAGAGAATTTGCTTCTCACTTTCTTTTCCAAAATCATAGTGATTTGATGATATTTAAATCGATAATTGTCGATAATAATCGATAAAGTTCAATTTGCTGTTCAAATCAAGATTGACTTTTCTAACTGTGTATTACATTTTGAGAAACGGTATTATTTAATAGAAAAATGGGACAATATTCCATTGGAGACTATTCAAAAATTGTATGATTCTATTTCAAGGAGAAATAAAGTTATATTAAAGGCAAATGGTGGCCAATATCTTATTAATAAACAAGTACAATATTTATTTTCAGGTGTTTATATTATTTTGTCGGTATATAGGGTATCAGGGCAATCTCCAAAAAAAAGCTCTTGTAGCTTACCTCGAGAGCATATCAAAACACTATAATAAAGTATTTTTTTCATCGAGTACTTTTCGAGGTATGAGGTTTGAAATAATTTCTTAATTTTTACATGAACTATAAAGTAAAATATTCATTTTTCGATTATCTTACCTTAATACTTTTATGTACAAGATAATGAGAGGAATTAATTGGTGTCAAGAAAATACATAATTGTTTCGAAAAAGATATGTAATTGCAAATTACATATTTTTTCAAGCCTATTTTAAGGATGTATTGGACGGACCGTCTGTCTCAAAAGTTAAGTCTGTCTCCAAAGTATCAAAAAATTTAAGTTGGACAGAATACGAATTCTAATTGATCGAAATTTTTTTTTAAATCACGAAATCATACTTCAAAGTATTCTTTAATATAAATAGGTCTTAATTTCCAAGAAAATGTTGCCACGTTTTATCATCAATATTGCGTTAAACTGATAATCACAGTTATGTTTTAATAATAATTTCAAAACGAGCAAGTAAATCGTTTGAAAACTAAATCGCAAAATTCAAAAATTAATAACTTTTAAAGAAGCAAATAAAAAAATTTGAAATAATTCATGACGATTTAGAATGTTATTAAGAATGTTAAATTAAAAATTCACGACGATCTCATTGATTGTAATATATCTCCAATACATCCTTGAGCCTCATAACTCGAAAAGTATACTCAATAAAATAATACTTTATTATAGTATTTTGAAAAGCTCTCGAAGTAAGCTATAAGAGCTTCTTTTTAAAAAGAGATTACCTTGATATCCTATATATATAATTTCGAAAACAATTGTCCTTAATTTTAGCCAACGGTTCCTCTCATTTAAATAATTTCGCGTCATATTGCTTTCACATTACAAAGCTCAGAGTTTTACATTTTATCCCGCAGGATTATTAGTAGGATCTCGATTAAATACTTTCCCTCCAAGTTGGTTTCTTTAATTAAATTCCCCGCTATATACACGTAATTCTTCTTATTTCTATTCGACCCAATTATTCCTCGTCGTGCGCGAACGAGAGCCTGTACCGGTTACGAGAGCAGGGCGTCATGTTTCCACTTGCAGTAGAAAAGCCTAGATCCGGTTCAGACTGCGAGGCGCCCGATCGGCACGCGAATCATTGCATGTCCGCACGTGCTAACGAGTGAGAATAGCTACGCATTAACTCGCGATCAGCTGATGGCAGTCTGTGTCCGTTCGTGTTGCGGATAGCGTTATATCGGGAAAAAAATATGAGCGGAGCGGGCTTGATCGATAACTTCTCGTGATTCTGCGATTCGCCTCGCGCAGCCGCTCCTACGTCTCTCTTTATTAATTGTACGAACCTGCTTAAATATTGATCACGCGTTTTTTCCAATTTACGGGGCACATCGGACAGGGCATGGAACACCGCTATAAAATAAGCACGATGACTGCCGGGCGCGAAAAATAGCTGTCTGGCATAGTAGTTTATCAGTAGCACGTTTACGTGGTACATTTATCATTCGTCGAAAAACGGAATATTATCATAAAAACAAAATCTCCATATCATGCGCAATTTGCTCTGTAAATTATTGAGAAATTATTTAAAACGACGACCGATATCGGTAATCGTGTAGTTTTGGCTAATATAAATTCTTTCTTGAATAATATCAATCAAAATTACTTTGCTTTCACCGATTTGCAAAAAAATATCATTTGACAACAGCGAAAATATCTATTACAAATAATGAATTCCAAACTCGATTGTCTGACAATTACAATCATTATTTTATTTCTTTTTTTACTCGCATTAATGCAATATTCAATTGTATTCAAAACAATGACGACATAAAAGTGATACGCTTGATAATACTATCAGTTGTAATGAAGTCTGTCTCGCTACTGTCATAACGATATACACTTTTTTGCGAATCAATACATGTAAAACATATTTGAAAACAAAGTTAAAATAACTTCAAAAGGACGTCAAAAAGATAATATATATAGTCCTTTTATGAAAAAATCTATCCATTTTATGAAAAGGCTAGATTTTTGTGTAAAAGGACTGAATTTACACATGTACTTACATAAGTAAAAAATTGTCCATGTGTTAAAATTTCCTTGTGTTATCACGTTTTGATTAGTACTTTAATATAAAATTAACATACAACTTGTGTATGTTATTATTTTTATAACGTTTTTATGTTACATTTATGTCAACTTTATAGCTTAACACTTTGTATTATCCCTTAGAAATGGAATATTATTTTGATTATTTTTAACAACATGTCTCACTCAAAGTCAGTTTAATATTCTAAGGAAAGTTAAAGTAAATCTTTAAATAATCTTGAATTTTGACATGCAAAATAATCAAATTTGCTAAAATCAAATGTTTCTATTACAAATAATTCAAGTTAAAATAATTACTATTATATGTTAATGTCCTACAACAATTCTTACGAATTATAGTATTTTTTCATGTAATTTTTAATTAATTTGTATATTATTTTTGCACTACACTTAAAGTCACAATAACAAAAATAAATATAAAGTAATTGTGTCAATTAACATTCGTAATTTCTCAATAAGTAACATACGACGAATGAGTTATTTTAACTTGAAATTTAGAACGGACTTTCTGGGACATGTGAAAAATGTTAAAATTAACATTTTATTTTTTACTGTAAAACGTATACTTTTTTATCATAATCACACTGATACATCTATACTATTTTCCATCGGTTCATCAATAACATTTCAATTATACTTCTATATCAATGCGACCTGAATAACCTTTTCTATGCCATTAATGCGCTAATTTAATATCAACAATTTCGCGGCTTAATCATTCGCGTATGATTCCCTAGCCGAGAGTTGTCAGTTATACATTATGCATTGCTGGCTCGCGAAATTGCAATCGAAGCTACGTCAGCCATAACACTCTTTGTATCACGAATATGCGATTTAACTGAGCGATACGCGCGTACACTTACCTGCATGAGCGCACAATGAGTGCTCGATTATCGCGGTAGATTCGTATTGACGTCTACGCTTTATTGCAACCAAGAATGCTAGTTGTTTCAGCAATTATATGTGGCGCAGGAAGCGGACATTGACTAATATCAATATCAGATTTAAATCGCGGACTTATCAGAATCAAGAGAACAATTTTATTTCCTGATGTAAAATCGCTCTCGTTTATTTCATGTTAGTTCAATTCAATTATAATATCATTATTTTGCTTTTAAAGGAGGATAAAATAAAACCTATAAAATAAAATCTCTTATAATGAAAAATTCTTTGCAAACTAGACAAGAATGCTGAAAAATTTGGCAAACGCTAATTATATCCCCTGTCTTTGCAATTAGCAACAATGTTTGTCGTCCGTTCTCGCATCATCATCGCATCCCATACAGCACAGAAGCTTGCTGCAATGTTGCTGCAATATTGCAATATTGCTCACTGCAGTGTAATGCAGAGACATTATTTTGTAATATTATTTTGTAATATTTATATATAACATGTGTTTCTTTACTTGCCACTACGCGACGATACCCAATTTAACTAACTCGTATTCGAATTCATCTAAGATGGATATAAGGTCTACAAAGAATTAATGTAGTAATTATATAATTATTTCTTGTCTTGTGTCAGTTTAATTTCTGGCGATAAATTGACTTGATTTACTTAATATTCTGAATCCTAATGAGGGATCTAGATTATTAAACAAATAATTTGTTTAATAATCTAGATCCTTCCTTGGGTTTCAGAATATTAAACAGATTTTTCTTAATTGAATGGGTAAATAGGAAATAATTTATTTATTGCACGTATTAAAATATTCTGATGTCGAATGTATGTAAAATAATTGTATGTAATATTATTGAGATAAATATTTAAGAAACATCTAATAAATAAAAATACTAATAAATATTTTTTTAAAGGCATTCTTTCCTATCTTTCTTAATTTTTTTATATTTTCAAAGTTTATTTATTAAATTTAAAACGGTGTCTGCATTTGTAGCAAAACACGGTTTAATATTACAAATACGTTGCACCATAACATTGCTGCAATATTGCATTGCAATATTTCTTCTAGCGGACATTTTACCGTTGCTGCAATATTGCAGCAACGTTGCAGCAACATTTCTGCAATGTTGCAAAAAAATATTTCTGCAATGTTGCTGCAATATTTCTGTGCCGTATGGGATATAATAAATACATAGAATAAAGTAGTAATTATATTTTCCGAGGAATTGTGTACGTAAACGCTAAGCGAGAGAGAAATGTGTTAATTATATTTAATCCATATATAAGTTATATGCATATACTGGTGTATGCTCGCAAGCCTCCGTTCATGAATAGCTTTCGTACAAAGAAGGCATGGTTGTTTTACCCTATTGGACACGTATTAGAAACGAGCCAATCACAATTCTGTTTAACAATCACAATTGCACGACGTGATTAATGCGCTTAGGTACTTATTTGCAACTCCGGGTAGCTCTATTGCCATGAAAGCTGCCATTAATTCTCATTATAACGGAGCATATACATGCGTGTCTCTTCTCATGACATTTCGTATAATGCCCGTATTATTTGGATCGCGCGAGCTCGTCCACGAGCTCGTGCGGATCTCGACCGGATATCTTCCGACCATGGAAAACCGGTTCAAACAAAATCCCCGCATCCGATAAAACCCTCTTTGTTCCTGAAACATGCTCGGCCCGCGCGCGATACGTGTTAATCACACCGCGCGTCACGCGTTTCCTCGACGGGGGTGAGGTCGCGATTGATGCATGAACACGCATTCGTCCGCGATGCACGCGGTAGTTACATTTTAATCATCCATTTGCGAAATCAGGACGTTGCTTTTGTGAAAATAAACTTAGGGCGATTTAGCTGTAAATACAATTGGTTTTACTCGGCACGTGAGAGCATTTTACTATTCTTCCGTCTCTCTCTCTCTCTCTCTCTCGCGTCGACGTAGTTTCAATATTTTTCGAACGAACAGTGTGCACGTTCACTAATTGGGTAATCCGTGAACACGCGTGCTACATAAAGTATGCCGGACGTTCATTGAACGTTAACATTTGGCGTTGCAAAATCACGTGGACGTGGCGCAAATTTATTATATTTCCTTCGTAGAGAGAGGGATTAATTTACCGCGAGCCAATAATTTCGATAAAATTAATTAACTTTTTGATGCTGTGAACGGATTAGTAATTAAAATTATCGATATTGTATTTCGTGCGTTTATTAGTGCGATGTTTGTGAGGTATAATGATTAGAATGTACGTGAGATATATAAAATGTTGGCGCTTTATCTATCGTTGTTGCACAGTATAATAAAAACACAGTATATATATAAAAAATTGTTTGCCCATATGTTAAAATTTTCTTGTGTTACCACGTTTTGATTAATATTTTAATGTAAAATTAATATACTTAATATATTTTTATTTATTATAATTAATATAATTAATAATATATTTATTATTAATATAATATTAATATAATTATTATAAAATGTTATAAAATTAATATAATTATTATAAAATAATGTAAAATTAATATAATTATTAATATACTTATTATAATTAATATAATTAATATATATTTAATATAAAATTAATGTAAAATTAATATACGACTTATTTATGTTATTATTTTTATAACGTTTTCATGTGTTATATTTATGTCATCTTCATAACTTAACACTTTGTATTATGTCTCTTAGAAATGGAATATTATTTTGAGTATTTTTAACATAATCATTTTAAACAATCAACACGTCTCAAAGCCAGTTTAACATTCTAGAAAAACTTAAAGTGAATCTTCAAATGATCTTGAACTTTGACATACAAAAATAATCAAATTTATTAAAATCAAATGTTTCTATTACAAATAATTTCAGTTAAAAATAATTACTATTATATGTTAATGATAAATCCTACAACAATTCTTACGAGTTATTGTAAATTTTTTATGTAATTTTTTCATATAATTTTTAATTAATTTGTATGTTATTTTTGCATTACACTTAAAGTCACAATAACAAAAATAAATATAAAGTATTGTATCAATTATTTAACATTTTTAGTTTGTCAATAAATAATATACGACGAATAAATTATTTTAACTTAAAATTTAGAGCGGACTTCTGGGACATAAAAAAATGTTATAATTCTTTATGTTATAATTCTTCTTTTGTTTATAGGCTTCTTCGAAAGTTTTTGTCGCGAGAAAAATATCATCGACGATTATCTCGCAATCAATAATTCATCGGACGACGTCGTTTTTGTTTAAATACGTTATTCGAATTCAGCAGGAAACCAAGTGTTTGCCGAGGCCCAATATTGGGTTACTGTTAGCGAATTCTGCGAACCAATCTCTTCTGGCAATCGTTACATATCTCCCTGTGGGCGCTTCGATTCGTCGGCGGCAGCAAAGTTGTAAGCTGCATATTTTATCTGTGATAAAGTGCATCGCCGATACTGCTCTTGCTCAGCTCTCTCGTGTAGCTTAGTTCCGTTAAGAACTTCTCGCTGAATCTATGTGTATCTCACGGAAACGGCAATTCGATAAAAATATACCATACCTTTTGTGCGTTACCAATGCATCGCGCTTTTTTCGTACTTCGAGAAAGTAATGTTGGAAAAGAATGTTGTATAAGTGAAAACCAAATTTATAGCCTTATATCGCTTTATAGTCGCTCATATCGTATAAAGATAGAAAGAGAGAGAGAGAAAAGGAACTGAAGTTGAAAAGCAATCTATTTCAAGTAATATACAAGTACCAAGCTAAAGTTAATTCATTTAGCGATCGAAACATTTGACGTTTCGTTTATGACGAGAGACGCAAAGCGCTAGAAACTTGGATCATTCGCTGGATCGTACTTCTGGATTAACCGGGCGAATTCAGGAATAAATCCGCCAAACTTTTCTCCCCGTTGAAGAGTCTATTTCCCAGCTGATTTACCAAGATCCATCCCCGATAGCCCTGCAGGCGGCACTCGTTACAACGTCGTTTTCAAGCTGGGAACGAATTCCCAACTTCGCTACGTGGCTTGTCGTGTTTCGACGTGAGGCAATCCCCGCTCGCCCTCCCCGACCGCCCCCCCCCAGCCCCCTTTACCCTCCCGCGCTGACCGTTTCGATTTACGCATCGAAATTAAGCCACGCTCGGCTTGCGGCGTTCGTCCGATGCACGGCACTTTTTAAACCCGAACTCGCGCTACTCAACGTCAGTTGCACCGGTAGAAACGACGTTCCATGAAACGAGCGCGCATTGGTCAGGGGTGAGTCCAAGAGAATCTGGAGTGGAGGCGGAGGTTGTTACGGGGGTAGGATAGACGAGATAGAGTTGGATTGATACCTGATACAAGTCTACCTCGCTCGAGGATTTTTGCACCAGCGTTGCTCGAGGAAAGAAAGGACGTTTGCCGCAAAAAGCGCGGAATGCGACAGAACATCTGATTGCTGTCATTTAGCGAGACAGAAAGAGAGAGAAATTTGCCAGTACTTCTATCGGATAAATAAAAAGACGATAGCTGAAGTGATACACATTATGAAGAGATATTTTAGTGAAAAATTCGTGTGATCCGTCTAGACCACACTGAAAAAAAATCTGATTGCATTAATTAGACTTCTGATATATTCAACCAATATGTCTGTTGGAAAGTGGACGAACCAGAATTCTTGTAGGAATTACCAGACGAATATGATTAATTTCTTCCTGTTAAATTTACCAAATTTTTTGATTAATAATACTAAACTCGTCAGCACCAAATCGTAAAATTTTTTCCATCCAATCTCAAAAGTCTATTTAATATTCTAAATTTCAACACGATTATTGCATAAATTCAATCCAGATTAATGAATAAATTATTTTAAATTTAGTTTGTTAGAAATTAAACTGCACTGAGAAAAAAATCTGGTTGCATTAATTAGACTTCTAATATATTCAATCAGCATGTCTGTTGGAAAATGGATAAACCAGAATTCTTGTAGGAATTATCAGATGAATCTGATTAATTTCTTCCTGTTAAATTTACCAAATTTTCTGGTTAATAATACTAAACTCGTCAGCACCAAGTCGTAAAATTTTTTCCATCTAATCTCAAAAGTCTGTTTAATATTCTGAATTTCAACACGATTATTGCATAAATTCAATCCAGATTAATGAATAAATTATTTTAAATTTAGTTTGTTAGAAATTAAACTGCACTGAGAAAAAAATCTGGTTGCATTAATTAGACTTCTAATATATTCAATCAGCATGTCTGTTGGAAAATGGATAAACCAGAATTCTTGTAGGAATTATCAGATGAATCTGATTAATTTCTTCCTGTTAAATTTACCAAATTTTCTGATTAATAATACTAAACTCGCCAGCACCAAGTCGTAAAATTTTTTCCATCTAATCTCAAAAGTCTGTTTAATATTTTGAATTTCAACAAGATTATTGTATACATTCAATCCAGATTATTGAATAAATTATTTTAAATTCAGTTTGTTAGAAATTAAATTGATAAACAAAGATTCAAGAAGAGGATGCAGCTCAAACACATACAATCAGGGAGCTAGCGTCCTCTTTCTGCCACTATTACTCGTAAGAGAAAAAAAATATACTTTGGATTTAATGTTAATACTAGTTCTTTATATACATTTCATGGTAAATATTGAATACGAGTTAAGTTCAGAAGCAAGCAAAGAAATTAATGTAACAAGAAATTTTATTGATCCAACCAGAAAATACTATAGTAAACCAAATCCTATAGTAAAATCTATTAAACGTTCTAGTTATAAAAAATCGAGTCTTATCATATATAACTAGAAATTTTTGTTTGATTTAACCAAAATGCCTTCAATCATATACGTCTTGTTGGCACAATCAAACAATTTTTCTTAGTTCATATATTACTAAGATTTTTTTATTGGAATTTAGATAATAGCTCTATAAAACATCGTCGAGTACATTGCGATAATGTGAAGCATTAGCAAATGTAGAAGGGATTTTAGGAAATCCACCGTTATCTAAAATTGACTGGGATCATTCCGCTTGGTAACCTCAGCTTGTAGAAACAACGTTAGATGAAACGAAGTGCATAGTCACGTTGAGGAGTGGTGAGTTTCTAGGACTCCAAACTCGAGAGAGAAGGTTGTTACCGGTAAACGGAATGGGCGAGGCGGATTGAGGTTGATACGCGATATAGCGGGGTTTGCTTTAATATATAGAATTTCCCGCAACCCGTAGAACGGTATCATAACCAGACACAGACCATGCAGAACAATGTGAATAAACTGTTCGGTGTAGTAGGAACATATTGCAGACGTATATCAATTCCGAATGGTGTTCAGCAACACTATAATAAATGAAGACCTATTTGCATATGGTTATTGTTACACAAGATAATACTATATACGGAGTCGCGTAGATGTCAGTGGCACATTCTCCGCGCCTTTCATCAGCAGATTATAATAATTCTATAACGTCCCGCTTGAATCGCGAGAGAACTGCGTATTGTCAAAAACAGTATTATCACTCGTAATCCACGTCAAATAATTGTCCGCTTGAAACAAAGCGGAAGATCGTTAAATTTCATATTAAAATTGTTTTATATCCCATTAGCATATGCATATAAGCTAGCAGTCGACTATGTCACAATAATAGAAGCGGCGTACCAAATCTGGATTGATGCGAGGATGACGGATGCCGAGCGGGACGGCTTATCATCGTGTATATGTATGTTGTGGACGTATGTATGAAATAATACCTGAGATAGATGGTGGACGTGGTCGCAAAAATAACTGAAAAATTGTACAAGCTTCATCATACATTTAATAATCAATAATATGATCTTGATGGCGACGTATCGCTATATTTTATAAAAATATCTATCCATTATTGTTACGCGTAATCACGTAACTTTTGTGGAAGTGGCTCGAGAAACTTTTCAAAATTCATTAACCTTTTGTATATGTTTGTATATATGTTTGTATATGTTTTGTATAGAAAAGCTGCCGGGAGATAAACAAAAAAGTCACCAAGGACAAAGAGTGACTGAATTCGCGTAGGTATTGAGATAATGCTTTATATACAGTTAAGTGCAGGGAGTAAGATTTGGGTTCAGATTGATGTGGTGGTAAACGGTAGCAGCCGCATGAGCGATTGTGCCGAGTTTTGTTTTGTAGTTTAGCGTCTGTCGGGTTACAAAACAGTAGAGCAGTAGATGGAACGGAGGAGTAAAAGCGGATTGCAACCGCGGTAGCGCCCAATTTGTTGTAAAGTTTTCACTGAATACATCGACTTGAGAAATCGGATGATATAACTCAGTGAATTGTGCATAAGTCTCAGTTAGGAAAACTTAAAATTAATTAATTAATTTTTTTATATATTGAGAAAGAGAGGAAAGGATTTAAACAATATTTTGTAATTTTTCGCAAGTACCATCTATCTATCATTTCATATAATGCAACACACTTTTCATTATTAATAATAATGTATTTTCTTATTATGAATATTATATAATATTTATGTGTGTTAATTAACAGACATTAGCACAGGATTCTATTTTTAATATTCAGTTTTTTGTTATCTTTTTAAATAACATACTGGGTGTTAAAAAAGTCTGGACACGGTCGAATATCTCGATAAGGAAGAGTTTTACTAGAAATGACCTGAATTTGCAATTAACAATTACATATTTCTTCTCAAAAACAACTACATGTTTTCTTTACACCAATCGATTCCTCTCATTATTTTGTACATAAAAGTATTAAGGTAAGATAATCGAAAAATGATTATTTTACAAGATATTTCACTGTTTATGTAAAATTAAGAAATTATTTCAAGCCTCATAACTCGGAAAGTACTTAATAAAAACTAACTTAATTATAGTGTTTTGGAAAGCTCTCAAGGTGAGCTACAAGAATATGTAATGAAAAGGAATAGGTTCCATTTAAGAAATTGAAGGCGACCTTCATGTGACCTTCAAATAACTCTTCGTGGTCAAACCAATGGTACTATATTACGTCCCCCTTGAAGCTATACAACTTTTATGTGAAACACTTTCTAATAAATCTCTTCCTTATCGAAATATTCGACCGTGTCCAGACTTTTTTAACGCCCAGGATATCCAATACATGTGTAATATTAATAATATAAAATAATAAATATATTATTATTCCCATTTAGTACAAAATAGCGCGAAATGCGTCAGTTATTACAAGTTTCATCGCATGAAAATTCGCATGGTCCCCAAATAGATGCGTAGGATGAAATAAACGAAGGAATAAACGAGCGAACAAATGTTCGACTGTGCAGACGATAGGGCCAGCGAAAGAGGAACGGGTCCTCCCGATGGCAGGTGGAGACTCTAGGTAGCTTTGACCCGCCAATTCAGCATCACCCATACGGGCACTCAACCGCAAATCGAGTTCCGGCCGTAGGGCGGAATAAAATCGACCCCGTCAACCTCGTCCTGTTCCTCCCTTCGGTAACCGATGCAGCCTTGTGGCCCCGATTCTCGTGTAGGAGAATCTAGTAAGACATTACTCGCGAGGGACGCGTTTGTTCAACGCCCTGGGAGAAGGTAAGAGAGGAAGAGCAACCAAGTACGAGAGAGAGAGAGAAGGACTGACGGAGAAAGGGAAAATAAAGGAGGAGAGTTCGGGTCGACTTTAATGGCTGTAGCCAAATGGAAAAGCTTGGCCGCGGGATAACCTGGCCACGCTCGAATTATGATATCCGCAACGAGCGCGTTGGGAGTCGCACACGCGTGTCGCGCGATTCTTTCCGAATCGTAAAAGTCATCCTTTCACGCGAGAATCGAAGGTTGAAGTAAAGTGGAGAGCTACAACAATCAGCTGCACCTACGAACATTCAATTGAATTTGAAAAATCACGCCGAACAATTTCGCGAACATTTATGGATTCTGGAACTTTTGACAATAGGTGTAGGACGAAATACGAGGGTGGGATGATAAGTTTCCGGCCTGATAAAGAAAAAAAGTTTTATGGATATTTTTATTTTATTTTTCAACATAATCTTCACGAAGACTAATACATTTTTCATAAAGGCTCTATTACAGTGATATCAACTTTATAGTACGATTCGGCGAGCTCCTCAAAATACCCACTTACAGCGTTGACTTCCTCGTTGCTCTTAAATTTTTTTCCACTAAGCCATGTTTTGAGATTAGGGAATAGATGATAATCGCTGGGTGCTAAATCTGGCAAATAAGACGGTTGGGGAAGCAATTCAAACTTTAATTCGATGATATTAGCCATCGCTACCTATAAATGGGTATTTTGAGGAATTAGTCTTTGTGGAGATTATGTTGAAAAATAAAATGAAAAAAAATCCAAAAAACTGTTTTCTTCTTTATCAGGCCGGGAACTTATCACTCCACCCTTGCGTATGTATTATACAGGGTGTCCCAAAAGTCCCGGACCGGTCGAATATTTCATAAACTATGCACTTTAGAAAGAAATGTTTCAGACAAAAATTGTATGGCTTGAAAGGGACCATCAGATAGTGGCAATGATTTGATGGAAGAGTTATTTGAAAGTCACGTGAAGATCACCGTCAATTTTTTAAATGGAACTCCCTATTTCTTATTACATATTCGTGTAGCTTATCTCGAGAGCTTTCCAAAACACTATGATTAAATATTCCTTCATTGAGTACTTTTCGAGTTATGAGGCTTGAAATCATTTTTTAATCTTACATAAACCGTAAAATATCTTGTAAGATATTCATTTTTCGATTATCTTACCTTAATTTTATGTACAAAATAATGAGAGGAATCAATTGGTGTAAAGAAAAAACATAGTTGTTTTTAAGAAAAAAATATGTAATTCGCAATTAATAATTACATTTTTTTTTTTAAACAACTATGTGTTTTCTTTACACCAATTGATTCCTCTCATTATTTTGTACATAAAATTATTAAGATAAGATAATCAAAAAATGAATATTTTAATAGATATTTCATGGTTTATGCAAAATTAAGAAATGATTTCAAGCCTCATAACTCGAAAAGTACTCAATGAAGAAATACTTTATTATAGTGTTTTGGAAAGCTCTCGAGATAAGCTATACGAATATGTAATAAAAAATAGGGAGTTCCATTTAAGAAATTGACGGTAATCTTCATGTGTCTTTCAAATGACTCTCCCATGTCAAATCATTGCCACTATCTGATGGCCCCCTTCAAGCCATACAACTTTTGTCTGAAACATTTCTTTCTAAAGTGCATAGTTTATGAAATATTCGACCGGTCCTGGACTTTTGGGACACTCTGTATATAGGGCAACAGAATAATGAATAGACATATCCAAGTATTCTCGAGTCCTATCCAGACTATCCTAAACTCTGCTCAGCTCGACATTGTTATTCCTCGAATCTCAGAAAGTTGTAGTGAGATCCGAAATATCCTGCAGATCCCCCTCTTTAATGGCCGTACATAGGGTCCGAGCGTGTACCATTCAGTAGATAGGGTGCGTCGCGAGTTCGCTTCCGCCGGAGATGACGCGGATGCGTCGTGCCCGCGTCGTTATCATTCTGTACTTTATTACGTGCAGCCTGTATGCGTCGCCTATGCACGTGCCGTTTGTAGTTTCTACCCTCTCGGCGCATACAGAGAACTAATCCACGCCAGCTGATTTATGAACGACCAGATATACTTGTCCATCCTTACTGCCTGCGAGAGGTAACTTACGAGCGTTATTGTTGCGTATTAAATGTTTGAGAGTTTGCATTCGGAGGGTTGCATCGGTAAATGTCACGAAGATGTCGGATTTATTGCTTCCTGCGTACGCTCCCTCACCGCGCAATTTCTGGTACCCAGATACCGGATGTGAGCGTTCTTATTAAATATCGCATGATTCTTATATACGTTCAAAGATAGTCCATTAGAAGGATTAAAGACAAATATAGCGGTGATCCTCGATCCAACTCGGTTTTCCTTGATTTAATGCACTTTTCCCTCCAACTCTCCGTTGAATCGCTGATATCTATTTTCGAAATGAATAGCTCTTCGCGGAGGGCAATTTTCAAGAATTATGTAATCGCGATTGCGATTCTCGTTGGAGGGATTTTATGCAATCGTATAAAAATTGAAACGTTCGAAATACGATGTAAACGAGGTTGACATGTTTGGAATTTTTCCCCTCGACTTGTCCCGAAACATTTTTTTCATATTTTGCGTTTCCACGCAGTTTATATTTTATCAATGCAGTATTTTAACGGACGTCGCACTTTTCTGCCGACAGTGCCGCCCGACATCCTGGACTATGATACCAGCACGGACATGGTGGTGATGGAGGGGCGGAACGTGACCCTGCGTTGCGCCGCGACCGGCTCCCCGGCGCCTAACATCACCTGGCGACGCGAGGACGGTCAGCAAATTCACCTCGCGGACGGGAGCGAAGGTTGGTTTTAACGAGAGTTGCCCGCGAACGACCGTAATTCGCAGTCAGGTCGGCGATAAAGCCGGGAAAATTCGCTGAATTAAGGGTGGCTCTCTCTCTCTCTCTCTCTCTCTCTCTCTCTCTCTCTCTCTCTCTCTCTCTCTCTCTCTCTCTCTCTCTCCTCTCCTCTCTCTCTCTCTCTCTCTCTCTCTCTCTCTCTCTCTCTCTCTCTCCCCTCTCTCTCTCTTTATTTCTCTCGTACATGCTCTCATCGTCGGCGGATGCCTCGTTTATGGCGAGAACTAATCGAATACGACGAGAAGACGCGGCGCATTTGATGCTTTCTCGCCGAGAGTGCAACCGACGATCACACAGGCCTGCAAAAAAGTGGTTCAAAATTTCTTTTTAAGATGCAGTAGTGATTTTTGACGTAATTTTGTGCGCTGAATCCGAATCTGGCCGCCGAATTTGCATAGCACGTCAAGTTTTTGAGATATTTGTAGTTGATTAGCCCGAAAAATCGCTATTTTGACCATTTTCATGAATTTATTGTGAGTAAACGAAATTTTTTGAAATATTTCTGTCAATGGCATCGTATAGTACTCACCTTCATCTTTCGAATCCACTTTCGATTACCGCCGCACGATTTTTTTTCGCTCAGATATACAAGTCATAAGACTGGTCATGTATAAGGATCTAATAAGCCATTCTAAATCAATCGTGTCACCTTTATTTCGCTACATTTCCACTCTTTATTTCACTACGAATCAACATTAGGATAAAAATATACATTTTTAAACCTTCTGTCACCTTTTGAAATTAAAAATGGCGCATCCAATATGGCGAATAGAATCACAATAAAAAGGTATAAAATTTAGAAAAATTTATCAAAATGCGTAACAACTGTATTAGATATTTCTTTACAATACTTTTTTGGACAACCGAATCAGTCTTTTCAACTTTCGACATCATGGATCTACCATATTGATGTCTATATAAATTTTCTTTAATGTAAATTTTCTTACAACGTCATTCTTATATATCTCAGCGAAGAAAAATAGTGCGGCGGTAATCGAAAGTGGATTTGAAAGGCGAAAGTGAGTATTAGATGATGCCATTGGCAGAAATATTTCAAAAAATTTGATTTCCTTGCAATAAATTCATGAAATTGGCCAAAATAGCGATTTTTAAGCCATTCAATTACAAATTACTCAAAAATGTGACGTGCTACGCAAATTCGGCGGCCAAATTCGAAATGAGCTCACAAAATTACGTCGGAAATCACTATTGCATCTTAAAAAGAAAAACCTCGCAGGCCTGTATCATTTGCGATGCAGTCTTTTTTGGGGGGTTGCGCTTTTAACCCCTCTTTTTGAATTCGCGCGCGAGTCTCTTGCTCCAACGTGTACCAAGTATTTTACATGTCATTAGCTTCCCGTGCAGAACGATCATGCAATTTCCGCGATCCGCATTTACCTTTGCGAGATTTTCAAAGTTGTCAGAGAGAAAGAGAGAGAAAGTTGCTCTCTTCAATTCTTTATAAACTTTTCCTACTACGTTTCCACTTTTACCACCGAATATTTCCGCTATAATGCGCATTAATTTCAAGCTTTTTTTTATTTATGCGAAACTGTCAACCGTGTAACATGTAACATGTAAGCATACAAAAGCGAGAGGAGGACTTCATTCATGAAGTTTGTAACTTTTACAGTCGACTTGCAAAAAGGACATACGCGAAGCGTTTTAAAAATATAATTTAATTCGCCCCCGACAAACGCGTTTATAAAGTGGGAAAGGACAAGTTTCAAGTATTTATAAATATCGTATATGGGGTGTAAATTATTTTTCATCTCTGACGGAGAGATAAATGGGGTCTTCAAAAGGAACGAGGACGCAAGCTCGAGTGGCCCGAATCGAGTAAATATCCCGTTAACATCCTTAAATGCGCCGAGAGCTCGCAAAGGCATCTGAAAAAAAAAAAGATTTACGGTTCGTGGAGAATATATTCGGGTGGACTGAACTGCATCGCGAGTGCATCGCAGCTCCAACGGCAGTATCAAGCCCGACTAGTGGCTTCGTGGCGGCCACTTGGGAGCGCAAACACACCGCGTAGCAAGACCAATAGATTAGAGCGAGGTGATACGTTTGCCGAGACCGAGAAGATCTTCTATATTTGCATTGAAATTGGCAAACACAGCGAGCACATACCTGATACGCGTAAATGCGCGGCCCGCGTATACGTTATGGGCCCGATAAACAACCGGATCGACTTTAAACCGAACGATTATGCCAACCATAGTTTCGCTTTCACGCTTTCAATTCGATAAGGTACGTTATAGCGCCGAGGAGAAAGATGTAAAGATACCGCAGTGATGGATCGCCATTCGAAATCGAGAAATGTCCATGTCGGTTTTCTTCCGGAAGAATAACACAGGCCTGCGAAAGAGGAAGTCAAAATTTTTTTTTTAAGATGCAATAGTGATTTTTGACGTAATTTTGTGCGCTGAATCCGAATCTGGCCGCCGAATTTGCGTAGCACGTCAAATTTTTGAGTTATTTGTAGTTGAATAGCCGAAAAATCGCTATTTTGACCAATTTCATGAATTTATTGTGAGTAAACGAAATTTTTTGAAATATTTCTGTCAATGGTATCGCATAGTACACACTTTCATCTTTCGAATCCACTTTCGATTATCGCCGCACGATTTTTTTTCGCTCAGATATACAAGTTATAAAACTGGTCATGCATAGGGATCCAATAAGCCATTCTAAATCACCGTGCCACCTCTCTATCTCCCTACGAATCAAAATTTAAAAATATACATTTTTAAATACTTTCTGTTATCTTTTGAAATTAAAAATGGCGCATCCAATATGGCGAATAGAATTACAATAAAAAGGCATAAAATTTAGAAAAATTTATCAAAATGTGTAACAATTGTATTAGACATTTCCTTACAATATTTTTTTGGCCAACCGAATCTGACATATGTCAGTCTTTTCAACTTTTAACATCATGGATCTTCTATATTTATGTCTATAAATTTTCTTACAACGTCATACTTATACAGGGTGGCCCATTTTAATTTCCTCAGCCAAATATTTCGGAAAATAATGAAAAATCAAAAAAATGTTTCAGACAAAAGTTATATGGCTTGAAGGGGGCCATCAGATAGTGGCAATGATTTGACCTTGGAGAGTCATTTGAAGATGATGTAAAGGTAACCTTCAATTTCTTAAATGGAACTCCCTATTTTTTATTACATATTCGTGTAGCTTATCTCGAGAGCTTTCCAAAATACTATAATAAAGTATTTCTTCATTGAGTACTTTTCGAGTTATGAGGCTTGAAATCATTTTTTAATTTTGTATAAACCGCATAAATTTTGTAGAAAACACATAGTTATTTTGAAGAAAAAATATGTAATTTGCAATTAACAATTACATATTTTTTCTTTGAAACAACTATGTGTTTTTTTACACCAATTGATTTCTCTCATTATTTTGTACATAAAACTATTAAAACAAGATAATCGAAAAATGAATATTTTACTAGATATTTTACGGTTTATACAAAATTAAGAAATGATTTCAAGCCTCATAACTCGAAAAGTACTCAATGAAGAAATACTTTATTATAGTATTTTGAAAAGCTCTCGAGATAAGCTACACGAATAAGTAATAAAAAATAGGGGATTCCATTTAAAAAATTGAAGGTGGTCTTGATGTGACGTTCAAACAACTTTTCAAGATAAAACCAATGATACTATCTTATGTCCCCCTTCAAGCCATACAACTTTTGTCTGAAACATTTTTTTGATTTTTCATTATTTTCCGAAATATTTGGCTGGGGAAATTAAAATGGGCCACCCTGTATATCTCAGGGAAAAAAATCGTGCGGCAGTAATCGAAAGTGGATTTGAAATGCGAAAGCAAATATTATACAATGCCATTGGCAGAAATATTTCAAAAAATTTGGTTTCCCCACAATAAATTCATGAAATGAGCCAAAAGCTTAGCGATTTTTGAGCCATTCAATTATAAATTACTCAAAAACGTGACGTGCTATGCAAATTTGCGGTCAGATTTGGATTCAGTGCACAAAATTACGTCGGAAATCACTATTGCATCTTGAAAAAAAAACGCAAGCCTGTGTAACACATGTAACAATTTTTTTTTCGACAGCTGTAGATACGCGACACGTGTTCGTATATTAGAGAGATTCGAACTTGTATATTAATCCAATAAGATACAGTATAATGATATTATGATTAGGATATTGTTACACTCTGAAGCATTATTAAATTATTTGAAACTTCGGTGCGGTATGTAATCTTACCTCGATGGGTATTGCACTCGAGCAAGTTAGCTTCATTAGCTTCCGATATCCTGTCAAATTTGTCATTATGCTTCTTTAATTACATTTTAATAGAAAAGTCCTTTATGTAAAAGTTCTTTAAGACGCTTGCGCGTCTTAAAGGAATCCCTTACTTTAACGTATGTCGTATTTACATCGTAGTTAATTGCTGCTGTCTTTTCCAACGACATTTAATCAATTATCAAAACGCGGTATAAATTTTCTGACGGATTTAATTGTGGAGAGAGAGCAGGGAGGGACATATAGACAGCCTAAACTTTCGGATAAGTAAACTGAATTTGCACCTTGTAATGCAGATGGTCTCCAAACTGTGTTGCCAGAGTTTAACGACTCTCTGTAAATTGCTATTTGAATTTCGAATGCAGGGAGAAAAGATACAAACCAGCTTGAATCACTTTCGCTCATATTTGTTAATTAATATTTCAAATCTCAAATTATGATTACATATTAAATGTTCGGGAATTTTGTGTCATATTTATCTTTTATTTCATTGAATTTAACATTATCGCACAAATATGTTTCATGAACAATGAGAATTCATGAAATATCCCGAATTTGAGAGAAAATTTAATAATAGTCTGCTGTATGTTTTATTTATCATCATCCATTGTCTGTGTATTAGTATAATTTAAAATGCTTTATAGAGGTCGCATACGTGCTGAAGTTTCTGGCAATCGGGTCCGCAGCTGCTGCATTATGCGGTCGTTCGTCAAAGCAGTTTGCACATTTTCCCAGTGCATTTTAGCGCGCGGAAGTGGTCCTTCTTCGCCGGCGATAATGGTTACATTGATAAAATGACAAAAGTTTTCGCGCATGTATTTCTGCCATGTACGCGTTGCGAGTCGGTGCCAGCATTATTCTTACGATAAAATCTCACGATTTTAAGACGTGTATACAATAATTGTAATAAATTTACATGAAATTTTGCATTCGGGAATTCAACCAACGTACGGAATCTAAATGCAATTCAATTCGTTTCTAAATTGAAACGAATAGTATAAGTGACGAAACTTTGGCAACCAATTTCCGTCGTGTCGCGTGCGATGCCAGTAACGGTGCTGACGTCAAAAAAAAAATCGCACAAATGTACTTCGCAAACTTCACTGAAATGGACGAAAAATATGAAATTTCCAATGCAAAGTACGGAGAGAAATGCCATCGGCGTTATTTGAGCCATTGATCGAATTATAGAATCGTTTTAAAATAATTTATATATTGTTGCTTTTTAAAAAATTGTTTTTTTTTTATTTAAAAAATAATTATATTGATCTTTAATTTATATAATGTTATCGATAATTAAAAACTATGAATAGAACAATATATTATGGGCAAAAACGGTATTTTTTTAATCTAATTGCGAAGTTTTTCGGAAATTCTACAGTTTTGGTCTGCCAGTGCTAATAAAAATATCGACATCAAAGCGATTCGCCGATCCGACATCACGCACTTTTCCCATGCACCGAGTTGTCTATAGCTATAACTTTATCGAAATTCCCGAAAACCGTAACACATTCCCGAGAATAAAAAAACAAAAAAACAAAAATTTGGCGAATTCCACTGAGGTCTGACGTTCCATGTTTCATGCAAAAATCGATTGACACCAAAAAGCATTCGATGTCATAGCGTAAAAGTTACATCTACCTCGATTTATCACCGATAACATCGATCATATTTCTCACGGAAATTCTTGTTGCAAACTTATTGATACCTTTCCAACATATAGTTGTATGTAATTTCGTCCGCTCGACAAAATTTTCACACTTTTTTCACTTTATTGACAAATGAAATTCATTTCTTCCAATAAATTCCGTAATAAGAGTATCTTTGATTCGGAATAAGACATTATTTTTCTCAGAATTAGTTTCGCATCATAACTGATAGCATTAAAAATAATTATTAATCAGTAATATCTAATTAATTTTAAACCATTTAATTTTAATGTTAACATAATGTTACGTGTCTGTATAAAAAAAATCAGATATCACGTGTGTGTGTGCGTGTGTACAAAATCATATACAATTATATAAAATTACAATATAATAATATGTATAAAATAACATTTATATGATTTTTACGATTATCATTATTTTTTCTGATTACAGTTTTGAGCGTGGATGGTTCAAACTTTAATATTACAAAAGTTAACCGGCTGCATATGGGTTCCTATTTATGCATCGCATCCAATGGCGTGCCACCCTCCGTCAGTAAAAGAATAATGCTTACTGTGCATTGTACGTATATTCTATACCGTGCATTTTATCTCAAATTGAATTTTATTTCAATTTCATTTATATTACGAGTTTTTTTATTTCTTTGATAAAATTATCATCACAAAAATTTAAATAGTTGACTAGTTGACGCGTTTATATCAAATATTAAATATCGAAAATTTATTTCATTATCAGAAATATCAACGTAAAGAATATAAAAAAGAATCTTTTATATTTACATACAAAAGTAATCATTTAAGACAATTGTGCAAATAGAGATCGAGGATTCGCTTACAAGGATGCCATATCTGAAATTTGAAATTTAATTGTTTCGTAATTGTTTCAGTTCCGCCAATGATTTGGGTTCAAAATCAGTTAGTAGGCGCTCGCGAAGGTCAGAAGCTGACCCTCGAATGTTCCTCAGAAGCATTTCCGAAATCTATCAATTATTGGACCAGAGATCTGGACAAGATTGTGCCGCAAGGTGAGTATTAATAAGATGAGAAATATCCGATAAAGTAATAAAAAGTAACAGATTTTCGATAAAAAATTTATTAGCGACAAATAAAGAAAAACTTGTACGATGTATTTTCTCGCACGATATGTTGCAATTGCATAATAAAAATTCGCGGTCGTTCAGACGCGGGGTTCTCATGAAAGAATCATGACCGTGGTAGAAAGTGGGATGACTTTACACAATTTTGTAATATGCATCGTTCACGGCACGCACCTATCGCGCTTTTTGATGATTCATGTAACTCCACGAGAGGAAGATAATTACACCCCCGACGCGTATTCTCCTCTCTACACGGTGTATATTTGCGCGAAAGGAAAATAACTGGTTGTTAACGAACCCTCTGAATAATGAAAGTTCCATACCGAACGCATAAACACGCACACCGACGAAGCGCGAATAAAAGCGTTTCGCTCCTGCTTTATGCCTCCTATAAAAGACGGCTTTAGTACTTTGCATCGATTCGCCATCCCTTTCGGATTCATATCTTTTTTTCTCGTATCGCACATACACGCACCCACGCATACTCGCGTGACTCCTGTCAAGTACGTACGTTTAATCGCCAAAGGAAGCTCTACGCGGTTATGACGCGCACTCTTTTACGGTCGAGAATTAAGCGTATTATGAAAAACACAGTATCGTTCATTAAACGTTTCAACGATCGAAAGTTACGACGCGAACGATGAATTTTGATATACGACGATGAATTATTATGACGTCTTTCACTTGTACGCTTTTACGTGCGCGCGATGATATGTACCACGTGTACCGTATATTACACAGAAAAAAAGGATATTTTTATTTTGAAAATATATTTAGTTTTAACATGGAAATCTTGAAATGAGATATCGCGTTAATTTAAGAAAAATAGAATTGCTTGAATAATTGCTTACTTGAATGAAGCCATTTTATATAGTTCAATCGAGAAAAATATATTCTCATGATTTAAGATTTAATTTTCTTGAATGGAAAAGAAACAATGTTGATAGAAAATAACATTTTTAAATCAAAGATTATAATTTTCTTAAAGTAGAATTAAATAATTATATATTCTTGAGGTAACAAATACAATATTACAATAAGACGAAAATATATTCTCATGATTTAAGATTTAATTTTCTTGAATGGAAAAGAAACAATGTTGGATAGAAAATAACATTTTTAAATCAAAGATTATAATTTTCTCAAGGTAGAATTAAATAATTATATATTCTTGAGGTCACAATTACAATATTAAAATAAAACGAAAATATATTCTCATGATTTAAGATTTAATTTTCTTGAATGGAAAAGAAACAATGTTGGATAGAAAATAACATTTTTAAATCAAAGATTATAATTTTCTCAAGGTAGAATTAAATAATTATATATTCTTGAGGTGACAATTACAATATTAAAATAAGACGAAAATATATTCTCATGATTTAAGATTTAATTTTCTTGAATGGAAAAGAAACAATGTTGATAGAAAATAACATTTTTAAATCAAAGATTATAATTTTCTTAAAGTAGAATTAAATAATTATATATTCTTGAGGTAACAAATACAATATTAAAATAAGACGAAAATATATTCTCATGATTTAAGATTTAATTTTCTTGAATGGAAAAGAAACAATGTGGATAGAAAATAACGTTTTTAAATCAAAGATTATAATTTTCTCAAGGTAGAATTAAATAATTATATATTCTTGAGGTCACAATTACATTATTAAAATAAGACGAAAATATATTCTCATGATTTAAGATTTAATTTTCTTGAATGGAAAAGAAACGATGTTGGGTAGAAAATAACATTTTTAAATCAAAGATTATAATTTTCTCAAGGTAGAATTAAATAATTATATATTCTTGAGGTGACAATTACAATATTAAAATAAGACTAAAATATATTCTCATGATTTAAGATTTAATTTTCTTGAATGGAAAAGAAACAATGTTGGATAGAAAATAACATTTTTAAATCAAAGATTATAATTTTCTCAAGGTAGAATTAAATAATTATATATTCTTGAAGTGACAATTACAATATTAAAATAAGACTAAAATATATTCTCATGATTTAAGATTTAATTTTCTTGAATGGAAAAGAAACAATGTTGATAGAAAATAACATTTTTAAATCAAAGATTATAATTTTCTTAAAGTAGAATTAAATAATTATATATTCTTGAGGTGACAATTACAATATTAAAATAAGACGAAAATATATTCTCATGATTTAAGATTTAATTTTCTTGAATGGAAAAGAAACAATGTTGATAGAAAATAACGTTTTTAAATCAAAGATTATAATTTTCTCAAGGTAGAATTAAATAATTATATATTCTTGAAGTGACAATTACAATATTAAAATAAGACTAAAATATATTCTCATGATTTAAGATTTAATTTTCTTGAATGGAAAAGAAACAATGTTGATAGAAAATAACATTTTTAAATCAAAGATTATAATTTTCTTGAAGTAGAATTAAATAATTATATATTCTTGAGGTGACAATTACAATATTAAAATAAGACGAAAATATATTCTCATGATTTAAGATTTAATTTTCTTGAATGGAAAAGAAACAATGTGGATAGAAAATAACGTTTTTAAATCAAAGATTATAATTTTCTCAAGGTAGAATTAAATAATTATATATTCTTGAGGTCACAATTACATTATTAAAATAAGACGAAAATATATTCTCATGATTTAAGATTTAATTTTGTTGAATGGAAAAGAAACGATGTTGGGTAGAAAATAACATTTTTAAATCAAAGATTATAATTTTCTCAAGGTAGAATTAAATAATTATATATTCTTGAGGTGACAATTACAATATTAAAATAAGACGAAAATATATTCTCATGATTTAAGATTTAATTTTCTTGAATGGAAAAGAAACAATGTTGATAGAAAATAACGTTTTTAAATCAAAGATTATAATTTTCTCAAGGTAGAATTAAATAATTATATATTCTTGAAGTGATAATTACAATATTAAAATAAGACGATAATATTGTTGAAATTTAAAATTATTAAATTCTTCTAAGAAGGTTAGAAATTCTTGTGTATATACGAAACAATGAACGCGTTAGTTTAAGTATATAAGTTTTGATTTGACGCTTCTTTTTTTCTGTGTATACTCTGGATAATGCATTATGCAACGTTATTATATAGGAAACGTGCTTACGGCTTTTCAATCTCATTTAAACAGCTGACAGAAATCTTCGGACGCGGGATTACATGTTAACACGATCGGGGGTCAGAACTCGCATTGTGCGCGACATTATTGCGTTCGATACAGATGCAAATGCTAACCACAACGGCGATGTAATAACGGCCGACGCAGAAAAGGGCGATCCTGGCCGTGTTTGCCGTTCATATACATACTCGTCGCGCGTCCTTAGCCTTCCTCATAAATGCCAGATAAAATCGTGTTATACCTTTAACGTGCTACCGGGATTCGCATGCATTATTCAGTGGCTAATTCCGGTCAAATAAACGGCCCGAAAGAAGAGAGCCGCGCGAGATGTTCGCGCCGCCGCGTACCGCTGGTATACTGCTTAAATAAATAAATCTAACGGTATTAAAAACTAGATTGCCTCTTGTAATCGCCATATTACCTCCTCCTGCATTTATTTCCAAGATATACAAGGCCGGACCGCGTGTAAATTAAAAGCAACGCCGCGTTTCCAGTAGAAACTCATTTAGGGAATTAACTTCCAGATTGGATTCATGAATAAAATGGCATTAGAGGATTTTATTTATAAAGGAATTTAAAGATATCCTTCTTTTTGCGATGCCCCGAATGCGCGCTAATCAATAGTAATTGGATTAATAGCGATAAAGCGGGACGAAACACAAAAGTTTTAATTATATAAAGACGATCGCACATATAATTCTTTTTCAAATGAACAATGTGATAAAAAAAAAAGATTCTTTCGAGCGATATATAAATTCCCAGTTAATGAGCTAGATGTTCGATCTACAGCCATGACAGCGGCGCAAAAAACCGATCAGGTCTTCAAGAATTGAGGAATAATTAAAAATATCATTGTGCGAAAAGTTGCTGTCCACTCATTTTTGAGAAAATCTAGCAGCATGACGGCCTTGTTTGTCCCTTTTTTATGGTTATATATTCGTTACATTGTAGTGCACTTTGGGATGAATGCTGGAGCCAGCCCCGAAGCGGTGAAAACGTTGCATTCGAATTGCACGCTCGCGTACATCCTGTGTTTCTTTCATTTCTTCGGCCAATTTCCATTTGCGTCTAATTGAAAGCATTCAAATAAACAGAACCGGCGGAACGGACGTGATTGTAAAAATTTCATCCCGCGCTCGCTTTTGACCGCCTGATGTCAATCCGCGAGATTGCCCGTCACATTTCTCCTCTGTTTTGTTTTTTTTTTTTTTTGTTTTCGCCCGACTATTGACTGAACGTGATCAAAGCTAATACGGGCTGACGTTTGTTTTTGTCGTCCGATTGTGCTAAGTTATTTCGTTGAGATTGCACATCAGGGAGACGTGTCGCGGCGTCGCGCAAACAACACGGTAATATATTCACCTTAACGATTACAATGGACGCAATGAGAAATAAGGCGAGCTGTAGAGCTGTAGGGGGATGCATGTACGGAATGGCGTGACTGGAAAAATGATTGGAAGCGATTTCACGCGTTCTAACAAGACGTATCGTGATCGATGCCATGGCAGATAGCGTCGAACTCGTCGTTTAGATCGGAAATAGTTCTTGGTGGCGACATCGAATCTAAAAATTTCGTAGAGTATTTCAGAAGAAAACGTTACGAGATGTCGGTCGTTCAGATGTAAAAAAAAGCGAATTACCTAGCTTTATATATATCATCTCTTTCTGAATTACACGTTTCCATAAAAATCGATTTGACCAAATTAATATGTGTAAAATAATACGCAAAGCCGAGCTCGATATGCTTGGTATTTTTTTAGTAAATGAAAAATAGAAAGAAAAAAAGAGAGAAAACACAAAAGGGAATTTTTTTTCTTTATTTTTATAAAAAATTCTGCAGACCTCTTTATTAAATAATTCATATTAATATTGCTGTTATATCCATATCAAGGCGATTTCAATAAAAATCTATATTTTCTGATGATTCACCGTGCATAATTTAAGTTTTGCCATATATATATAAATCGGATCGCCTTCAGATAGCAAGTACAATAGAAACGGAATTTCTCCTCTAGAAACAAGCGTCCAAACTGACAGCCATCGCCGAATTCTAGGCGAACAATTTTTACGAAAGCATTTTCACAAGAGCAAAGTTGTCATCTCAATAATCTTTTCTTTTCAGTTTGCGAAATGGCACGAAAGGAAGTTTTACAGTCAAGTACTCATACATAAAGACTTTGTAGCAATTTACTGGTTCTAGGTATAAAGGTTAAAAGAGTTGGCTGATTTGAATAATTTAAAAATATTATTTCATTCCTTTCACAAGTATAATTTAATGTTAATCTAAATAAATTAAAATGCAACCTTCTCTTTGATATAAAAAAATTTTCTATAATATAACTCAAAAATAATATAATCCAAAAATTCTCTCCATTTCAACGAGCAACTCAACGAATATTTTAATTAATATTTTTTAGAGTTCTCGCAAAAGTTATTTTCACCTTCATTCGATTTTACTTTATAATATCCTCTTTTAAATATTTTAAATTTAATAATTTCATACCGCGCGTTTCTATTTTATTCGAAATGACAGCGAGCTACAAATTTGGACTCGTTACTGTCGAGGACTGGACGATTTCGACCTATGCCTTACACCTGCTCGTGACATAGCTTGCATAATCAATCTAAGATCCCGCGTTTTATCAAAACGGCCGGCAAATCGCCTCTGCCGACGTAATAATAAACGACGTTCCATTTCGGGCCGGAAACGGCCATTGAGAACGACAGTCGTCTACGAATTCTCATGGCTGTCAAAGGTGAAACGTCACAATAGCTCAATCAGGTTGGAAGATGGCCCGTCTATAACGTCGTCTATCGCGACGCTAGTTCGGTATTCGACGCGCGGTGATCTTAAGTTAACGTAATTTCTGTTTCGATCGGCGCCATTCAACGGTGCTTCCGGTGGTTCTCGGTTCATAAGATTCCAAAACGCTATCTCGAGATGGTATCTCGCGCGAAAAGCGCCCGACGCGAAATGCAAAACGGAACAATAAAAGGGATACAGTCGTGGATGGAACGTACTCTGGATTCACCTCAGAATGGATTCGGGACGGATAATGCGCTTTCCGTGATCGCGAATATCGATATTCACCATTTTATGACACATTTACAAGAGAATCAGAACAAGAAATTGTATATATAACGTTACGAGGAAATAATAGAAAAACCGATATTTATAAAAACGTTCAATAATAGTCGTCATAAAATCGTAGTATAAATAATTTTAGCAACTTTCTGCAGCTATAATTTATAATTTTTTAATATCGCATGTATTCTCTATAAGTGACAAATGGATAATAATTCTCGATATTCGAGTATAATTATACACAATTTTTTTACAACTAAAATGTAAAATGATTTATGACTGTAGAACATAAAATGTCTTTTATTATTGAATTATTATCTTTTTAAGGATGTATTGGATCTATTTTCAAAATATTGAGAATTTAATGAAAATTGTACAGAATGTCCTTACATGTGTTTAGAATCTTCAGTACAATTTTTAAATCGATTCACTAAAGCGTTCACAAGTTATAAGGATTTTAATTTGCACCGAATTAACATGTGTTCTTATGGGAAACGTATAAAAAAAAATGATTTTTATCATTCACATTTTACATTTCCTTAAAATATATCATATTGAAAATATTTCCTAAAATTTTCAAATTATTCGGATGCAAATTGTTGACAATTAATAACAATAAACAAAATTTCTTTCTTTTTGTTTACTTTATGTTTTTACATTTCCTTAAAATATATCATATTGAAAATATTTCCTAAAAATTTCAAATTATTCGGATGCAAATTGTTGACAATTAATAACAATAAACAAAATTTCTTTCTTTTTGTTTTCTTTTTTCTTTTCTTCATTTTAAGGATGTTTTGTACATATTTTCAAAATATTGAGAATTTAATGAAAATTGTACAGAATGTCCTTACATATGTTTAGAATCCTCAGTACAATTTTTAAATCGATTCACTAAAGCGTTCACAAGTTATAAGGATTTTAATTTGCACCGAATTAACATGTGTTCTTATGGGAAACGTATAACCACGTCGATTCAAATGACAAAAACACATGGAAATAATATTCAGAATTTGTTTAAAATTTGCAAAAGTTTAAATACAGAGGAAATATTTGGTCAAATAATATATTATATAAATACTAACTGGTTAAAAAGATATTAAATATAATTCAATGAAGTTAGCCATGTATCTGTCACAAGGCGAAATTCTCTGCCAAAAATTAATCATTTCGATTAACAAAATTCGGAATATTTTAAAAAACGCAATAAATATTAAAAAATACATCTCTGCACTGTAGTTAAGATCAAATTGTAATATTCCACACAATTTCTTACTAAAAATAAACCAAAAGTGGATATATTTATCATTATTGATTTTCAGCTAATTTTTGCTGAGATTATACATACAAAACATCCTTAAGGATGTATTGGACGGACCGTCAGTCTCAAAAGTTAATCCAAAGTATCAAAAAATTTAAGTTAGGCAGAATACGAATTCTAATTGATCGAAAATTTTTAAAAAATCACGAAATTATACTTCAAAGTATTCTTTAATATAAATAGGTCTTAATTTCCAAGAAAATGTTGCCACGTTTTATCATCAATATTGCGTCAAACCGATAATCACAGTTATGTTTTAATAATAATTTCAAAATGAGCAAGTAAATCGTTTTAAAACTTTGTGGAAACATTTTTACATGTATGAAGAATATAATATTACAAAATGAAATTTTTATCATTGTTTTTTTCATAGTTTGTGAATAATTTATTACCTGTCTTTTGAACGTTTACATAAGATCCTATGTTAAAATTGCAAAATTCAAAAATTAATAACTTTTAAAGGAGCAAGTAAAAAAATTTGAAATAATTCATGATGATTTAGAATGTTATTAAGAATGTTAAATTAAAAATTCACGGCGATCTCATTGATTGTGATATATCTCCAATATATCTTTAAAAACGTTTGCGCTAATTTTTCTTTCTTCTTTCGGAGATGAGTGAAAAAACCCATCTGTAAAATCAGTGATGGAATGCGCAAGAGAAAAATTTCCCGAGACACAGATAAGTCGCGCCAACCGCTTATTAAACCGTCCGACTTTTTTAAACAGGAAATAATTAGGAAACAGATCTCTTTGTTGAATTCCGACTTTCTCATCCAGCTATGGCTTTTATTATAGAAGGAGACGGCCGAGTACGAGTTTCTATGAGATTTTTCATATTGTCACCGCATCGTGGTTGACCCACATACCATGGATGCACGAAGGACAGACGATCATTTAAAAGCCCTCGATTACAGCCGCATATTCCGATAAAAATACCCGTGATTCGGTCGTACTTCTATTTTCAAGCTCCACCCAAAAGAGTAAATCACGTCAAGGGAATGACGGGTAACCCCGGGCGGACGTGACTGACAGCACATGACGGAAAAGCGAATTTTTTTGTTTTTCCTTTTTTTTTCTATTCCCGTATGCGCTCACGTGTCTAGTTGATTTAAACGTGATTTTTCTGAAATTGGGGCAAAGAGCGCGGATATATAATGTCCACGTATTATTTTTTTGAGATATCGCTTTAATTCAATCGATGTAATTCGGCGACCGCGCGCACTTCGGGAGAATTTATCTTTTATTTTGACGACATGGGGAAAAAATGAAACAAAGGGGGGGGTGAAATAAAACTGTGCGACGCATTACTAACGAAATTGCAATTTGTTGCAGGAGGAAAATACGAGCCAGTGCTGAAAGATAACGCGTACAAAATACACATGAAACTGACGATAAACTCTGTCAGTCCAACGGATTACGGCTCGTACAAATGTGTCTCCAGAAATTCGCTGGGCGACACTGACGGCAGCATTAAAGTCTATCGTAAGTGTAATTATAGCATTTCTCATTTAAAATTTTCGCTATTTTTCTACGCACCAGAGAGAAATTCCCGTAAATAAATTTCATAATAAACGATGTTTAGCGAAACTAAATTGTAGTAAAATTACATTATTTTCCTTCGTATATATATATAGAGGGTGTCCCAAAACTCATAATCAATCTTTCAAAGACAGAGGATCCTGAGATCATTTGGAGACGATTTTTCTTCAACGAAAATATCGATGAAGGCCATCATTTTTTGCATGTTCCCAATTTTTGTCATCATATATCTTTGCAATTAAGCCTTAAATTAAAACTCAACTAAAGTAAACTCTATTTAAAATTAATCGAAGAATGTGATTTTGTTAATATTTTATTTCTACAAAGCTTAGTTTACGAAAAACCCCTTATTTTCAATCACTTATAATTCGAAAATTATTAGTGCCTCGACATTTTCGTCATTCAATCGTCTTCAGATGATCCCAGGAATCTGTCTTTGAAAGATTAATTATGAGTTTTGGGACACCCTATATATATATTGCATTATTTTCCTTCATATATACATATTTGAGACACTCCGGCGTATCTGGCTTCGACAAAATAACAGTAAAATAGCTCGCTCGTACACTGGCTGCAGCTTAAGCAGCAGCTGTGTTAAAATAGTTGAAATTTTTACGAAATACCGAGTGAATTCCGGCGCGAGGCAGGTCAGACCTTATTATTCTTAAAAGTGCTCGCGCGCTTATGAATAAAACAATATTTCGCAAAATATATTCCCGCGACTACGGGATACGCCTCTCCTCGATTCGGAATCACAGCTCTCTGGGAAAGTTGTTGTATACACTCAACTGACGCGTTATACCTATACGGTTGCGGGGTTAGTACCTATCCAATATGTGAATCGGCTCTCTGAAAACAGCCAAGTGCAAAGTGCGCACGTATACGCGCGTTGAAACTGTTTGCGCTCGTAAAGTAAAAGATAACAAGGAGTTAGGACATGCATAAACAAAGTTGCGAGTTAAAGTGTGACTTGAAAAGAAACTATCCGCGTTGTACATTCCGCTCGTTATTTCTTACGTACAACTGTCGGGCCGCGAATCGCTCTTCAGTGCATCCCCTCGACTCGAGACATCTTCTTCAGTTCGCGCGCTTTAGAAGCGCCTGACGTCACTTTGATGTGCATGATGTAGTATCGTTTGAATAATATTGAACGCTATTATTTGTGTTTCAGCAATATTGAACTCCACTTCCAATGACAGCAACACCAAGCACAAAGGTACTATTTTCTACTTATTGTTACACTGAGAAAAATCATTTGATTGTATCAACAAGACGTATATGATTGAAGGCATTTTGATTCAAATCAAACAAGAATTTCTAGTTATCATGATAAGACTCGATTTTTTTATAACTCGATTTTATATAACAGATTTTACTACAAGGATTTGGTTAGTATTTTCTGGTTGGATCTACAAAATTTCTTGTTACATTAATTTTTTTGCTTGCTTCTTAACTTAACTCGTATTCAATATTTGCCATGAAATGTATATAAAGAATTAGTATTAACGTTAAATCCAAAGTATATTTTTTTTCTCTTACGAGCAGTAATGCCAGAAAGAGGTAGCTCTCTGATTGTGTGTGTTTGAGCTGCGTCCTCTTCTTGCATCACTGTTTATCAGTTTACTTTCTAACAAACTGAACTTAGAATAATTTATTCAATAATCTAGATTGAATTTATGCAATAATCGTGTTGGAATTCAGAATATTAAACAGACTTTTGAGATTAGATGGAAAAAATTTTAGACGACTTGGTGCTGGGGTGTTTAGTATTATTAACCAGAAAATTTGGTAAATTTAACAGGAAAAAATTAATCAGATTCATCTGGTAATTTCTGCAAGAATTCTGGTTCGTCCATTTTCCAACAGACATATTGATTGAATCTACCAGAATTCTAATTAATGCAATCAGATTTTTTCTCAGTACAGTTTAATTTTTAACAAATTGAATTTAAAATAATTTATTCAATAATCTGGATTGAATTTATGCAATAATCTTGTTGGAATTCAGAATATTAAACAGACTTTTGAGATTAGATGGAAAAAATTTTAGACGACTTGGTGCTGGGGTGTTTAATATTATTAACCAGAAAATTTGGTAAATTTAACAGGAAGAAATTAATCAGATTCATCTGGTAATTTCTACAAGAATTCTGGTTCGTCCATTTTCCAACAGACATACTGATTGAATCTACCAGAATTCTAATTAATGCAACCAGATTTTTTCTCAGTACAATTTAATTTTTAACAAATTGAATTTAAAATAATTTATTCAATAATCTGGATTGAATTTATGCAATAATCGTGTTGAAATTCAGAATATTAAACAGACCTTTGAGATTAGATGGAAAAAATTTTAGACTTGGTGCTGGCGAGTTTAGTACACAGTAAAAAATTTTGTGTTAAATTTAACATATTTCACATGTCCCAATTTATTCACTCTAATTTTAATGTTAATTTAACAGAAGGCAAGTATGTAAATAAATAACACAAGTAATGTGTTTAAAAATTAACACAAAAGTGTAACACTTAAACTTTATCTGGAAATAAAATTTATGTTAAATTAACATATTTATAATGTTAAATTTAATTAAAAGAAAATGTTATTCTTACATTTTTATGATAAATAGCAGAGGAAATATGTCGACTTAACATATGGAAACTGTTATAGAGAGAAAAATAACGCAACTTATCTATTCATTTTAACATATAACATATTTCATCAAAAATTCGTGCATGTACATATTAATTGTGTTGTTTTAACTCTTAGAAGCAGTGAATATTAACTCAACGCAGAAATGTCAAAATAACACAATGATAATATGTTACATTAACATAAGAGTATGTTAAAAATTTAACACAAAAATGTTTACACGAGAAAATTTTAACAGAAATATAAAATGTTTTTTACCGTGTATTATTAACCAGAAAATTTGGTAAATTTAACAGGAAGAAATTAATCAGATTCATCTGGTAATTCCTGCAAGAATTCTGGTTCGTCCATTTTCTAACAGACATACTGGTTGAATCTACCAGAATTCTAATTAATGCAACCAAATTTTTTTATCAGTGTAGAGCAGCGATAGAACCAAAGCGTAATTTTCCTTTTTCATGCAGAAAATATATAGCTCTTTTACACATTTTTTAAAAAAAATTCATCATAAGTTTCATTCAGGATCATAGGTTTTTTGTATCGATGAGAAGAAATCTTTCTTGACAGAAAGTCATGATTTAATTTTGAAATTGACTTATGAATTTCAATGGAATCGCGAATGAAGCTACCTCGTCGAGAGATGGCTAAGCCATTGATTAATTAACTGCTTTATTCCAATCTCGTTGTTCGAAATATAAATCGATCATTCGCCCTTATTGCTCGCTTTGTGTTGAGAGGTACTTTTTGAATGATGGAACGTAGTGTACTTCTCCAGCGGACAAACGCGGGTTGCTGATTAATTAGATCGAGTAGTCAGTTTGTGCGATCGAATCAGTGCATCGAACACACTCTGAGCCCAGCCTAAAGTGCACGTTTTAGCATTGTACAGTTATGTAGTAAACAATGTATAATCTCGGCATTATCTTTTATTCTTTGTGTTTTAATTGGGAAAATCTCTTATACAAATGTCTGATATAAAACATGTTCTTTTGTTATAATTTTCACGAGTTAATTTTCAAAATACGTTTTATGATATACAAGGTATTCTTAATAAGTGCGAAAAATTTTAGAAGATGATTCTTTGTCGAAAATTAAGGGAGGTTTTTCATATAAACATAAAAAGTTCTAATAAAAAATTCAACAGGGATTCCTAGTTTCATTCCCTTATAACAATACGGGAGGCTGAAAAAAATATTAATAAATATCCTTTTTACACACTAGTAGAAAGTATCCACCTAATTTCATTTGTTTAACTTGTTCCAAGTTTGAGAAAAAAATAAAAACTTAATTTTTATCTGATTTTTGGAGGAGTGTAACTCTCAGGGAGAGATGTAGGAGTATATGTTTATATGAAAAACATGTAGGAGTATATGTTTATATGAAAAAGTCTCTTAATTTTCGACAAAGAATCATCTCCTAAAATTTTTCGCACAAAGAAAAAAATCTGGTTGCATTAATTAGAATTCTGGTAGATTCAACCAGTATGTTGAAAAATGGACGAACCAGAATTCTTGTAGGAATTATCAGATGAATCTGATTAATTTCTTCCTGTTAAATTTATCAAATTTTTTTATTAATAATACTAAAGTCGCCAGCACCAAGTCGTCTAAAATTTTTTCCATTTAGTTTCAAAAGTCTGTTTAATATTCTAAATTTCAACAAGATTATTGCATAAATTCAATCCAGTTTATTAAATAAATTATTTTAAATTCAGTTTGTTAGAAATTAAACTGATAAACAGCGATGCAAGAAGAAGATGCAGCTCAAACACACAATCAGAGAGCTCCTCTTTCTGGCACTACTGCTCGTAAGAAAAAAAAATATACTTTGGATTTAATGTTAACTAGTTCTTTATATACATTTTATGACAAATATTGAATACGAGTTAAGTTAAGAAGCAAGTAATTAATTAAAGAAGCAAAAAATTAATGTAACAAGAAATTTTATAGATCCAACCAGAAAATACTAACCAAATCCTTATAGTAAAATTTATTAAACGTTCTAATTATATAAAATCGAGTCTTATCATGATAATTAGAAATTCTTGTTTGATTTAACCAAAATGCCTTCAATCATATACGTCTTGTTGGTACAATCAAATGATTTTTCTCAGTGCACTTATTAAGAAATATCCTGTATATTATACCGTTGTAGGAATATAGATTATTATTAAAAAAGAAAAATGCAGCCGCGTAAATAAAGAACTAAGAAGAAGATTATGTATAAATACAACCGACTCGAGTATGTCAATGTTTGGGGCATTTAATAAAAATCTAAACGGATTAACTTTTGAGACAGACGATCCGTCCAATACATCCTTAAACGTTCTTGATTTAAAAAATCGAGTCTTATCATAATAAGTAGAAATTCTTGTCTGATTTAACCAAAATGCCTTCAATCATATACGTCTTGTTGGTACAATCAAACGATTTTTCTCAGTGCACTTATTAAGAAACATCCTGTATATTATACCGTTGTAGAAATATAGATTATTATTAAAAAAGAAAAATGCAGCCGCGTAAATTGCTCGTTCTTCATCTCGCAGAATATTATCAAATATCGCCGGATCGTAATTTTTATCAACGGCGAAAGAGAGATATATATATATATATATATATATATATATATATATATATATATATATATAATCCATCGTGGAACGCAACAAAGGCCGTGCGTCTACGCGAATTCATGTCATCCCCGCTTGTTAAAGGCATTTCAAGTTTTCCATCCGACCAAGTTCGAGCTTCTCCATCGTCAAGTGCGCAGGTTCCAGGGGAGGGTCGGCACTATTTCAGCATGAAACCGCGGATGAATAGGAGCCGTCGTCGTGTCGGGTTACCCGGACCGTCTCGTTTTCACGACAGGCCGCCGTCGCGGACGAAACGCGTACAAAAGTCTGCGCGAGGCTTGATGCAAGCTCCGCGCTCGCGGAACGCGCGGTGCGGGAGATATCGCGATAGCGTAGATAGACGTTTAGAGAAACGACTTTTTAAAGAGACCCGGATGAATACCATTTCGGCTCTCTTGCACCTGCCGCCCTCGTTGCGCCGCCAATCTGCCTTTCATCGCGCGGAGAAAAGAGCAGGGCTGAACTTTCCGAAGGGAGTTCGCTCCTCGGCCTCTTCTTGTACTCGCGCGAACGCGTCAGCATCTCGCACAGCCATGCGTACGACATACTTTCCGTCGAATAACTTGGCGCGTATCTCTTAGCGAGATACTTAGAAGTTCCTCCGGGGAGAAGAACGTTCAATATGTACTTGTAAAAGGACGGAGAAGAGCATATCATGGTTTTAACAGTCGTCACATTATTAATATGAAAATTTTATAGATGTAATTAATTTTAAAACGATGAATGCGCACACGCATCTGGAAAATAGATGATAAATTATTTAATTTCGTCTCTTTGATTTTTCTTTCGTATTACATTACATATTACATTATCAAATGTATCTTTAGCATGCGAATCGGGGGATGAATTCATGGCGAACGAATGTTTAGAGTATCAATTCACGAAAGACTCTTTTCTCTCTGCGCGGTATTTCGAGTACATTTTGATATATTCAAAGAGATAATAATACAGCAAGAGCTTTGTGCTACAATACATCGGCCCCTCAAAGGAGATGGTAAATTACATGTCAGTGCTCTCCGCATCGTGCTTCACTGTATTTCGTTGCACTTTGCCCGAATATTAACTAAACGCAAAGTATTCTATTATCTTTACGTTGAACTTTTTTATTATTCGCTGTAAAAATATATATTTAATCGCGAAATACTGAAACAATAAACAGACCTGATATTTTTGTAAATTACATTTTTCGAGCGAATATTTAAAAACATTACTAATATTTTTATTCTCTAAAAGTGAATCAATGTATTATCATTGAAAAACAGTAAATAGTCACTGATTACAGCAGTTATAAGTACAGCAATGTAAATCAGTGATATTTTATTGAAAGAATCAGTTAATAATTTTGACTGTTTCAATGAGTAATATTTTTCAATATCAGTAATATTTCTTTTGTTATTGTCAGTAATATTAAACTATAATTCATCTCTCTATCTATTTCATATAAAATTAAAAATTTTATTTATATTTACTAAATATTTATTATATTAAAAATTTTATTTTATTTATATTACATGCATATTGAACTTGTTATTTTAAATAGATAACGAACAAATAATTTTCATTAAGTCGCCAGACATTTATTTGTCCGACTTATAAAAATCGATTTAATATCTGAAGCCTCTCTATTGAGATTGGATCGGAAATTAAATCGAAGTAATACTTCTAATTTTAAATGTCACTCTTTGCAAATTTTATATAATTCTTATAAATAAAATTAAATACGAGAGAGATAGCAATTATAACGATAAATAAACGAACTATCGATTACTGGTTTTACAGTAAAATTTACTGATTTTACAGTGAATTTTATTTTAACTGAGCATAATCAGTGAGATATAAGATAAAATAACGAAAAAATAAGCGTTTTCACGCGAAGATCAGTAAAATATTCACTATTCTCAGTGAAATCTTATTTTACTGTTTAAATTAGTGATATTTTCACTGGTTCACTTTTAGAGAGTATATTTCATACATAAAACAATCTATTTGTTTATATATAATAACCCGCATATATTATAATTATTTGCATTATTAATTCGATGCTGAAAAGTCGAGTCGTAAAATCCTTTTAATAAGAGAAAATAAGTAAGTGGTATAAATGATGGATGATTGTGTGCATATCAGTCATACGTTTCATAGGTATAGATACGTATTTAAGGCTGAGACGCGCTGTCGCGCTTCTTGACCGTGCAAGGTGCGCGCTATTATAACGTAATATAACTACTATATCAGGATGAAAAATGCCGATATAAAATCCAGGCTTTGAAGTATGTGCTTTAAGACACTTCCGACGGCCGTGATATAGCTTCGAGACGCTCGAGTCTTCTCTCTCGTTGCTTTAATGATTCATTTCGCAACGGGAAAACTTTAAACATCTCCGCGCCATCTTCGTTTTATGGCTAATCGATGTTTTTACGGCCACGCGGACTCCTCTCGGCCGCGAATACGAGCCTCGTCGCAGGTCTTTATGCAGTCGTCGTCCTGAAAAGCGCAAGATGGCTGGAAATAAAGGCAAATATGAGCGCGAATTGAAATTTTTCATTACGCAATCAACGTTACTTGGACGTAAATCGGCTCGTTGCGACGGTTCTCTCTTCTTTTTTTCGCGCGACCCTCCGAATGCACGTGTTGCCGTCCGTTCGCCAGGAGCAGTGTTTGCTGTAGATAATTTCAAAATTAGCTAGATAAAGATAAAGATCAAAATCCGTAAATTTATCTTAGATGAGATGAAGATGATTTTGCTTTTACTTAATCTAGATGAAAGATGAGATAATTTAGATAATTATATAGATATTTTTGTTTATTTTAGAAGACTATAAATATTTGTAAAAAATGTGACGCAGATTATAAATGGGATATTAAAATCATAAACACATATTCTTTCTCTTTTCCTAAAGAATATTTAAATAATAGCAAAGGTATATAAATGATAAATATTTATTAATTAATTTATATTTATAATATATTTATAATATATTAATAATATAATAATATATATTATATAATATTATATAATGATATATATTTATAATATATTAATAACCCATACGGCACAGAAATATTGCAGCAACATTGCAGAAATATTTCTTTGCAAGATTGCAACATTGCAGAAATGTTGCAAAATATTGCTGCAACGTTGCTGCAATATTGCAGCAACGGTAAAATGTCCGCTTGTAGAAATATTGCAATGCAATATTGCAGCAATGTTACGGTGCAACGTATTTATAATATTAAAACGCGTTTTGCTACAAATGCAAACACCGTTTTAAATTTAATAAATAAACTTTGAAAATATAAAAACATGTTTCAGAAAGATAAGAAAAAATGCCTTTAAAAAAACATCTATTAGTGTTTTTATTAGATATTTCTTAAATATTTATCTCAATAATATTACATATAATTATTTTACATACATTCGACATCAGAATATTTTAATATGTGCAATAAATTAATTATTTTCTATTATTTTCTATTTTCAATTAAGAAAAATCTGTTTAATATTCTGAAATCCAATAAAGGATCCAGATTATTAAACAAATTATTTGTTTAATAATCTAGATCCCTCATTAGGATTAAGTAAATCAAGTCAGTTTATCGCCAGAAATTAAACTGACACAAGAAATATAATTACTACATTAATCCTTTGTAGACCTTATATCCATCTTAAATGAATTCGAATACGAGTTAGTTAAATTGGGTGTCACCGCGTAGCGGCAAGTAAAGAAACACATGTTATACATTTTCGCTATGTTAAAACGTTGCTACAACATTGCCAAAGTAATATTACAAAATAATGTCTCTGCATTAGTGCAGCAACATTACACTGCAGTGAGTAATATTGTAACATTGCAGCAACGTTGCAGCAAGCTTCTGTGCTATATGGGAATATATAATAATATATTTATAATATATTAATAATAATAATATAAAAAATATATTTTAGATATTTCAGATAGATTTTTAGAAGCTTGCTTGGAAAACTTTTTTGCATAATGAAAACGTCATCTTAGACAATTTTTAGATAAGATGACATATATTTTTCATCTAAGATAAAGATAAAGATACTTTGTATTTCTTCATCTAGTTAAAGATAAAGATGATCCATTTCTTTATCTAGATGATTATCTAGATAATTTTATCTAGATACCAGCAAACACTGGCCAGGAGGAGGCGAAATTTTTTGGCAGTAGTGTACGATGGTATAACCGTATACACAAATTACCATAATTAGCAGCGCGCGCGTTCCTAGCGGCAATAAATAATCGGCGCACGAAGGCGATGTCAACGCGAGCTGCTCGTAAAAAGCAGCTTACTCTCATATTTCACCAAGTATCTTCCGCACCATCATAATGAAAAATCCGGGATTTATTATTGACCCGTCTTCGGTCCGACTTCCCGTTCGCCCGACGCCCGGAAATCGATATATGCAAAATATTTTGATGCCAACAGATTGGGAGGCGACGTTGCATCGCGCGATGGAAGATTTATAGAGACCGGGTCTCTCTCGGTGTGTCGCGGCTCAATTTTATTGAACTCTTTCCACCTCGCCACATACGCTTCGAGGGTTAAATATACACCTCTGTGTATAGATACGGGTCTCTCCCGCCGAGTTAAATGCGCGAAACACAATATACATGGATATGACACGAAAATAATGGAAAACGGAAAATAGATCATTTCTATCGCGAGACTCGAAGCGCGAATTTGACCGCACGTATCCAATTCTTAATTCTTAATGAGGTTATTTCAATGTCTCTTGTCGGATTCATCTGATAAAAATAATAGGGACGGGACGAACGGGTCAATTTGAGGACAAACGATGCGGCGTTCCTGGGGTGGAAACTTAACAACGTGAAGGCAAACACATTGGTCATACCTTAAACCCTTTCGCAATCCACGGACTGGCCTTATCGAGTACGAACGGCCACGTTTTCATTCGTTCTTCTCATTACTTGAGAAAACACACGGTCGAAGCCGCATTTTTCACGGAGACAAACGAACTCGCCCTCTCATCGCGAGCAAAACGCTAAATCGCTTTTCCAATAGCGATCCTCTACTTTACCCGCTTTAAAACCTTTTTATCGTTATTTAACATTAAATTTGCTCCATTTACGTATTTTTGACATGGTAAAAATAAAATCATATGCAATTTTTTTGAAAGCGTTTCTCTTACCGCTTAAATTGCGCAAGATTGAAATAAACAAATTCAAAACAAAAAGGTAATGAATCTTTGAAAAATTGCTTTTGTCAAGATTTTATGGCCAAAAGTTGACTCACATAAAATATTTATTGGAAAAGACTAAATCACTATCGAAGAAGTAAACTCAATTCGAATATATTAGCTCGGATGTATTTATTCCGCGACATAAACTAGTCTCGTAAATCGTTTTCTCTCTTCGTGTCGGCTGTCATCGCTATTTCTCTTGCAATTGATTTAACAACCGTCGTCATTAGTCTCGTGACGTACCACCCGAAACCGAATACCACATCGCGAAATAAATTGCTTTAAAGACATTCAACGGGCACCAATTAATCAAAGAAGACGGAATGAGAAAACAACAGAAATAATAGGACTCGATTGAATGTTTCATTCGTAAATTTACGAAAGTTTGGCAACACTGATTTGTTCACGTTTACGTAACAAAGTAAGTTATTAAATAAAACTTCGTAATTGGTATATTTAACGATTGCCGATTAACAGTGCTATAACATTGTTACAAAATTGACCTGATAAAAATCTGGATAAAGACCTAAGAGGATGAAGATAACGAAATATTTATATAATTATTGCTTATGAATAAAAGTATCCGTAAATATTTACTTAAGCAATATTGACAATATCAAAATATAAACTTTGCCTCAAGGTGGAACGAAATCGATCAATATTTCACTCTGTTTACAGGTAAACCAAAACATAATTCAGGAAACGATATCCTGGGGGGAAATCAAGATATGCTAAAAGATCCAGGTACATATTGAACATCAAAATTTAATAAAGATGATTGCATGTCGAGTACTCTTCTTAATTCATTTCAATATCTTAAATATTTTCAATCATCTGTTATAAATTCGATAAATCGAATGACGTTTTGGTTCCTTATTATTCGCATGAAAATCATCGTAAATGTTGCGCTTTCAAGCTAAAAAATTAAAGTTTTTTTCATTTCTCTTTTATGATAATACAATACTCTATCCTGCTCTCTAAAAGTGAATCAGTGAAAATATCACTAATTTAAATAGTAAACTAAGATTTCATTGAGAATCAGTGAGTATTTTACTGATCTTCGCGTGGAAACGCTTATTTTTCCGTTATTTTATCTTATATCTCACTGATTATGCTCAGCTAAAATAAAATTCACTGTAAAATCAGTAAATTTTACTGTAAAACCAGTAATCGATAGTCCGTTCATTTACCGCTACGATCGCTATCTCTCTCGTATTTAATTTTAGTTATAAGAATTATATAAAGTTTGCAAAGAGGGACATTTAAAATTAGAAGTATTACTTCGATTTAATTTCCGATGCAATCTCAATAGAGAGGCTTCAGATATTAAATTGATATTTATAAGTCGGACAAAATAAATGTCTGGCGACTTAATAAAAATTATTTGTTCGTTAACTATTTAAAATAACAAATTCAATATGCATGTAATATAAATAAAATAAAATTTTTAATTTAATAAATATTTAGTAAATATAAATAAAATTTTTAATTTTATATGAAATAGATAGAGAGATGAATTGTAGTTTAATATTACTGACAATAACGAAAGGAATATTACTGATATTGAGAAATATTACTGATTGAAACAGTCAAAATTATTAACTGATTCTTTCAATAAAATATCACTGATTTACATTGCTGTACTTATAACTGCTGTAATCAGTGACTATTTTCTGTTTTTCAGTGATAATACACTGATTCGCTTTTAGAGAGTGACAATATGTATTTTAAAATCTGCCATTATAGATCTGAACCTACGAGGTCGTAAGGAGAACAATGGCGACGTAACGGACTATGGATCCAGCGCCAACAGCAATGGCAGCTCGTTACTCTTGATGATTCTCGTCGCGCTGTGCCTCTGCCTCCATCATCATCCGCAAATGCGTACGCTGCATCCTGCCTGAAATCTATCAGCAACGGCATTGCACGCCATCACGCGCGTACTTCGATCATCGAACCATGTGACTTTGTACATCCACTTGTAAATCCATCGCTCAGGGACTTCAGTCGAGGATGAATATCGTCGAGGACTGCGTTGACCACACTACACTTTAAATTTAAACGATAAGATAATAATACTGTAAGTAGCATTAGTGGCGGCTCCGCTAGTGCGGAGCTCGCTAAGGGAGGATTACGACTTAAGGGATGGTCATTGCGGACAATTTCGGGTCTGGAGTTCGGTGCGCAAATCTTATGTGGCCGAAATCATGTTGCAACGTTGGGAAACGCCTACTCTTTATTTATGGGAATTTGTGAATTAGCAACCGCAGAGGTAACTGAATAATCTGTAAATTTTAAACATTATAACAACCGTGATAAAGTATCAAATTTTTGAAAATATTTTAAATTAATATTTTGATTATTCTCTTAATTATTTTAATATAATTTTTACTTAAGGATGTATTGGAGATATATTACAATCAATGAGATTGCCGTGAATTTTTAATTTAACATTCTTAATAACATTCTAAATCGTCATGAATTATTTCAAATTTTTTTTACTTGCTGTTTTAAAAGTTATTAATTTTTGAATTTTGCGATTTTAACATAGGATCTTATGTAAACGTTCAAGAGACAGGTAATAAATTATTCACAAACTATAAGAAAACAATGATAAAAATTTCATTCTGTAATATTATATTCTTCAAACATATAAAAATGTTCCCACAAAGTTTTCAAACGATTTACTTGCTCGTTTTGAAATTATTATTAAAAAATAACTGTGATTATCGATCTGACGTAATATTAATGATAAAACGTGGCAACATTTTCTTGGAAATTAAGATCTATTCATATTAAAGAATACTTTGAAGTATAATTTCGTGATTTTTAAAAAATTTTTGATCAATTAGAATTCGTATTCTGCCTAACTTTAATTTTTTGGTACTTTGGATTAACTTTTGAGACAGATGGTCCGTCCAATACATTCTTAAAAGAAGAACTCTTGTTTTTTGCTTGGTATCAATAATTTTGTGTTATAATTATTTCACAATATTGTGAAATAGCTTTTTGCATATATATCTAAAAAAAACTTGTCTATAAAATAATAGAAGTATTTCTTATCGATTGAGTAAACGAGAATAAAATCTGATAATGATCAATCTTGACAACAAGCAATAAGCGAAAATTGAGAAGATAAATTTCTATGAAGAAATAGGTCAACGAAAGATGAACACTATTGACATTGTTTTGCGTCATTTTTAATTGGCTATCCGGACAATGGGTGCATCCCAACGTTGAACATCGATTACGAATCGATGGCCGAACGACAATGCGACGATGCGACGATGCGGTTACATCAATTGAAGAAGAAGATAGCTTAGATATTATTAGATTACTTATACGACAGTGCTACATCCGATTCAAGTAAAAGGATCAACAAGACAGATTTAAACCTCTTTCGTACTTTTAATCCTTCTCTACAAATCTAAAAACGTATCAGATATTTTGAGAATATATCGCTGTATAAATGGAAAATTCAAGTACTTTATAAAAATTTCTAATTATTTTCTATTGATTTATTTCACAAATAACTTTAAGCGATTAAGAATATATGTATTAAAAGTTTGAATTTTATTTTTTCACGAAGAACATGAACACTTTTCAATATTACGAAGATGGCAAAGTTTCTTCTTATACTATGTTACTTTGTCTTCCTCTTTTTTCTCTCTTGCTTATTCTCTCTCTATGTAGTTTCAAGCAATGTTTTATTCTTGTAAATGAGATGGTACGTATTTCTTAGCAACGTGAGCCTGTAAAAGTAGATTGCGCGATTTATCTCGTCTTATTCAATAGATAGCTGTCTTCTCTGACAAGATATTAAATTCGCATCGATGCAGTGACATCGGCATCATTTTACATGATTCTCCGTGAACTCCTGAATTTTGATTTAAAACAGTTATCATGTGCATAAAGTAGCTAACTTTAATTTCATAGAATATACGGGGCGTGTTATATTCATCCCCATCGCTTGATGACTCGCACCAAAAGAGAATCTTCGACGGACATCCTGGATTGTTCATTAGAATATGTACCGATAAGGACGTTCGCGTTAGCTAAAATCTATTCTATAATAACTCTCTGTATAGTATTATGTATAGTATCGGTATAATTACAATATGTACTATATATATAGACACAATATATAAATGTAATGCCATATCGGCATTCCTCAGATTTTTCAGCGAAACTATTAAATTATTGATTTCTCTCTTTTCATAAAAATTTTGCTTAAGTAGCTCTTAAGCAAGATTATCAATTTTAATGTTTAATCATTTCATTTAAATTTGTATTCTAAAATTTGAAGACAAGAAAAAATTGCATTTTATAATTTCAGTTTACATCTTATAAATTATGTGGTATTTAAAGTGTGTAATTAATATTTTAATAATTCTATTTTCCCGAAAATAAATCCGAGTATATCATAATCTGTATATAGTATGTATAATAAATACAATTACATATATACATATATTATATATAATAGCATTAAGTCAAGACTGAGGAGGCTTTCAGTCTCCTTAAATCATTTCCACGCAGTGATCGACGTACTGCGTGTGAATAGATTTCGCTTTATATTCCACACGTATTGTATATACTAGAAAGTAGGCTGACGCCGCTGAAAGCCACATATATTATCACTATCAGTGATATGCAGTATTGAATAAAAAATATAATTTTTTTTTCTATAAAATAGAATAAACTAAACTTCTCGATGATACGTAATGCTTGAGAATCTCACGAAACAACTATGGATAATTTTATGCGATATTTGATGGTCGAAAGATTTATTAAGAAATACCGTATCGATTTCTTCTATTAATCTCACAACCAGCAATTAACTGCTCTTTCCGTATCATTAATTATTAACGTTACGTAACGTATCTACAATATTTGCATCGTAATAGACGCGAATATTAGCAGAACTTTACTTAAACTATCAGAGCTTTGGGTAACAGATTCTGTAAACTGGGACACTCTGTACAGTTTGAATCATAGTACAATATCACGATGCCAGGCTTACACATGGCGTTTTGTGTTTTTGTTCACTGATGTATGCATACGTATTCCGGTAGAGAGTTTATTATTGAAAATTAATTATGAAGGAAGTTGAATCTTAAAATAGGTTAAAACTGACTGTAATGAAGGAAGAAGTAAGGAGAATTCTTGTTATTTGGAAGAGCAACGAAGCATTGAAAAATCGAAGGAAGTACCAGAAAGAAATACTAAACAATCTATACATAAATATATCATGAAAATTGTTATGAAAGTAAAGAGATTGATTAATTGCATCCGTACAAAAATAATTGAGTGAGCAATTTCTATTTGATAATTTTAATTTGTTATAGAAAAATTTATCTACTTATATTGATTTTTTATTAATGTCTTTCTGTAAACTAGAATATTTGGAATTAATTTATTTCGCAGGATGGCTCTGCAAATTTAAACAATTCAAGCTGGATTAAAATAGCAAATCAATATAATTAACGTTTATTAATTTATAGACAAATCAATTTAGAAAAACAATGCTAAAAAGAATTATTTTAGTTTTAGATATACGCGCAATAGTTAATACATATATTTATATATATCTTTTCTCTGCAAAGAGAATTATATGCAAAAAAAAACGTATTAATTATTGACATTTCTTTGGCATAAATATAAGAATTATTTCACAAAATATATTATCTGATCATAGCATTAATTAAATATTTATATTTATAAGACTTATTATTTTAAAAGCCAGACATATCTATTTCCAAGAGTATAATATGACGATATTTAAAAATATTAAATCTGTCGAAGATAATAATAATACAATGTGACCTTTTTCGATTAATTTTAGTTGAATCTATAACCTATAACAGAATTTCCTGTCTTTCTTTTTTATCAATTTAATTTAATCATTGATATTGCCTGATGGTTTAACACTGCGCATATTAACGATTAAAAATAATACTCAGTGTCTCGACTGGTTACATGTATATCACATATCGAATAGCATCCATCATCGAGATTCCATTGCATCTACGTGATGTTTATGTTTATGTATTATTTACGAATAATTTAGTGACTGCGGCATTTAAACAATGTATGGGACTTAACTCAGAGCAACCTACTTTTATATCATCAACATTGTAGATAATCATATCAAATACATCATTCATATAATATGACGCGTATGATAAATCGTGAAGAGTAAGTGCGAAATTTGTAATAAAGACGAATAAAAAATGCGAATCGTGTAGCTAATAAAAAGTACATAACGCACCACATATGCGACTATCATAGTTATATATATAAAAACATTAAAATGTGTAGTGTATATACAGGTAGAAAATGCATTATCTCTGCTGATTGGTGGCGTAACTATATGTATATCCCTGCATATGGAAGTTTCTTCGAAAGCGTCAAGATTGTATCAGATGTTATGTAACATTTTGCTACGGACAAAGTTTCCAACAAATTTCGCGACAAAACTGTAAAATTAACGATGGTAATAAGCACATTTTTTTTATTCTCAAACTTATCTCAGACGATTTGTAATTTCCGGTAGAATTCTATTCACAATTTCATGTACTTTATAATCCAAGGAACATTGAAAGAATATACATATGTGAAGAATACATATCAGAAATATGAATATATTTAGAAAAAACACGGTACGTGAAATTAAATAGAATCCTAATTAAATAGAATTCTAAATTCTTTGTGTCGCGAATGGTAGACCATCTAAAGCGGGCTTAAATAAAAATTCGCGAAAAAAAACTTTATAAATTATGAATGTCTCTGCGATAACGCTAGAGTATAGATCAGTAAATAATTGTCAATCAATAAATAAGCGTAGATTAACAATAACATTTAATTGCATAGCTGTATTGCAATTATGCTGCGATATTGGAACCGATCTGGTTGCGCCACTGCCCGTGCTTTTTGCACGCGATCTAGTCCTGTAAGCACTATCAGGAAAATGTCCGTGTATACATGAAATACAAATTTATTACTTACTTTTTATTGTACTATTTTATTGTTCTATTTTAGTTCCCGAAAAGAACTTAATTGATTTGTACCTTTAATTTTTACGCGTAACATATTTTCATTGTATTTAACTTGTTATTATTGGTAAGATAGCATGTAAAACAGAACTATCTTGCAAAAAAAGAGTAAATTATTGACAATAATACTTTCATTTTAGACTTGCTTGATATTTTGTATTCATATTTTATAGTAATTCCTCTTAAACATTCTATCGAAGCAAAGCAATTTTTCCATTCGGTGATAACTCATCATCATGCTTTTCCATTAAAATAATGCAAAAATTAATAACAACATAAAATTCACGCATATATAATTGGTAAGTATATTGAGCGTCATAAATATTTTAATATATCATATAAAGTTGTACCATTATTGGGCATATACTTGTAGCATCGTATGTAGATATTTACGCATTATGATTGCTAGTTATTAAGGAAATATTATTCAAAAACGATGAGTTGGCTTAACAGCTTTATATTCGAATAAAATTAATATTTATCGAATTATACAGCATTTTAAATTAAATGTAATTTTAAATTCAAATTAAATTAAATTTGATATTTATATTTATACATTATGCAAACATTTCATAAATTATAAACAATATCGGAATCATCAATTTATACGTTTGTTATTAATTATTAATTAAATAATTATTAATTATTTTTATATTACGAAAATGAAATTAAGAAATAAAGCAATTTGCTTGTTCAAAGAATTCTTAATAAATTAAAAACTAGCAATCGAATTAATACATGCGCGTCACACAAAACGTGTTATTAAAAATTATTTTCAAGTCTCTCGATTTAAATTAATATGTATTAGAACAGTGTACATAAAATACTTTTAATCGATTATATAATATAAACCGTTAAAGAACAATGTATATGAATAAATATATGAAAAACAAAATGAGAATGTGAAAGTGTAAATGTGCATTTTTTAAGAATGAGAATGTTTAAAATAAGGTAAGTTAATAAATTTTAAATATTATTGATTAATTAGTGAATTAGGTTAATTTAAATAGCTCTAAAATGATAGTTAAAATAAATTTAATAATATAAGCTATTAATAATTCTAGAAAGATCAATAATCCCAGCAGAGTGACATCAAATGACATCTTAATAACGTTTTAATAACGTCATTGCATATCATTAAAACGTCATTTTGCTACCTGGGATGATTTGTGACTTTGTATAATAAGAATTTAATAAACTATATTATTAATAGGAGAAAGAAATGAGCGTAATTCTGTTTTAAAAATATGAAAAATATATTTCTAGAAATATATTTCTAGGCATTTTCTAGAAATTTCAAATCTGGTATTTTAAGCCAGTGATTTAAACGGGAATTTTTGTAAATTTAAAATCGGAGCAATAATCAAATGACATAAACTAAAATGTCAAAAATCAACAGATTCCAGAAATTCCTAAAATTTAAAATTTACTGATTTAAATCGAAAAAAGTTTAATGATAATTTTTTACTATTAATTGATTATTTTCATTAATTCTGTAATCAAAAACTGATCTTTGAGGAAAGAATTTATAAATTAATAAAATATGCATCTAAATAGAATTTATACAAAATGGGTTAAACATTCGATATTTATTCATCCCATTTGCATTCATTCATTCAGTTACAACATGATTCATCTCTATAGCTACAGCAATGGAAACATAACTCTCTTTACAATATTTCTGGGATTTCTATGAAATTTTTTATTTTAATTCACATAATTTTTATTTCAATTCTTCTGAATATTAATATCTAGAAAGCGATAATAAGCTCACTGAAATCTTTACCCCGTCTATGATAATTATAGCTAACAGAAATCTGAACTAATGTGATACACGATATTTTCTTACATTAATTCAATTATACAAATAATTTATTTTGCAAAATAATTTATTTAACTAATTCAATACTGATTTAAATTAATATGTGTATACACACACGTGATACATACAAATGAAACGTATTATTTTAGATTTATACAATACTGTTATGGATTCGTATTTTGCAAAAATTGTGTATGATAGTTTAATGAAGAAAATTGTAAAAAATTTAAGATATAATCTTGAATAACATTATACGTTCAAAAAACATATACAGGCATTTAATTACATTTTGTGTAAACTTATGCCTTTTTATAATCGACCTATCGTGTACCACTTTCTAACATTATATAAAGCTGGCTGCAGTTATTTACAGTGACTCCATCCACTTTACAGTACGCGTATATATATATAGACTTGTAATTAATATGTACATCTGGATTCCAGGGAGCACCTGAGTTGTGACATAGAATATATATATGGTTTATATCAAGGAATTACAATTATTGTTTAGAGTGTGTGCAACACTTAAATTAATTTTCAAAATTCGATTGTATCATTGAGCGGACGTGAATTGATACTGAATTTTCTCTTATGTTAATTTAAATACAAATATACGAATTGTAATCACTTGAAATTTCAAACGATGCACTGTTTTCTCATGGAGAAATTTGTCATGCGCAACATAAGAGCACGTTTACAAACGCTCCACTTTTTTGAACCGCGATATTCAAATTGATATTATTAAATATGTCATTCATTTTAACAGTGTACAATAATAAGATATAAATAATACGTTGTAAAAAATATTTCGGATATTTTCGGCGAAATAATGTAAAATATTATATAATTTCAAATGTATAAAACTTTTCTATATAAAACTTCGAATGTATAAAACTTCTATATAAATGATTTTAGAAATAACAATCTGTCTTTAATTTAAGAGTAGCTTAACAATTGCACTTAATATTTTAAATATAGAGAAATCTTATATTTACAGAAATTATATAACTCAAAATATTGATTAATTAATTAACTCTGTGAAATAGCATAAGAAGAATCAGATACGAAATTCTTGTGAAACTGTGATACAAATCGGGAATACAATTACTTCATTTGCGGAAACAGCCAACAACACATATATAAAAACATGGACAACTACTCACACTCTTACTTTCTCTGAGGGGGACTTATATATATACAAAACTGTTCTTATCAATGCAATTAATACAGCGATAATATATCATGGAAAAAAAGATCCATATGATCATAACATTATTTACAAATATATGCAAGTGATTAATTTTGGAAAATTTACAAGTCTCAGTTGCTTCGTTGCGTTGCATGCGCCACTTTTTATTCATTCTTCACATTTCGCACACATCACATTAATCTCTAAGCTTATATACTAATTTATACACTTAGATTGATCAATCTTCTTCATTGACAATTAGATTCAAACAGAAATATAACCAAAACAAATTACAATTAAAGATAACAGACTGATAATGCGCTGAAAAAATTGAACATTATTTTATACTTGCTATCATACATTGCGGCTAATATTAATAATCAGCACAAAAGTACAGATAGCTAACTTTTTATCCTGTGTGTATTAAATAAAATTAACTAAAATATCATGCACAGTCGCGCGATAGGAAAATAATCTCTTTAAAATGTCTTCAACATATATGTTCTTATAAAAGTTTTGTGTAAAATTAATGTATGGAAATATGGATAACATATAATATCGTATAATATTTCTAATTATTATTGAATCACATTATCAATATTTCGGTATGAATTCGCTACTGTATCTATCTATGCACAAATCATTGCAATTAATGCGCAATTAATAATTAATCATTAATAATTATTTAACAATTAAGTAGGCCGAATTTCCTCTCCAAAAGCTTTTTCATATGAATGAATGATGGAGACATGATTCTAATTAACGTAATAATTACGTTAATATCTCACAAAAAATTTCTGATATCGATATCGACATTCAATGTTTTAGTTTAATTACAGATTATATTAATCATGTTTTGAACAAGTAAAATATTAAAATATTCATAATTCGATATATACATTGACAAAGTTTGGTATATCTATAGATTTTTTATAAAATATTGCTGCAATCGATTTGTCAGTACATAATCACGATTCAAATACGAGTATCAAACGATTCCGATAAATCATTCGGACGTGAAAAGAAAAATTAGTCGATTCCTTTGAAGAAAATTGGATGGTCTCGTTTCGCTAACGATGCACGCCATTTGAAAGTCTTTCTCCCGATAAAAGAAAGATTAGAGAGACGGATTTGGTGATGATGGTAGACTCAAATGAGAAAAATCTCGTTTCTAAAAAGTGTCCGATATTAAGTAAGCCTCGATGAAAATCAGCTGACATGTCAAAGCCTCGATTATCGATCTTTTATGAAATGGTATGGAAATTTCTGATAAAATTACAGACAACGAATCACAGATGTAGAAACCGATGAATAAAAAATTAATTAATACTATTAATATTATACATATTATTATGTAAAGATATTAAGTGTATTACGTAAATTACATTAATTATCTCCTATCATTCATTATTGCAAATAAATTTGAGCATTCATAGCAATACTTTTGTTTTAAACTTATATATATATATATATGCAACATTAGTGAATTTTATATGACAATATATACATAGATATATAAACAAAATAATTAAGAATGCATTTAGCGAATAGGACAATATTGGTAGTTATATTTTCAATCCAAATGCATTCTTGCACAGTGATATCAAAAATTGAGTAAAAAAAATGAATAATGCAATATATTATAAACCGGGGAGGGGAAAAATCTCTAATATATGAGCAGTTTCATTCATTAACAAACACAAGACAACTCATAGTCCTAGTATGATAATCATCTTTCTTGTTCGGCGTATAATATTCGCTGTGGGTTCTTCAATGAGTCTGTGCTATTCACCCTTTTAACTCGTCGATTAATTGATCCCTTGCACGAGGAGAGATTTACAGGATTTTATCCTGAAATTGGAAGGACTTCGATCAATCATCCCCATGTCGCGATGACTACGACAGGGCGGAAAGCACTATTATGCAGATTACTGCGCTGGATCGCGTCACGCAACGCCACGTGCTACTTGTAGAGGACATTGACTGCGCCGTATTGTCAGTTCTTCGTTGTCCGCCGTCATCGATACTTTTGTGACTGTTAGTGTCAATGACGTTTTCGGCCTCGTGATTCCCCTCCTGGCTTGGTCTGCTCCGAGATCGCGTTTCTAAAAAATACGAGCAAAATATACTATTCCAATCTTTCCCAATATATTTAAAAAGTATACAGTCCCATTTTAATGTCCCACCCCAAATAACTTTCTTATTTTTAATTTTAGAAAAAGATGTTTCAGACAAAAGTTGTATGGTTTCTAGGGGGACATAAGATGATGCCATTAGTTTGACCTCGAAGAGTCACATGAAGGTTACGTGAAGGTCATTTTGAATTTCTTAAATGGAATACCCTATATATTTTTGCATATTCTTGTAGCTTATTTCGAGAGCTTTCCAAAACACTATAAATAAACATTTTTTCATCAAGTTTTTGAGTTATGAGGCTTGAAATCATTTCTTAATTTTACTTTTTGAGTTATGAGGCTTGAAATCATTTCTTAATTTTACATAAACCATAAAATATCTTGTAAAATATTTTTCGATTATCTTACCTTAATATTTTTATTTACAAAATAATGAGAGGAATCAATTGGTGTAAAGGAAAAACATAGTTATTTTTAAGAAAAAATATGTAATTGTTAATTGCAAATTACATATTTTTTTTTAAAACAACTATGTGTTTTTTTTACACCAATCGATTTCTCTCATTATTTTGTACATAAAAGGTACATATCAAGGTAAGATAATCGAAAAAGGAATATTTTACAAGATATTTTATGGTTTATGTAAAATTAAGAAATGATTTCAAGCCTCATAACTCAAAAAGTACTTGATGAAAAAATGTTTATTTATAGTGTTTTGGAAAACTCTCGAAATAAGCTACAAGAATATGCAAAAATATATAGGGTGTTTCATTTAAGAAATTCAAAATGACCTTCACGTAACCTTCAGATGACTCTTCAAGGTCAAACTAATGGCACTATCTTACGTCCCCCTAGAAACCATACAACTTTTGTTTGAAACATCTTTTTCTAAAATCAAAAATAAGAAAGTTATTTGGGATGGGACATTAAAATGGGACACCCTGTATAAAGCATCTATTCAATGGAATATTTCATCGGAAAAGGACAAACTTGAAAAACATGTCATAGGTTTTTAATACTTTGGAGGAAACGTGTGAAAATTAATGAACTGCCATGAATATTTTTCCATAATCTTTTCGTCGCATTTATTATTTATACTTTCCGGAAAAAAATTACTCGATGCAAATCGTCAAGTCGTCTGGTTACGCATTATCTTTCGTCTTAGTATTCATTGTGCCCGTATCCGCCCCGGACGCCGGAATCATTTCGTAACCAGATCGCATCCAATTCACTACTCCTCGAATTGCCGCGACTTTGCTTATACCTACTAGTTTACATGATAATCGAAACAAGTTCGGATACCGTCCCGGGGTGGCAGCTCCCGGGTGCAGATTACTTGCCATAGTTGGGCCGGGGTACGGTAGTTCATAAACCGCGTGGGATTTCATCAAAATCCCGTCGAGAGTTCCGCGTTTGTCGAGGTGGAGGACGACAAAGAAGGAAGAAGCTATGGGGGAGGGAGGGATTCTCCACGGTGGCGTGGCACGTTGCTGGAAGTTTTGCGGAATAAACTTCGCGCCTTCCGCGAAACTTTCCGCACGAAAGTTCCGCCACTGCCCGGCGGCGTGTAAGTTCTCGCATTACGTCGGGACCGATGATTTAAGACGACGTATCCTGGCGAATTTTGGGTCGCGGCAACGTATTTGCGGAAGGTGACGTGTTTTCAAGTGCCCCCCTCTTCCGCCGATCGTATAGATCAATGTTTTATTGCTTGAATTACGAAAGTTTGATCGTACGTATCGAAACCAACATATAAATAACATTATAAATTCAATATGCATACGGTCAACCATGCCAACCGGAAGAAAAATTTCTTTCTTTTTGTTTTCTTTTTTCTTTTCTTCATTTTAAGGATGTTTTGTATCTATGTATTTTCAAAATATTGAGAATTTAATGAAAATTGTACAGAATGTCCTTACATGTGTTTAAAATCTTCAGTACAATTTTTAAATCAATTCACTAAAGCGGTCACAAGTTATAAGGATTTTAATTTGCACCGAATTAATATGTGTTCTTATGGGAAACGTATAAAAAAAAAGATTTTTATGTTTTTATATTTCCTTAAAATATATCATATTGAAAATATTTCCTAAAAATTTCAAATTATTCGGATGCAAATTGTTGACAATTAATAACAATAAACAAAATTTCTTTCTTTTTGTTTTCTTTTTTCTTTTCTTCATTTTAAGAATGCTTTGTACCTATTTTCAAAATATTGAGAATTTAATGAAAATTGTCACAGAATGTCCTTACATGTGTTTAGAATCTTCAGTACAATTTTTAAATCGATTCACTAAAGCGTCCACAAGTTATAAAGATTTTAATTTGCACCAAATTAACATGTGTTCTTATGGGAAACGTATAACCACGTCGATTCAAATGACAAAAACACATGGAAATAATATTCAGAATTTGTTTAAAATTTGCAAAAGTTTACAGGATACAAGATACAATTACAAATTTACAAGATACAGAGGAAATATTTGGTCAAGTAATATATTTTACAAGTACTAACTGGTTAAAAAGATATTAAATATAATTCAAATAATAATTATTCAATATCAAATAATAATAATTTAAATAAATGAAGTTAGCCATGTATCTGTCACAAGGCGAAATTCTCACAATTTCTTACTCAAAATACACCAAAAATGGATATATTCGGATATAACACAATATTGATTTTCAGCTAATTTTTCAGCTGAGATTATACATACAAAACATCCTTAAGGATGTATTGGACGGACCGTCTGTCTTAAAAGTTAATCCAAAGTATCAAAAAATTAAAGTTGAGCAGAATACGAATTCTAATTGATCAAAAATTTTTTAAAAATCACGAAATCATACTTCAAAGTATTCTTTAATATAAATAGGTTTCAATTTCCAAGAAAATGTTGCCACGTTTTATCATCAATATTGCGTCAAACCGATAATTACAGTTATTTTTTAATAATAATTTCAAAACGAGCAAGTAAATCGTTTGAAAACTTTGTGGAAACATTTTTACATGTATGAAGAATGTAATATTGCAAAATGAAATTTTTATCATTGTTTTTTTATAGTTTGTGAATAATTTATTACCTGTCTCTTGAACGTTTACATAAGATCCTATGTTAAAATCGCAAAATTCAAAAATTAATAACTTTTAAAGGAGCAAGTAAAAAAATTTGGAATAATTCATGATGATTTAGAATATTATTAAGAATGTTAAATTAAAAATTCACGGCGATCTCATTGATTGTGATATATCTCCAATACAACCTTAAGCTATCTATTTTTTCTAATCATATATAGGAAAAATCTGATTATAAAATTATTATTAAACAATTATTATTTAATTATTATTAAAATTATTATTATTAATTATTATCCTTTCTTAGTCTTTATATTTGTTTCATACTTTTTATCGTATAATAAATAAATAAATGTGTTATAACATCGACACTCGACTCGTATTGCTATTGAAACTGATTTATTAATTTTATATTTCGAGTCTTATACTTTTTATTATTATTAATATTAACAAATTTTTTCAAACCTTGCAAATGTATTTTTATTTTGTATAAATTATTAGACACAAGACTAGCGTCCAATCAATCGCTTGAAAACCAAATAAATAAGTTATTATGCATTAACTTTAATTCATTCGTTATTCACTAGGTGTAATCTTAATTACATTGAGTGAATAATGGAAAGCGATAATCACTAGGAAGTACAGATCCCTCGAGGCATCTGAAACTGTAGTTTCCATTCAAGTCCCAATGCGGTTGCCAAATCTCACCATCGTCGTTCATGTGCACACATACACAACCACAGTCGGCTAATCTGATTTTTGTTTCCTCTAAAAGTTTCAGGAGGTTCGCACGATCAGAGTTTTGAATATTCAAACTTGTTTTGACAACACACGTAACTGTCGCCGACATAATTGCAACAACGGCGGATGCAGAGTTGGAATTGCCACTTATAATGTGCGTAGTATTAAAATATGACGGAAAGGCGAACAAACTTTTCTCGCTATAATACGAATGCGTATAACAAAATCAAAATTGCAGGTCGTGCCTGCTACGACTTTTGGAACAATCCGAAATGTCTTTCATTGATTACATAGTTTCGAACTTATTATACTTGTAATCCATGTTTAACGAATTTTATTCTTTTTTATACAAGAGAATCACTTTATATTATTTATTATTATATTATATTATATATTATATTATATTATATTATATTATATTATATTATATATATTATATAATATAATATTATATTATATTATATTATATTATATTATATTATATTATATAATATTATATATATTATATTATATAATATTATATATATTTTATTATATAATATTATATTATATTATATTATATTATATTATTTATTTACAATTATATATACGTACTATTTCTTTTTCTCTTTCAGTGAATTATAAATGTAATTGCATTCAACGAAAACATTTTTCTAGTAGATAACGTTATTTTTTATTGTATTGCGAACAATTATAATTTCATATTACATTAATTTCATATTACAGAAAGCAAGATTCTCTTATAATTTTCTTTTATTAGGAGATTCCAACGCAATTTAAAATGAAATTAAATGACTTTGTACGATGTCTTTCCGTTGAAAATATCCTAGTGTTTGTCCTGAGGCTTTAACCTTGTTTAGCGCGAATCTCAGCTGGTGATAGCGTAAAAAACAAGTTAAAAGAATATAATGGAAACCGAGCGTACCTTCGCTTCTGACGACAGTCGACAAAGATGCGTCGGTTATTTCATTAGAACCCGGCTCTAGACTAGGTACCGGCTTTTGTCGCGACCACTGAATATTTTCCACTAAAAAAAAGGTAACAATATTTTTCTTGTTAGAATTGTTTGTACAGCTGTACAGTTACTGATACTACTGTTGGTAGCATACACATTTATGAATAATAGATTGCATTAAATAATGTTTACCTGGATCCACAGTAGTAGGAACGGGCATTGTACTTGTCGTCGTCGGTTCCGTTGTAGGCGTTGGTATATCTGCAAAAATTCATAATACTTTAATATCCTCTTATTGAATTAATGTATTAAATAAATAAATTGTAACTACACTAAATTGTAACTGCACTAATTGTAAGTAAATTACACTAAGCAATATGTAACTACTCGTGACTTTTATGAAGAAGTTAATTAAAATACATCACGTACACATGTACAATAAATCTATAGATCCGTGTTGAATAATAAATTATATAAATATTATATAAATATTATATAAATATTATATAATAATTATATAAATATTATATAAAAAATTATATAAATTGTGTGCAGACGACGTGTTATGACTTATTTCTTGTGACATGGATCAGAATAGAATCTAGCAAAACAATATTTTACTGCATTATTGTTTTAATAAAACGAAAAAATAATTAATTTTATTACTTTTTTACAATAACTAAATTTTATTATATTGATTTATAATATTGATTTTTTTTGTGAATGCGGAATTTGCGAGTATTCTGTACAAAGTGTCGCGCGTTTGTCTCATTGTATCTTAATTAGTTTGGTAGAGGTTTCCACAAAAGGTGCACATTGGAATTCGGAAGTGCTGTGCAAAGTATTGTCTGTACACATCTGTTTGCATCATGCATAATAAACCATTTTCTCGAATGAATACAACGAACTCTATAAGTGCAATGAATTCCAACAACTTGAGAAAAGGAAGCATTAAATTAAACGCATTAAAGTAATGAAAAGTAATTGATTAAAGAAATTAAACTAAACGCATTAAATAAATGAACAATAACGTATCAATTATTTAATTAATAATTAATTTTATAATAATTAATTTTAAGGTTTAAGAAATAAAAAATCCAAATAAATTTATTCTTACGTTATTTCGTTAAATATTTTGCAACAACAATTAATTTATTTTATATAGTGCTTGGCTCTCATTTCTTACATTTCTTACTGTTTATTGCAGAATTTATTTAATCTATATCTGTGACATGAACAATTGACAAATTTAATTATATGTATATTTTGGGATACGATAATTCACGAATATTAATTTTTAATGAACATAAAATATTTATGCTCATTAAAAATATATATCTGCCGACGATAACAGTTAGCTGGTAGTGATAATTAGCCGACAACAGAAAAAGTTTTTTTCTTTTAATTTCAAAATCAATGTGATTAAATATAATCAGGATAAATGAAAAATACGTCCAATATTGATCAGAAAAATCGATAAGCTATGCAAAATAAGTAATCAATTATTGATCAGAAAAAGCGTAGCACAAGACATCTAAAATTTAAAAAACTATTTAATTAATAAAATTTACTAATATAATTCTCGAATTCTCAATTTTAATTAATTATTTAAAAAACTGAAATTAATATTTGAAATAAAAAATCGATGAGCTATGTAAAATAAGTAATCAATTATTGATCGGAAAAAACGTAGCACAAGATATCTAAAATTTAAAGAACTATTTAATTAATAAAATTTACTAATATAATTCTCGAATTCTTAATTTTAATTAATTATTTAAAAAACTGAAATTAATATTTGAAATAAAAAATTAACGACAACAAATATTTATAGTAAAACTGAAATTGAAAAAAAAATTAAGGAATTAAAATTATTAAAATTAATTTATATCAACAATAAATAATCGTCAATCAATTGCGATAAAGTTCAGCTCATTCTTAAACGTATGATTTTATTTAAGAAACAACGCTTGCAATTAATGAAAAAAAGAGCATCCTCCCTCTTGTCATTCAAATAAAGTTAAGCAATTAAAACTAGTAACGCCGGTTGCCATTGTAGCAACTTTCGGTGCGGATTGAAAGGCCGAATTAAAATGCTAATGCGCATTAAATCGTCGACACAATCGAACGCTTATTTAAGCGGCTTAGCGGTAATCCGCCGATTCGGCGGTCGCGGTAAAGCACAAAGCTAGGAAGTTCAATCTGCAGAGGCGCCAAGGCGAAAACCTACAATTACTGATCGATAAAGGAGAAGGAGAGGGCTCCTTTTTTTCGCCACGGTAAAAGGAAGGGCTGAGTGGAGCGACAAGGGTTGGAAACTCAGATCGACACTCGCGGTTATCGGTGATTCACCGCCCTTTCTCGGGAAATGCGGATTTGCGGGGGAGACAGACACGACGGGCTGACTTTCACGGTGCTCCTTATCACCGGGACAAACTCGCTCTTGATATCGAATCAATGAGGAGTTTGAGGAAAATACCGGCAAAGTATCTAGCCGACGGCGATGATTGATACAGAAACTCTTCCGAACGAATTTTATTCTTTGCCGCGCGGAAACGCCAACTCTTCGGCTAACATTTCATCGATTAAATTATGTAAATGCACAATAGCAAGGATAACATTTTTTCTGTCGGGTACTTTTTGACGCGACATTCCACCACATCCGATTTACAGTACCGGCCAAAAATATATATCACCTTTATGTTTTTTGAGAATAACTTAATTCAAAGTGAATAACTTAATTCAAAGTGTATATATATATTTCTGTCTGATCACATGTTTTAATAGTGGATATATAGATTACTTAACAACAGACTTTTCATTAAATAATGAACACAGCAACTTAAGAAAAATTAATTAAATATATATACAGGGTAAGGCGAAAGTTCCGGAACGGCTAAATATTTCAGAAAATATTAATTTTTTGAAAAAATAGTTTAGACAGAACAAAATGGCTTTAAAAAATCTATTAGCTGATGGTATTTATTTGACCTTGGGATGATCTTGAAAAGCGCGGTCAAGGTAAAACCCAAGGGTCACCATAAAATTCTTAAATGGTAACCCCTATTTTTTATTACATATTCTTATAGCTGAGATCGAGAGCTTTCTTAATTTTACATAAACCGTAAAATATCTTGTAAAATATTCATTTTTCGATTACTTTACCTTTATACTTTTATTTACAAAATAATGAGAGGAATCAATTAGTGTAAACAAAACACATAGTTGTTTCGAAAAAAGAATATGTAATTGTTAATTGCAAATTATATATTTTTTCATCGAAACAACTATGTGTTTTCTTTACACCAATTGATTCCTCTCATTATTTTGTACATAAAAGTATCAAGGTAATCGAAAAATGAATATTTTACAAGATATTTTACGGTTTATGTAAAATTAAGAAATGATTTCAAACCTCATAACCCGGAAAGTACTTAATGAAAACTAACTTAGTATAAGTATAGTGTTTTGGAAAGCTCTCGACTTCAGCTATATGAATGTGTAATAAAAAATAGGGGTTGCCATTTAAGATTTTTATGGTGACCTTAATCGCGCTTTTCAAGATCATTCCAAGGTCAAATAATTACCATCAGCTAATAGATTCTTTTTAACCATTTTTTTTCTGTCTAAACTATTTTTTCAAAAAATTAATATTTTCCGAGATACTTAGCCGTCCGGAACTTTTGCCGTACTCTCTAAAAGTGAATCAGTGTATTATCACTGAAAAACAATAAATAGTCACTGATTACAGCAATCATAAGTACAGCACTATAAATCAGTGATATTTTATTGAAAGAATCAGTTAATAATTTTGACTGTTTCAATCAGTAATATTTCTCAATATCAGTAATATTTCTTTCGTTATTGTTAGTAATATTAAACTACAATTCATCTCTCTATCTATTTCATGTAAAATTAAAAATTTTGTTTATATTTATTAAATATTTATTATATTAAAAATTTTATTTTATTTCTATTACATGCATATTGAACTTGTTATTTTAAATAGATAACGAACAAATAATTTTTATTAAGTCGCCAGACATTTATTTGTCCGACTTACAAAGATCGATTTAATATCTGAAGCCTCTCTATTGAGATTGTATCAGAAATTAAATCGAAGTAATACTTCTAATTTTAAATGTCGCTCTTTACAAAATTTATATAATTCTTATAACTAAAATTAAGTACGAGAGAGATAGCGATTGTAGTGGTAAATAAACGAACTAGCGATTACTGGTTTTACAGTAAAATTTACTGATTTTACAGTGAATTTTATTTTAACTGACCATAATCAGATATAAGATAAAATAACAAAAAAATAAGCGTTTCCATTGAAAATCAGTAAAATACTCACTGATTCTCAGTGAAATCTTATTTTACTGTTTAAATCAGTGATATTTTCACTGATTCACTTTTAGAGAGTATATACTCTGTATACACTTTGAATTAAATTATCCTCAAAAAAAAGGTGATATATAGTATTTTTGACCGGTACTGTATATCTGATATCTTGACTCGAATGTATGTCGCTATTACGTTTCCACGGTAGCAAACTTCCGCTATCGCGTATACGTCTGTCAACAATAAAACACGCTGATTTTGATGTCTCCCTAGCGGCTCTTCCATTTACGCCCGCATGTGCATTCGCGGTCCAGCATTTCTCCCCAGAGTCTCGCGCCTTTCGAGAGAGATTCCGGTTATCGGAGAGCCACGATTGGCGATAGGTGCCAGCATCTCACTTTTCAAAGCCGACTTATATACCCGCGATTTATTTCTCGCTCGTTGTCTCCTAAAGAACTTGCTTGCTCGCTTTATCGCGTCGTCTGATGGTCGACTCGTCGATCCCGTCGGGATGCTTAATTTCTCATCCGTTGAATACGTTCTTCATCTCGCGGCTAACGATTTCTGATAACGCGGTCCAAGTCGCGGAAAGAACGAGGGAAAGTGCGACGGCCGCGCCGATAAGCGCGACCGCTTGACAAATGTTCGAAAACCAGCGCGAAAATCGATATCGGCCCCGATAAATCATTTATATCGCGTTAATATAATATTACCGTCGTAACTTTGCCGGATCGCTTTCTGATCGCCGCCGTCGCGCAAATTGCGCGATCAGTTTGATGACATATCGTAATCGCATCACGTATATTGACGTAGCCGTAAAATTTTTCACGAGATAATCCTGATTAGCGCAACCGTCATCGATATATCGGAGAGGGCGCGGAAAGGAAAATAACGAGGAAATTAAGTTACGAGTAATGCGCGTACGCGCGAATAAGAATAATAAATTATTGTCGCATTATACGATGCGGGTGCGCGATTAAAATGTACAATTTATCAAAATATTTGACGCGCGCGGACTAAAGAACAAACATTTATTATCGATCGGCCGATTTATATGTAAGCGTTAAAACATGTTTGAGAATGTTAATTTATACGAGTCGAGCACACACAAGTTTAATTTGGATTAAAACAAGCAGAATCGTTTGCTAATTTGCAAATCTATGTAAATGACAAAATTGTAATGCGCTAATAAACAAGAATATGAATGCGGTTTCCAATTCGCATTATACGGTGTCGATCGATTGAATAAAAATAATTTAATATGATATAGAAATGTATTTTATACTCACGATAGAGCTTAATGCTGCCGTCCGTTTCGCCGAGGGAATTTTTAGATATGCATTTGTAGCTGCCGTAATCGGACATCGCGACTGAACGTATCATTAGTTTCATATACACCTTGTACACGTTGTCCGAGAAGGATGCCTCGTACTTCTCCCCTGTAATTTCAAAATACTGCGATGTAGAAATGCTTCCTATGTTGTTTGTGCATAAAATTAATACGTATTGTCCCTGGTGAAATTATAAAGAAGAGTATTAAACGAGCGAAATGCTATATGCATAAAGTTTCTGATTCCACAATTTAACCGCGAAGGGTTAATAAATATGAAGCGAGGAAGGTGTTTTACGTTTTCTTTGTTGCCGTTTAAAATTGTGGAATTAATCTATGATGAGAACTGGTTTCGTTGAAACTAAACGTACACGTGAGAAAAAAAATCTGGTTGCATTAATTAGAATTCTGGTAGATTCAACCAGTATGTCTGTTGGAAAATGAACGAATCAGAATTCTTGTAGAAATTACTAATTGTAAGATGAATCTGATTAATTTATTCCTCTTAAATTTACCAAATTTTTTCATTAATAATACTAAGCTCACCAGCACCAAGTCATCTAAAATTTTTTCCATCTAATCAAAAGTCATCTCAAAAGTCTGATTAATATTCTGAATTCCAACAAGATTATTGGATAAATTCAATTCAGATTATTGAATAAATTATTTTAAATTCATTTTGTTAGAAATTAAACTGCACTGAGAAAAAAATCTGGTTGCATTAATTAGAATTCTGATAGATTTAACCAGTATGTCTATTGGAAAATGGACGAATCAGAATTCTTGTAGGAATTACCAGATGAATCTGATTAATTTCTTCCTGTTAAATTTACCAAATTTTCTGGTTAATAATACTAAACTCAACATCAACTCGTCTAAAATTTTTTCATTCTAATCTCAAAAGTCTGTTTAAGATCCTGAATTCCAACAAGATTATTAAATAAATTGAATTCAGATTATTGAATAAATTATTTTAAATTCAGTTTGTTAGAAATTAAACTGATAAACAGTGATGCAAGAAGGAGATGTAACTCAAACACACATAAAGAGCTAGCGTCCTCTTTCTGACACTACTGCTCATAAGAAAACAAAAATATACTTTGGATTTAATGTTAATACTAGTTCTTTATATACATTTCATGGCAAATATTGAATACGAATTAAGTTAAGAGTAGCAAGCAAAAAAATTAATGTGACAAGAAATTTTATAGATCCAGAAAATACTAACCAAATCCTTATAGTAAAATCTATTAAACGTTCTAGTTATAAAAAATCTTATGATAACTAGAAATTCTTGTTTGATTGAACCAAAATGCCTTCAATCATATACGTCTTGTACAATCAAACGATTTTTTTCAGTGTAGGAAAAACTGATATGACGAGTATAATATTACATATACGTATATTTAGAATCTATACAAATCGAGAAACAATTTAATATTCGCGCAAGATTTATTTCATTAAAATATCGAATAACCGTTCTGTGCTCGCATTACATTATAAACGCATCTACGTGTTATTATGTTTCAAAATATTTAAAATGGATTAATAAAAATTGTATATGCAATTATAATGTTATTTAATCGGATAATATCCTTATATTATTACATTTATGTTATTATGATGTACGCACGTGATGATGGCGCGTATATTTATTATTAAAAAAACTTGAAAGTATTACAAGCGCGCGACCCCCTCCCACGTTTTCCACCTCTCATTTTCTACCGGATCGAATATAATATAACGATATTCAAAAATGTGTTTGCCAATATCCCACGCTTCCAGTGCGCCGCCCTTTACGGTTCACTGTGCTTTGTGCTCTGTCAACTAGAAAAACTAGCATTAGGGTTTCTCACGTGAACGCATGTTACCTCTCATATTCACGCGTCAGTTTGGACTTCGAGTCCGTTTAAATCATTCCAAACGCTTTGTTTCTAATTTCGTTTTTCGTTTCTTGCAAATCAATATGAATATAAAATGTTCCGGGGTAAACACATTCTTACATAACATTGTCTTAAAATATAAAAATGATCAAATATAGTAATTCATTTGATTTGTCATACAATTTTATAATTATGATATAATTATATTATTTTGTTCAATATATAATAATAATTTATGCAGACCAATATTTCAATTATAATATATTATTATAATAATGTTTTGATATATAATATTTTAAACAGAATTATATTATATTATTTTAACCAGACTTTCCATTTCTTTAGAAAGGAAAATCTGGTTATTATTTTAACCAGACTTTCCATTGTCTTTAGAGACAAATTTATTTATATTAGAAAAAATATGTTAACTAAATTAACTATTCGTAGGAGATTTTTATATATCAAAATTTAATGTAAACATACTTATCGAGGTCCTTAAAATGCAACGAGATTTAATAATTACACAGGCCTGGGAGGTTCAGTTAGAAAGCAGAGTAAATGAATCTGATAGATTTTGTGACGCTGAAAACAAATCTGACCGCAGAATTTTCCCAACACATCAGGTTTTTGAATAATTTGTAGTTGAATGGCCCAAAAATGCTATTTTGGCCAATTTCATGAATTTATTGTGGGAGAACCAAATTTTTTGAAATATTTCTGCCAATGGTCGTATAGTGCTCGGTTTCACCTTTCAAATCCACTTTCGATTTCCGCCGCACGATTTTTTTTCGCTGAGATATATAAGTATGAAGTTATAAAAAAATTTACATAGACATCAATATGATAGATCCATCATTTTGAAATTTGAAGAGACTGACATATCAGATTGGATTGCCAAAAAAAAGTATTGTAAGTATGTTTACATTAAAGAAATATTTAATACAGTTGTTATATTTTGATAAATCTTTTTAAATTTTATTCCTTTTTATTGTGATTCTATCCGCCATATTGGATGCACCATTTTTAATTTCAAAAGGTGACAGAAGATACTTAAAAATATGTTTTTATTCTAATTTTAATTCGTAGTAAGATAGAGAGGTGACACGGTTAATTTAAAAAGCTTACTGGATTCCTGTGCATGACCGGTTTTATAACTTGTATATCTGAGCAAAAAAATCGTGCAGCGGAAATCGAAAGTGGATTTGAAAGGAGAAAGTGAGTACTATATTACGCCATTGGCAGAAATATTTCAAAAAATTTGATTTACCCACAATAAATTCATGAAATTGGCCAAAATAGTAATTTTTCTACATGTCATTCAACTACAAATTATTCAAAAACCTGACGTGCTGGAGAAATTCTGCGACCAGATTCGTTTTCAGTGTCACAAACTCTATCAGATTCATCTATTCTGCCTTTTGTAACTGACAAAAGCTCAAATTTCCCAGGCCTGTGTTATTTATCAAATTTATTAGATTCATATATTTGAATACTACAATCATCATCTTCTATTTCGGCACAAAATTGCATTTCTTAGAAAAGAGAATCTCGAGGGAATCTCACTTGACCGAAAATAAGATGGAATGTTATTATGGTGGGCGAACACGCCAACCACTCGTTAGGGAATGGTAAAGTAAAACTGGAGAATCATGCGTGATCACGTGACTAATTTAAGATACAAAGTTTATACTCGAAAATTGTGAAACTTTGCATATTCCTTTAATTATCTCTCAGCTGTTCATCTATCAATTGTTCATATTCGAATGTATCATCTCTGCCAAAGAGAAATTTTCCGTAAGAATGAAACGGTACTGGAATATAAAGCACAATATTAATACTTTGAACGAATTAAAACCAGTATTTAAATTGGAAAATGGCACACTGAGAAAAAATCTAATTGCATTAATTAGAATTCTAATAAATTCAACCAGTATGTCTGTTGGAAAATGGACGAACTAGAATTGTTGTAGGAATTACTAATTATAAGATGAATCTGATTAATTTATTTCTGTTAAATTTACCAAATTTTCTGGTTAATACTAAACTCGCCAAGTCATCTAAAATTTTTTTCATCTAATCTCAAAAGTCTGTATAATATTCTAAGTACCAACAAGATTATTGAATAAATTCAATCCAAATTATTGAATAAATTATTTTAAATTCAGTTTATTAGAAATTAAACTGAGAAAAACATCTGGTTGCATTAATTAGAATTCTGGTAAATTCAATCAGTATGTCTGTTGTAAAATGGACGAACTAGAATTGTTGTAGAAATTACCAGATGAATCTGATTAATTTCTTTCTGTTAAATTTACTAAATTTTCTGGTTAATAATATTAAACTCGCCAGCACCAAGTCTAAAATTTTTTTCCATCTAATCTCAAAAGTCTGTTTAATATTCTGAATTTCAACAAAACTATTGAATAAATTCAATCCAAATTATTGAATAAATTATTTTAAATTCAGTTTGTTAGAAATTAAACTGATAAACAGTGATGCAAGAAAAGAATGCAGCTCAAACACACACAATCAAAGAGCTAGCGTCCTCTTTCTGGCACTGTTCGTAAAAGAAAAAACATATACTTTGGATTTAATGTTAATTCTAGTGTTCTTTATATACATTTCATGGCAAATATTGAATACGAGTTAAGTTAAGAGCAAGCAAAGAAATTAATGTAACAAGAAAATTTATAGATCCAATCAGAAGATATTAAACAAATCCTTAGTAAAATCTATTAAGGATGTATTGGAGATATATTACAATCAATGAGATCGCCGTGAATTTTTAATTTAACATTCTTAATAACATTCTAAATCGTCATGAATTATTTCAAATTTTTTTACTTGCTCCTTTAAAAGTTATTAATTTCTGAATTTTGCGATTTTAACATAGGATCTTATGTAAACGTTCAAGAGACAGGTAATAAATTATTCACAAACTATAAAAAAACAAGACCAATCAGAAAATACTGACCAAATCCTTATAGTAAAATCTATTAAATGTTCCAGTTATAAAAAATCGTCTAAAGGGTCGTCTACAATGGCCGTAACATAAGGTTGTAAGGCGTAAGACTCAAGAAATGGACCAAACATAGTCGAGTATTCTCTTAATACTTGACTATGATTGGTCAATTTCTTGAGTCTTACGCCTTACAACCTTACTTATGCTACGGCCATTGTAGACGACCCTTTATCATGATAATTAGAAATTCTTGTTTGATTTAATTCTTGTTTAATAAAACGCCTTCAATCATATACATCTTGTTGATACAATCAAACGATTTTTCTCAGTGCATTAATGTTTCGATTTCTTTCGATAGAGAAAAAGTGTCGCGATAGGGGAGCTAGAGTGGAGCGGGATGAGACACGCGAATGCGGAAAGAAGTTTTGATTAACAATTCGAGGTGGCGGCGCATTCGGAAGAGAGTGAAATCTATAGGTGTAATGACCCGCGGCAAAGCGGAGAGGCGAGGTATTTTCCCAGCCGGTAGGAAAACTTACGTTTCCGAGATAGAGAAAGAGAAATGTGTACGAGGAGAGGGGGCGGAGATTCAGGAGGTGGGGGAAAAGCGGGAGGAGGAATAAGGGCTGCGAAAGGGTAGAATGCATTTATGTAGTGCCACCATTCGAGCCGCTCGCCCTCCCTCGTCCTCCCCCGCGCAAGCGGAAGAAAAACTTTCGGCCGGCTTTGAGTTTGAAAAGCAGATGAAAAAGTTTAACGACGTTGAACTACGGTGCCGGCGGCATTACTCGCGGCCTGGCCGGGGCATCCGCGAATGGATTCCGCAGGGATAAAACTGCTTTTAAACCCGAAAGTCGGCGGGATATCCCGATATTTTGTGTGTTACTCGTATCTCCGGCGCGCGCCGCCCGCCAACATATGTGGGCATGAATCACCGCCGACTTGGGGAAACTCAAACTGCCGACGTAATTTCCATCCGCGGCGATCGCTCACGCTTAATTTCGCCCGGCGCCGACGTTTCCGCGATCACGCGCCCGCGTCATCGATCACACGACACTTCGGGACTTTTGCAAACGCAATCTGGTTGTCACGTTTGACGCATGCAAAATCCGTGAAAAAGAAGACGACTCCATCGTAATAAAATCAATAGCCGCGAATGACCCGATAGAGAGTCTCGGGGTCGACAAACGGAGATCGCGAGGCGATTTCGCGAGAAAGTTAGCAACAAACGTAAATATAAATAATACAGGCCTGCAAAAAAAGGGTCAAAATTTCTTTTTAAGATGCAATAGTGATTTTTGACGTAATTTTGTGCGATGAATCCGAATCTGGCCGCCGAATTTGCGTAGCACGTCAGATTTTTGAGTTATTTATAGTTGAATAGCCCAAAAATCGCTATTTTGGCCATTTCATGAATTTATTGTGAGTAAACGAAATTTTTTGAAATATTTCTGTCAATGGCATCGTATAGTACTCACTTTCATCTTTCAAATCCACTTTCGATTACCGCCGCACGATTTTTTTCGCTCAAATATACAAGTTATAAGACTGGTCATGCATAGGGATTTAATAAGCCATTCTAAATCAACCGTGCCACCTCTCTATCTCCCTACGAATCAAAATTAAGATAAAAATATACATTTTTAAATACCTTCTGTCACCTTTTAAAATTAAAAATGGCACATCCAATATGGCGAATAGAATCACAATAAAAAGGCATAAAATTTAGAAAAATTTATCAAAATGTGTAACAACTGTATTAGACATTTCTTTACAATATTTTTTTGGCCAACCGAACCTGACATATGTCAGTCTTTTCAAATTTCAAGATCATGGATCTATCATATTGATGTCTATATAAATTTTCTTACGTCATACTTATATATCTCAGCGAAAAAAAATCGTGCAGCGGTATTCGAAAGTGGATTTGAAAGGCGAAAAGGAGTATTATACGATGCCACTGGTAGAAATATTTCCAAAAATTTGGTTTCCTCTCAATAAATTCATGAAATTGGCCAAAATAGCGAGCCATTCAATTACAAATTACTCAAAAACCTGACGTACTACGCAAATTCGGCGACCAGATTCGAATTCAGCTCACAAAATTACGTCGGAAATCACTATTGCATCTTTAAAAAAAACCTCGCAGGCCTGTGTAATTAAATTAAAAATACAAAGGCAATAACTACTGCGCCAAGTTGAACGTAGCAAAAATATATTAAATTGACTTATCAGCGTGAAGTCATAATGAATCGAATAATTGCATGGATGTAGATCGTAAATGTAAAAAAGCTAAAAATTATAATCAAATTAAAAGAATATTATTATTGCAAAAATCAGCAGACTGAAAATCGTCATCAAAAGTTACATCGAAGATTCGCATAAGTAAGAAACGCTGACAGTAATAGACAAACGCACGTTTCGAACCTTTACCGGTTCATTTTCAATGTCAAATTATAAACAATTATAGAAAAATCATAATACAAAGTCAAGCAGTAATGTCGCAGATAAACAAATAAATTCAAATGTAACCGACGCAACGTATCTCTCAACAAAACCGTTCAATTATATGTACATAATACAGATGTTATACAAAATCGATGTAACTTTTGATGACGACATTCAGTCTACTGATTTTTGCAATAATAATATTCTTTTAATTTGATTATAATTTTTACATTTACGATCTACATCCATGCAATTATTCGATTCATTACGATTTCACGCTGATAAGTCAATTTAATATATTTTTGCTACGTTCAACTTGGCGCAGTGGTTATTGCCTTTGTATTTTTAATTTAATTTTTAATTGTTATCTTCAACCACTCTTTTTATAATTTTAATAAACATAAATATTTTATGATAAAAAACTTAACATATAAATATTAAAAAGAATAATTATTTTTTTGTACTTGCAAGCTAAAGTAATAACAGTAACGCGGGATGCGTACGAAATTGCGCGAAAATAAATGAAAAGCAAATTTTATTTAATATTGCACAAAATGTACAAGAATACATTTACATAATATAAGAGGATTTATTCGCAAAAGCGCTGCAAATCTTTTGTTAAAAGCTTCCCATTAAAATTCCACAGCGCACAAAGATATTCTTGTCAAGATTTTTAATTTTAATTCATTAAGTCTCCGAAATGTAATTAACGCTGCAAAATGAAATCTCCCGAGAAAGAGACAGAGAGAAAGAGGGAGAAATTATACCTGAAACTGTCACGGGAGTACAACGATAACGCGGAAACGCGTTCCTTTAAAAGCAAACCGCACATAGTTCGGCGACGAATGCACGGGCATAAAAAATATAATGAGTTTAACACCGACAGATCTAATTTGATACACATAAATACGCGCGCGTGGAGCGGCGAAACGTTAAATATCGTGTAATTGCTAACCGTCGGGGACTCTATGTTGAAAATAAATCGGAGCTCCGACTCGGAGCGTAATGCGTGTTTGCCCACTGACAGATTATGTTTTCCAAAGGCTCTGATTTACGGCGTAATCCTCTTGTCAACGAGCTGGCGGTCTCGAATTCCCAATCACCCCACCCATCCTTGAACGACTCTAAATTTATACGATAAATTTATTGCCTCGTGTTTTCGATTAAAAAAAAAAATATTCGGAATTTTCGCAACAATTATCGAGCGCAACAGCGTTTTCTCTTAATTATTACACGATATATCGGAGAAATTGTTTAAGATAAGACTGTTTTATGCTTAATCATGAAAGTAAAAAAAAACGATTTTTATGTTTTTACATTTTCTTGGAGAATATCATATCGAAAATATTTCCTAAAAGTTTCAAATTAATCGGATGCAAATTGACAGTTATAAGTGTATGTTTTATGAAGCGCCAGAATGTATAACATTGTTTAAACATGATTATAAAGTTTCAGCTTTGATATTTTTTGAGGACTATCAAGCCAATATATAAAGATTTAAATAAACTAAAATTATATGGGCCCGGAATAGATGAGTCTGTGTAAATGAGAAAATCTGCATTTTTATTTAAAACTAAATTTGACACAAATCATAAACGCGTTTTTCTCGAAATCACTTTTTCAAAGTCGGTGAACAAGATATTTCGAAAACCGTTACACCGATTTGCTTGAAATTTTACAGGCTTCTTCCACATATAAAAACCTAATAGGTGAATGAAGGATTTTGTTTTTTAATAAATACTTTTTTTTTACTTAATAAAAAATAAATAATTTTTAAGGAAAAGAATATCTTAGTGTCAAATTAACTGCCATTTTGTCTCAAAACAATTTTTCAATTAATCCTTCGTCCATCTACTAGACAATTTCATACATTAACTATAATTTATCGAATTTTTGATATCAGACGAATCAGCTTCGAATAGCACTACTCACCGCGCAGCGTTTTTAAAAAAAACAATATCCGGGAGAATAGTTATAACTTTTACACTTTTCAATATTTTATTTAAAAAAAATATAATAACATCCTTAATATTTGTACTGTTGAATAAAAATTTATTTGTAAAAAGAAACCATTACATTTTTCAAAAAAAAATATCCAAACATCATACTTTTTTCGGTTTGCTGATTAGGCATAATCCCTTAAGGATGTATTGGCGATATATTACAATCAATGAGATCGCCGTGAATTTTTAATTTAACATTCTTAATAACATTCTAAATCGTCATGAATTATTTCAAATTTTTTTACTTGCTCCTTTAAAAATTATTAATTTTTGAATTTTGCGATTTTAGGATCTTATATAAACGTTCAAGAGACAGGTAAAAATTATTCGCAAACTATAAAAAAACAATAATAAAAATTTCATTTTGTATATTATATTCTTCATACATGTAAAAATATTCCCACAAAGTTTTCCAACGTTTTACTTGCTCGTTTTGAAATTATTATTAAAAAATAACTGTGATTATCGATTTGACGCAATATTGATGATAAAACATTGCAACATTTTCTTGAAAATTAAGACCTATTTATATTAAAGAATACTTTGAAGTATGATTTCGTGATTTAAAAAAAATTTTTGATCAATTAAAATTCGTATTCTGCCCAACTTAAATTTTTTGATACTTTGGATTAACTTTTGAGACAGACGGTCCGTCCGATACATCCTTAATTAGAATTCTGGTAGAGTCAACCAGTATGTCTGTTGGAAAATGAACGAACCAGAATTCTTGTAGGAATTACCAGATGAATCTGATTAATTTTTTCCTGTTAATCAAATTTACTGGATAATAATACTAAACTCACCAGCACGTCTAACTCTCCAAGTCGTCTAAGATTTTTTATTAACTTTTGAAACAGACGATCCGTCCAATACATCCTTAAGGTAATAGTATTTTATAATTTTAGTTAGAGGCTATAAAGGCGTTGATAGATTATGTAATGTATAAACAATAAAGATTTGCTTTCTCTTCACATATCTGAAGCATTGCCATGCTGCAACGCGTACGATATCGCGAAATGGCTACTTTCATTATATGACTCTACTACAGGGGCATAATAGAATTGTACTTTTCGCCGCGTTTTACGACTCTAGTTGCCGTCACGTGAAAACGAACGATGCGATATCTCTACGTAACCATTTCCGTCGATTGAGCTGCGTGACTGGAAACGCTCGGCAAAACTTAGAATTTGCGCTAAGTTCGCGAGCAAGAAAATTCATGAATTTCCCGACTCGCCAGATATTCTCATAAAGCTTTATAAGCACAAAGCAACGCCATTCTTCCGGGGAGGGGAATAAAAAAATTTCAATTCACGCTGATAAAACTTTTCTGCTTTACCGGAAATTTGAATGCCCAACTTTAGTCGGATTCTCACGGTGTAATTTTGAATCGCGATTTTTCTATAATCGCGGCGCATCTCACGACGGCTTCCTACGCGAATCGTATTTTCACAGACAAATGCAAACCGCATATTACTACTTTATGAATATATATTGAATTCATTTTTTGTCGCATGTATATTTTTTTATTTATTTCTATTTGAAGTAAACATCTATATACACGCATATTTATCCCAAATACAAATATAAAAAAATAAACAGATACACATCGTTTCCATCGTATTGATAAAAGGGGTAACTGCGAAACGGTTAAGAGTCTTATTGCCAAATTTTTTTCCCGCAAAAATGCATGCTCTAAATAACAATTTTGTGAAGCGAATATTCGGGGAATCGATTTGAAAATTCGCGTATGGTTTTGGGTTCACGCTATTCATCGCGTTACCCGACGAATGGTCGATTCGATGCCGAAAATCGCTGCACACATAGATGCGGCGGCGGTCCGCGCTACCGATATCTGATCGTGCGTGGGTCACGCGCGCTGAATTCGCATTAGCGGGCGGCGCATATCCGCGGAACGTTAAATCGTAAAGCATGTCGTAACTATAACACCGAAACACCGGGGGGCATGTGCGGTTGACACGGGGAATATAATGCGAGATAACTTGACAGTTAACCCATTCGTAATTCGCATGCTTTCCATCCGGGCTGCGGGTGCGGAACCTCGCCAGATAAGCCGTGAAACGCGTTCGTCGCGCCTTCGGTTTTATCGGATTTTCATTCCACTCGGATTGAAAGTCGCGCTAAGCCGCGCGGAAAACGCAGACCGATTTTTGAGTATTTTTTTACAATTATACACTGAGAAAAATCATTTGATTGTACCAAGACGTAGATGATTGAAGGCATTTTGGTTAAATCAAACAAGAATTTCTAGTTATCATGATAAGACTCGATTTTTTATAACTAAAACGTTTAACAGATTTCACTATAAGGATTTGATTAGTATTTTCTGATTGGATCTAGAAAATTTCATGTTACATTAATTTCTTTGCTTGCCGTTCTTAACTTAATCCGTATTCAATATTTGCCATGAAATGTATATAAAGAACTAGTATTAACATTAAATCCAAAGTATCTATTTTTTTTCTTACGAGCAGTAGTGCCAGAAAGAGCTAGCTCTCGGATTGTATGTGTTTGAGCTGCATCCTCTTCTTGCATCTTTGTTTATCGATTTAATTTCTAACAAACTGAATTTCAAATAATTTATTCAATAATCTGGATTGAATTTATCCAATAATCGTGTTGCAATTCAGAATATTAAACAAACTTTTGAGATTAGATGAAAAAAATTTTAGACGACTCGGTGCTGGAGAGTTTAGTATTATTAACCAGAAAATTTGGTAAATTTGGTAAACAGGAAGAAATTAATCAGATTCATCTCGTAATTCCTACAAGAATTCTGGTTCGTCCATTTTTCAACAGACATACTGGTTGACTCTACCAGAATTCTAATTAAGGATGTATCTGTCTCAAAAGTTAATCCAAAGTATCAAAAAATTAAAGTTGGGCAGAATACGAATTATAATTGATCAAAAATTTTTTTAAAATCAGGAAATCATACTTCAAAGTATTCTTTAATATAAATAGGTCTTAATTTCGAAGAAAATGTTGCCACGTTTTATCATCAATATTGCGTCAAACCGATAATCACAGTTATTTTTTAATAATAATTTCAAAATGAGCAAGTAAATCGTTTTCAAACTTTGTGGGAACATTTTTACATGTATGAAGAATATAATATTACAAAATGAAATTTTTATCATTGTTTCTTTATAGTTTGTGAATAATTTATTACCTGTCTCTTGAATATTTACATAAGATCCTATGTTAAAATCGCAAAATTCAAAAATTAATAACTTTTAAAGGAGCAAGTAAAAAAATTTGAAATAATTCATGACGATTTAGAATGTTATTAAGAATATTAAATTAAAAATTCACGACGATCTCATTGATTGTAATATATCTCCAATACATCCTTAATGCAACCATATTTTTTCTCAGTGATACAATCGCTACTCACGCATGGTCGTGGAAATTCCTTCGTAGCCTGAAATTATGATTAAAATTTTAACTTCCGACTTACTTTTACCTTCCGACCACGAGTTATCCACAATGATTACAAAAGACTTGAGACTCGCCTAATTGCAACTGTCATCAAAGTGCATTCTATTCTCCAGAGGAGGGGTTCAGGTCAGCTTAATCGTCAGCGATATCGCCGTCATGTGTTAAAAAGCGTTCATCGTTTGTATCGTCGCTCCGCGATAAAAGGTGACATATCCATAAGTCACATCCGCGATCGTTGTTAACGTGGTTTATATAGGTTCAGATTCCGTCATGCAGATAAGCGAGGGCCATTCGGCCGCGCGACAGAAAGCCGGCGATTTCATTCCCCAAAAACCAGCCTGTGAAATAAAAATCTGGGACGCCCGGACAAACAAAGATTAATCTTCCCTCCCGCCGTCTCCCCTCTTCCCCCCTACCCCCCTTCCACCCCCACCCACCCCCCCTCGGCGTCGCAAATGGAAATCGTACCGGGCCATCGATCACCCGGTAGCAAAACGCCAGCGAGGGCCGCGTGTCAGGAGCTGCAGGTGCGCCGGCAGAAGCGATCCGAAATTAACCTAATTAGCCGCACGATTAGCAGCTGCAGACGCGGGCGTCCGCGCCATCGCCGTCGCCGTCGCCCGTTCTTACTCCCGCATATCCCGCCAACGAGGAACGGAATTCGGCCGCGTGCATTAATGGATCCGAAGGCACATTACTCCGTTACGCTCGCTATCCGACGCGAGCGGCAGCCGTGTCATGTCTAATTATCCGAAATAATTATGCGTGTACCGCCCAAGCGCGCCGCTTTTCGGTAAAGCGCCGCCACCGATGCATCGTGCATTGTCAGATCCGATTTGCCGCGTCTCACTTGCCATAGACGGCTCTGTGTGTGTGTGTGTGTGTGTGTGAGAGTGTCTGCGGGCGATGCAAACATTGTTTCCCGCCTCCGACCAAAAATTGTTCATTGATGATTCCATTGTTCCGTACTTTGCATAAGTGGATCATCGGTCTTTCGAATGGAATCGATTATAATGTATTATTACTGATAAGTAATGCTCTCAAAAAGTGAATCAGTGTATTATCATTGAAAAACATTAAATAGTCACTGATTACAGCAGTTATTAAGTACAGCATTGTAAATCAGTGATATTTTATTGAAAGAATCAGTTAATAATTTTGACTGTTTCAATCAGTAATATTTCTTTCGTTATTGTCAGTAATATTAAACTATAATTCATTTCTCTATCTATTTCATATAAAATTAAAAATTTTATTTATATTTACTAAATATTTATTATATTAAAAATTTTATTTTATTTATATTACATGCATATTGAACTTGTTATTTTAAGTGGATGACGAACAAATAATTTTTATTAAGTCGCCAGACATTTATTTGTCCGACTTACAAAGATCGATTTAATATCTGAAGTCTCTCTATTGAGATTGTATCAGAAATTAAATCGAAGTAATATTACTTCTAATTTTAAATGTCGCTCTTTTGCAAAATTTATATAATTCTTATAACTAAAATTAAATACGAGAGAGATAGTAGCGATTGTAACGGTAAATGAACGAATTAGCGATTACTGGTTTTACAGTAAAATTTACTGATTTTACAGTGAATTTTATTTTAACTGACCATAATCAGTGATATATAAAATGCAATAACAAAAAAATAAGCGTTTCCATTAAAAATCAGTAAAATACTCACTGATTCTCATTGAAATATTATTTTACTGTTTAAATTAGTGATATTTTCGCTGATTCACTTTTAGAGAGTGGATTCAGTTATAAATATAGCGTTAAATCTCATGAAGGAAAATCCATTAGCGATGGCGATTGACTCTTTGAAATCTTATTGTCTTTTCTTCAGGAATAATCAGGGGAACATAAGACGAAGGAACAAAGTGTGTTTTCACTAAAGGCTTGTAAAATACTCACTGATCTTCGGTAAAATCTCGTCACTATTTTAATCGACATGACATTTTCACTGATTTATTTTAAGACTTCGGAGAGAGAAATATTCAATGCTCGTTAAAATCACTTTGCAGCTATCTCTTTCAGAGAAGATATCGAAGGCAAATCGTTCATTAGAATATTGACCGTTCATTAGAATATAAACCGAAATAATATATATTTCTTTTCTTCTTGAATAATTTCCAAAGTATTTTAAAAAAACAAAATTCAGACTCTTTTTATCTCCTGTGTTTGGCAAATAACTCTATCAGGTGTTAACCGCTTATAGCGGCCTTTTACATGGGCATAAATGGATTCGATTAGCAAGCCGGACTATGTATTGCCGGCCAGTAAAGTATGGTTAAATATGTCGCTGAAGTGGAGTTCGATTACCATTCGTTAAATTATGGCACGTTGCACGTGTGGAAGTGGCAATCTATAGACCAATTGTTATTGCTGCTACTGTCGCAATTATTATCGCCGATGTTAAAAGAGTTGCCATTGTCATAGATCGAATTAATGTCGCCATTGCTGGCAGACGCTCTGCAATTACCGTTGCACGTATAATTCCGGTCGATTCGGGAGTTCGTTTCTATTTCGAATGATATCCACATGAAAACTTTCAAAGTTCGAAGCAATAATAATATAAATTTATATAAAATTTTATTACAATTTTTAAATTTTTATTACAATTTTTTAAAAATCAATATATTACAAGTAAAAAATAAATATAATACAGCAATAATATTGCTTATAAATATAATAATAATAAATATAATAATAAATAATAATAATAAAAAATAATAAATATAATATAGAAATATTATTGCTATATTATATTTATTATTTTTTATTATTATTATTTATTATTATATTTATTATTATTATATTTATAAGCAATATTATTGCTGTATTATATTTATTTTTTACTTGTAATATATTGATTTTTAAAAAATTGTAATAAAAATTTAAAAATTGTAATAAAATTTTAATACACGCGAATTCTTATTTCTTTAATGAATAATGCATTTTTATCGAGATAAGTTGCTTCGTATAAACATAACGTACCGTTTGCTATAATGACGTTCTCTCGTGTCCAATAATTGATGGATTTGGGGAATGCCTCGGAATGACACTCTAACGTCATTTGCTGTCCCTCTTGAGCACCTACTAATTGATTCTGGATCCAAATCATTGGAGTAACTGTTAACATTAAGACACACGTTAAAGAAGAATAATACAGTTGTTTTTACATATTATATTAAGCATTTATTTTATATTAAATTAGTGCAAACGTACTAATGTATTAAAATGTTATAAAACATTCTTGAGTGAATTACTTACAATGTACAACAAGCATAATTCTCTTGCTGACTGTTGGCGGTACGCCATTAGACGCAATACAAAGATACGCTCCCATTTGCAACCTATTCACCTTCGTAATATTGAAGACCGGCCCTTCAATACTGGCAACTGTGGCATATAATTAATCATTAAATCATTTATTCATAAAGTCAGTACATATAGTCATATTATAATATTAATATTAATATTAATTAATATTAATATTATTATAATATTAATTAGAACTTTTACGAAAGAGATATTACATGCATCATATATTATTATATTTAAATTAAATATTATAAAATATTATAATATCTCTTCACGGTTATAAAATAGATTTATTTCCACTCTCTAAAAGTGAATCAGTGAAAATATCACTAATTTAAACAGTAAAATAAGGTTTCACTGAGAATCAGTGAGTATTTTACTGATCTTCAGTAGAAACGCTTATTTTTTTGTTATTTTATTTTATATCTCACTGATTATGGTCAGTTAAAATAAAATTCACTGTAAAATCAGTAAATTTTACTGTAAAACCAGTAATCGCTAGTTCATTCATTTACCGCTACAACCGCTATCTTTCTCATATTTAATTTTAGTTATAAGAATTATATAAATTTTGCAAAGAGCGACATTTAAAATTAGAAGTATTACTTCGATTTAATTTCTGATACAATCTCAATAGAGAGGCTTCAGATATTAAATCGATCTTTGTAAGTCGGACAAATAAATGTCTGGCAACTCAATAAAAATTATTTGTCCGTTATCTATTTAAAATAAAAAGTTCAATATGCATGTAATATAAATAAAATAAAATTTTTAATATAATAAATATTTAGTAAATATAAACAAATTTTTAATTTTACATGAAATAGATAGAGAGATGAAGTATGATGTAGTTTAATTACTGACAATAACGAAAGAAATATTACTGATTTGAGAAATATTACTGAGTGAAACAGTCAAAATTATTAACTGATTCTTTCAATAAAATATCACTGATTTACAGTGCTGTATTTATAACTGCTGTAATCAGTGACTATTTACTGTTTTTCAGTGATAATACATTGATTCACTTTTAAAGAGCAGTCTTGATGATTTATTTGTGTATCTATAAATTGCATTTGGAGTCTAAGTCGCGCGAATCTCGGAACATAAATTCAATGTACCAGCAAGAAATTTTCATCAATTTCGACAAAAACTCCGCAATCAGGATTCGAATTAATATACGTCGCCTGCACGTGGGATTGTATTTCTCTGCGTTACCGATACTAATCACCGCGCCATTGTTTTTATTCCGTAGTCTAATCTCCGTTAACATTGAACGTCTCGTACAAGTTATTCGCAAAACCCGTCTTGCACCCTAGGCGGTGAAACACTTGTCCGTGATTTCTTGCTAGTGTATGTCTTACTCGAATTCTCAGTTGCGAATATTACGGGTGTATGTACTTGGTAGCGTACCAAGTAACTCTTAACTCTATTATGCTCTCTTACGCGATAAGATATACATTTACGGTGCAATTAGAACAATTGAAACTTTATGTATCTTTTCAAGTACGCCCACTTTATATTCATTTTACGGGTACAATTTATAATTGTATCAAACAATATTGCTCAATAATCGCGAAATAAATTCAATTCAAGTCTTTTCTCTAACAACAGTCTATGCCAATGTTGCATAGCGATAAATTTAGTGCTTTTTTCGACCATATAAAACGTATAACTGTGTTTATTAATATCAAACATTTTATTCGTAGTTTAGTAGCTCGCATGTAAACGTGAAATAATAAGAGAACACGTGTCATGTAAAATCCAGGAAAATTCGTAAATCGCAAAGCTAACGTATGTAGATTAGAGAGTGGCACGCGAGGCGCAAAATGTCCGCCATAAAATTTGGAACTTAAGGAATACCACCGCGCCTGGGAGACGTCACGCCTTGTACTGCAACTCGTCCACTTGCATTTCTTAAGTTTTAAGACGAATACGAGGGTTCTCCGTTACGGTTGCAGCCTTGGCACTGAACACATCCGTGGCTTAAAACTCGCTTGTTATTCTTAACTTTCATGTTCTTACGCTTCATGTCTAGCTGGTGCGAAATATATCTAGATAAACTGTCGCACTAAATCTTCAAAAAGTTGTACGTCCCTGTTTCAAACGATATTTACCATCTACGAGCTACACCCTCTAAAAGTGTATCAGTGAAAATATCATTAATTTAAACAGTAAAATAAGATTTCACTGAGAATCAGTGAGTATTTTACTGATCTTCGCGTGAAAACGCTTATTTTTTTGTTATTTTATCTTATATCTGATTATGGTCAGTTAAAATAAAATTCACTGTAAAATCAATAAATTTTATTGTAAAACCAGTAATCGCTAGTTCATTCATTTACCGCTACGATCGCTATCTCTCTCGTATTTAATTTTAGTTATAAGAATTATATAAATTTTGCGAAGAGCGACATTTAAAATTAGAAGTATTACTTCGATTTAATTTCTGATACAATCTCAATAGAGAGGCTTCAGATATTAAATTGATATTTATAAGTCGGACAAATAAATGTCTGGCGACTTGATAAAAATTATTTGTTCGTTATCTATTTAAAATAACAAGTTCAATATGCATATAATATAAATAAAATAAAATTTTTAATATAATAAATATTTAGTAAATATAAATAAAATTTTTAATTTTACATGAAATAGATAGAGAGATGAATTATAGTTTAATATTATTGACAATAGCGAAAGGAATATTACTGATTTTGAGAAATATTACTGATTGAAACAGTTAAAATTATTAACTGATTCTTTCAATAAAATATCACTGATTTACAGTGCTGTACTTATCGCTATCTCTCTCGTATGTAATTTTAGTTATAAGAATTATATAAATTTTGCAAAGAGCGACATTTAAAATTAGAAGTATTACTTCGATTTAATTTCTGATACAATCTCAATAGAGAGGCTCAGATATTAAATTGATATTTATAAGTCGGACAAATAAATGTCTGGCGATTTAATAAAAATTATTTGTTCGTTATCTATTTAAAATAACAAGTTCAATATGCATATAATATAAATAAAATAAAATTTTTAATATAATAAATATTTAGTAAATATAAATAAAATTTTTAATTTTATATGAAATAGATAGAGAGATGAATTATAGTTTAATATTATTGACAATAGCGAAAGGAATATTACTGATATTGAGAAATATTACTGATTGAAACAGTCAAAATTATTAACTGATTCTTTCAATAAAATATCACTGATTTACAGTGCTGTACTTATAACTGCTGTAATCAGTGATTATTGTTTTTCAGTGATAATACACTGATTCGCTTTTAGAGAGCAAGATGCAGAAACATTAATTCTACAGCGAAGCGTGTTTATTTTAACACTAGAAGCCAAAAGCGTGATGTATCCAGAGAAAATGAATTTTCTAGTCGTTGAGGAGCGAATACTTCGTCGGCTCCATCGTTTAATCTTCGTGTAAGGTGATTTATGTTATTGAAATGCTTGCTGACTCAGCCTGAAATCACTTGCATACGAGATAAGCTGTTAACTAGCGGTCGGGTTGTGCAGGCTCTTTAGTTAATTAGTTGCGAGTGCCGATTTATACGCGAGCGTTCCTGCTGGTAAAGAAAAAAAAAAGGAGGGACGAAACGATAACGCCGACTACATTTAATAGACTTTACATTTCACATTTTCCATGTACCAGATTTTCAAATTAAGCTAACGCAGCTTTTTCGACTAATGAAGTAATTAAATCGGCCACAGTTTACCGTTCACTGTTGAATGTATTTCGCGACTTCCGCTACCTGCGCTACTTTAGTCCGGGGAATTACTCCGGAAGATATAAATTGTTACCTTCGGTAACATAAAATCGATTATACAGTCATAATATCCATGTAAATAGATGTCTAACGGTATTACGATAGTGGGCAATAATTCAGAGAATAATCTATAATGAATACACATGCGAATTAAATTTCTCGTAACTCGTGCTCTCTAAAAGTGAATCAGTGAAAATATCACTAATTTAAACAGTAAAATAAGATTTCAGTGAGAATCAGTGAGTATTTTACTGATCTTCAGTGGAAACGCTTATTTTTTTGTTTTTTTTTTATCCTATATCTCACTGATTATGATCAGTTAAAATAAAATTCACTGTAAAATCAGTAAATTTTACTGTAAAACCAGTAATCGCTAGTTCGTTCATTTACCGCTACAACCGCTATCTCTCTCGTATTTAATTTTTATAAGTTATAAGAATTTTATAAGATTTTTATAAGTTATAAGAATTATATAAATTTTGCAAAGAGCGACATTTAAAATTAAAAGTATTACTTCGATTTAATTTCTGATGCAATCTCAATAGAGAGGCTTCAGATATTAAATTGATATTTATAAGTCGGACAAATAAATGTCTGGCGACTTAATGAAAATTATTTATTCGTTATTTATTTAAAATAACAAGTTCAATAGGCATGTAATATAAATAAAATAAAATTTTTAATAAATATTTTTTAATAAATATTTAGTAAATATAAACAAAATTTTTAATTTTACATAAAATAGATAAAGAGATGAATTATAGTTTAATTACTGACAATAACGAAAGGAATATTACTGATATATAGAGAAATATTACTGATTGAAACAGTCAAAATTATTAACTGATTCTTTCAATAAAATATCACACTGATTTACAGTGCTTATAACTGCTGTAATCAGTGACTATTTACTGTTTTTCAGTGATAATACACTGAATCACTTTTAGAGAGTGATATATCGTTGAAGCTGTTTTCCCCAGGGACAGTTTCGCAAACTTATTTCGTCATCGATAATCTCTGTTTCGAAAATCTCACAGACTGTAAATATTTATCGATACATAAATTACACGAAAGTATACGTATGCCGAGATAGTCCGATGATTCTGGCCAACTTTGGACGAAGCTAGAAAAGTGCAGACTGGAAATCCTATTGCGTTCGGACGGTACAAAGGTCCCCGAAACTTCGCACTACCTCGCAACCGGCGAAACTTTATTTTCCCACTAGTATTTGCGGACAGTTTCCGGCAAATAGGTTTGGCGGTTTATCCGGGGGTTTTGTCCACGCATACATGAACGAGAACAGAGTGTCCGTGATACACGAATGCGTGAGGGGTAGGGGGAGGGGGGAGGGGGGCGCGAAAGGAGCGAACGTTCACTCATGGGCGAAAAAGGTCGCCGAGAAGAACAAAAAGAGTTCGCGAGTGAAAAAGAATAGCAAAATGCGAGAAGTTGAAGCGCGTCGAGAAGGGTGGATTGTCGTGACTGTTCGTGATTGCCGTGAGAAAAAGAATAGGATAAAAGAAGGGACTTTCAGGAGTAAAAAAGGGTCGTGGAAATCGCGAGGCGAAGCCTGTAGGATGGAAAAGTATGCGAGAAGGAGAGGAAAGAATCCGTTAATTAAAGTATGGAGCACCAGAAACAATACCTGAACTGGTAAAGAAGTTAAAGCACGAGGGAAAGGGGAACCAAAATAAGACAGACGCGAGGATATTTGCGAACTAAAGAGGAACCGGGCACACGTTAAAGGTATCTCTGAAAAATCGAGAGGAAGAGAGAATACTGACTTTCGTTTAAGAAAATAAAAATGAAAGAGGATGGGGGCGTTCAAGTATAGAGTAAAGATTGAAATGGAAATAAACCGAGTACGCTGTAGACGTCCAACAGTTTTCATGGTCGCGAAAGAAGCGTACATGTTCGCAAGTTAAACAAAAAGATAGAAGAAACTCGCGAAGGAGAAACTTACTGCGTATTGACTAAAAAATCGAGAAAGTTAAAGAAGAGAAAAACCACATGTAAACAAAAAGATTATCATGATATTGAAAATGACTCTGGATCCTCGTGGAGGGAAGTCGAAAAGGAAATAAATGTGAATCAAACGAATAAATATTGACTTGTAAAATATGAGGTAAAGAAAAATCAAGAGAGAGAGAGAGAGAGAGAGAAAAGAAAATGTGGAATATTAAATAATATGATATAAACTTTCTCTCTAATAATAAACGTTACAATGGAAACAGTGTCAGATAAATGAAAACATAATAAATTTCTATAGCGGATCATTTAAAATGGTTGGCAGATGATGTTTAATGAAGCGCATGAATAAACTGCACGCGTAGCGGAATAAATGTTTTCTGTCAGCAAAACGACATTATGCAAAACGACGGTTCAATAATTTTCGGCGATAATAGAGATGATAAATAGATATTGTATCCACGTCAGCGAATCATTATGACACGCGGTGTATTTAAATGACATTAGTACGAATCTAAAACAGAATGAAAAATCGCTCATATTATTTGACAAATAATGTGAATAATAACGAGTTAATATTAACAATTATTAATAAGAGCATATAAATGGATACAAACGGCTGCGAGCTTTTTAGCGTAAAATCCATCTATATCTACATTCAAACTGAATTTCTCTTATGCTAGTGTATTCTTGGTAAATAGACGGAAACTAATATTTGTATGAGACGAATATTTCAACCGGTTAATTTAAAAAGAAAAATAAATGATATCGTTAAAAACACATACATTTATTCTTGCAAAAACAGGGTCAAACTGTAAAAAAAGAGGGGGCAAAATGGGGCAAAAGAATCGTCGTTTACTCTTATAAATTATCGCCGGGCTCCCTGCGCGGGGACAGGTGCATAAAATGCGCACAAAGGGGAGCAAATATTTAACGGAACTGCATAGAGAGGCGGAACAGCTCAATAAGTTTGAAAGACAAAAGGATGATAAATTGTTATTGTACCCGTGGAATAAAGTCGCCGCGTTGTTCGAACAGGTGCGAACGAGGAAGCTCGATTTTCCTTGACGTTATTGTGCGAGACGCATAAGGGCTGAAACGCATATTTCACTTTGACGTCACCGACACGGTCGCATCGGCAGCTTCGAATGCAATTGCATCACGCAACGTAGTCGGGTGAATAAAGTCCGAGAGGCGGAATGATAAATCGTCGTTTCCCCGCGTTGAGTGAATCCGGTGTTTCAGCTGTGCGCGAGCGGGCGAGGTCGCTTTTCCTATGAACGCCGCGGCGATTTTCAAGATGAGCGATGCGAATAAAATAAGTACGTCTATAAAGGGTGTCCCATTTTAATGTCCCACCCCAAATAACTTTCTTATTTTTGATTTTAGAAAAAGATGTTTCAGACAAAAGTTGTATGGTTTCTAGGGGGACATAAGATGGTGCCATTAGTTTGACCTCGAAGAGTCACATGAAGGTTACGGGAAGGTCATTTTGAATTTTTTAAACGGAACACCCTATATGTTTTTGCATATTCTTGTAGCTTATCTCGAGAGCTTTCCAAAACACTATAAATAAACATTTTTTCATCAAGTACTTTTTGAGTTATGAGGTTTGAAATCATTTCTTAATTTTACATAAACCATAAAATATCTTGTAAAATATTTTTCGATTATCTTACCTTAATACTTTTATGTATAAAATAATGAAAGGAATCGATTGGTGTAAAGGAAAAACATAGTTATTTTTAAGAAAAATATGTAATTATTAATTGCAAATTAAATATTTTTTTTTAAAACAACTATGTGTTTTCTTTACACCGATTGATTCCTCTCATTACTTTGTACATAAAAGTATTAAGGTAAGATAATCAAAAAATATTGTACAAGATATTTTATGGTTTATGTAAAATTAAGAAATGATTTCAAGCCTCATAACTCAAAAAGTACTTGATGAAAAAAATGTTTATTTATAGTATTTTGGAAAGCTCTCGAGATAAGCTACAAGAATATGCAAAAATATATAAGGTGTTCCATTTAAGAAATTCAAAATGACCTTCACGTAACCTTCATATGACTCTTCAAGGTCAAACTAATGGCACCATCTTATGTCCCCCTAGAAACTATACAACTTTTGTCTGAAACATCTTTTTCTAAAATTAAAAATAAGAAAGTTATTTGTGGTGAAACGTTAAAATGGGACACCCTGTATAGGAATAGTCGGCGGGGAATTTTCGCGCCACCTGACGCTTTACGTTGCGCAAATTATGGAAAATGGTCTGTAACGCCGAGGAATTGGACGAATATCGCGATCAATCGAACGGTTAAACTGGAAATTGCGGGAGCCGCGCAAATCACTGTCTGTTTTATCCGCGAAAATTGAATAAATGTCCCTTAAGAGAAATATCATTTTATGAGAGAATGGACAAAGAACGTATTCGAAAGGATATCATTATAAATACATTGACGTACAAAGCCACTTTGCTACAAAGAACCCAAAAGACAACGTCGCTAAGTTATTCCAGTAAACCATTAAGCTCTCTTTGTACATATAAAAGACAGCCTGTAAGTAGTTTACCTTCTTGACTGTTTCCTAGAATAATCAACTCGCCGTCCTCCCTTCTCCAGGTGATGTTTGGCGTCGGTGACCCTGTTGCTTCGCAACGCAGCGAAACGTTGCTACCCTCCCTTACCACCATGTCTGTACTCGTGGGATAATCCAAAATATCTGGCGGGACTGTCGAGCAAAAATTATTATTACGATTAGTTACAATTTTCATACATTTATTTGCTCGGAAGAAGAAAAATAATTTTGTAAAAATAATCGCGTAAAAATAATTTTGTAAAAATAATATAATAAATGGTAACGGTAGGGAAAAGGCACAAACGACGCGGAAGAATCAAGCAATATGCAAAAGGCAATACAGAGAAATCGATTGTCGATTTCTATTTCACGAGATACCGCGAATTCTCGATATTGTTCGGCGGTTTAAAGGTAACATATATACATGCGCCGCGGTTTCGAAAGCAATACCCAGAAGCGTACTTGATTCCGCCAGTCGTGTGCTCTACTCTCGAGCTCTACCTTCGAAATTGAACGCAAAAATTTTGCGGAAAATAAAGATTTTTTTCATCGAAACAAGGGCAGAGCAGACCTTCCGGAGTTTTGTTTTATCGCGGTATTAATTCGGAGCGCGAGGCACAACCTGCGGACGAACCTACAACCTCCAAATAACCAATCTGACTCTTCATCGGGTCAGTGTTTATCTGGCACATATAGTTCCCTCGGTCGTTCTCACGGACATCACGTATATGCAACAGCCATGTTTTGTGCTCGCTGTGCGTGACACCGATTCTGTGATTCTTCGTTATCACATGATTGGCTATCGTCAGGATGGTTTGCGTGTCCACCCGCAGCCATGCCACCTGAAACAGAAAGCCGGTATGCAGCTTCAATCGTCTGGAACCCATCCATCACCGGCGGCCTTTTGTTTTCCGACCGGTGTCATGTGACACCACGAAAACGCGTGTAATCCGTTACGCTACTATGGGGCAATTACAATTTTTCCATGCTGAAAAATCTTTCGAATCGTGAAAATTCATTTATCCTCTTTACTTTCGTAACGTTTATCTTTCTTCTCCGAATTTATAATGGAACGTATAGTTTAAGGATGTATCGGACGGATCGTCTGTTTCAAAAGTTAATCCAAAGTATCAAAAAATTAAAGTTGGACAGAATACGAATTCTAATTGATCAAAAATTTTTTTAAAATCACGAAATCATACTTCAAAGTATTCTTTAATATAAATAGGTCTTAATTTCTCCAAGAAAATGTTGCCACGTTTTATCATCAATATTGCGTCAAACCGATAATCACAGTTATGTTTTAATAATAATTTCAAAACGAGCAAGTAAATCGTTTGAAAACTTTGTGGAAACATTTTTACATGTATGAAGAATATAATATTACAAAATGAAATTTTTGTCATTGTTTTTTTTATAGTTTGTGAATAATTTATTACCTGTCTCTTGAACGTTTACATAAGATCCTATGTTAAAATCGCAAAATTCAAAAATTAATAACTTTTAAAGGAGCAAATAAAAAAATTTGAAATAATTCATGACGATTTAGACTGTTATTAAGAATCTTAAATTAAAAATTCACGGCAATCTCATTGATTGTAATATATCTCCAATACATCCTTAATAGATTTTACTATAAGGATTTGATTAGTATCTTCTGGTTGGATCTATAAATTTTCTTGTTACATTAATTTCTTTGCTTGCCACTAGGCCACTCTTAACTTAACTCGTACTCAATATTTGCCATGAAATGTATATAAATAACTAGTATTAACATTAAATTCAAAGCATATTTTTTTTCTCTTACGAGCAACAATGCCAGAAAGAGGACGCTAGCTCTCTGATTGTGTGTGTTTGAGCTGCATCCTCTTCTTGCATCACTGTTTAACAGTTTAATTTCTAACAAACTGAACTTAAAATAATTTATTTAATAATCTTGATTGATTTTATGCAATAATCGTGTTGGAATTCAGAATATTAAACAGACTTTTGAGATTAGATAGGAAAAAATTTTAGACGACTTGGTGCTGGTGAGTTTAGTATTATTATCCAGCAAATTTGATAAAATTAACAGGAAAAAATTAATCGGATTCATCTGGTAATTCCTACAAGAATTCTGGTTCGTCCATTTTCCAACAGACATACTGGTTGACTCTACCAGAATTCTAATTAAGGATGTATCGAACGGACCGTCTGTCTCAAAAGTTAATCCAAAGTATCAAAAAATTTAAGTTGGGCAGAATACGAATTCAAATTGATCAAAAATTTTTTAAAAATCACGAAATCATACTTCAAAGTATTCTTTAATATAAATAGGTCTTAATTTTCAAGAAAATGTTGCCACGTTTTATAATCAATATTGCGTCAAATCGATAATCACAGTTATTTTTTAATAATAATTTCAAAACGAGCAAGTAAATCAATTTCAAACTTTGTGGAAACATTTTTACATGTATGAAGAATATAATATTACAAAATGAAATTTTTATCATTGTTTTTTTATAGTTTGTGAATAATTTATTACCTGTCTCTTGAACGTTTACATAAGATCCTATGTTAAAATCGCAAAATTCAAAAATTAATAACTTTTAAAGGAACAAGTAAAAAAATTTGAAATAATTCATGACGATTTAGAATGTTATTAAGAATGTTAATTAAGAAATTCACGGCGATCTCATTGATTGTAATATATCTCCAATACATCCTTAAATCAGAATGCAATTAAAATTTTAAAAAATGTTTGCTCGAGGTAAAGATTAGCTTCATCTATTTATGCTAAATATCGGTTTAAAGTCCTCTTACACTCTGATAACTGTATATAATATATGTAAATGCGCAATTTACCGAGTAATAGGGCAAACGAGAAGGAAACGGGAGGAGAAAGGAGACCCTTGCTAGAAACTAGGACGGGAATGCAAACGTCAAGAAATGATAGGATTTTAAAATTTGATTATTCATACGTGTGTTTCAGGGAGGATAATAAAATACATTTTGATCCAATAAAGTAGGATCAACTAATGTGGTAGTGTGGAAATCGGCTACTCTATCTACAAACCGTAGTCGGACATTGTTACCATTCAAACGTTTCTGCATAGCCGGTTATTGTGAAGCGTACGACAATCGGTAAATGCGGCTTTGTTGGCATTGAATTGCGGACCCAGCAGGCTTAGAAGCTACCTATTGATGGATGACGTAATGACTTTAATGACAAAGCGTCATTGGATCCTCAAATCCAACGAGTTTCCATCGGATGAGTCCTACCATCAAGCACTTTGTCGACCTACAATTGCACGTGCATTTTGCATTAAGCTAGAATTGTCGTATGTACAAAGACGATTCAGCATGTGTTGCATTTATTTAGATAACAGTGTTTGATTCTATTCTAAATAGAGAGAGGGTATTTTATTTTTTTTCTGTATTTTTTATATATAAATTTGAATATTTTTACAAATATATATTGATACAAGAGGTACTTCAAGTTTTTCAACAGAAACATAAAAGAGAATCAGAAAAATTTTATAGTTAGTTAATAAAACACGACGAGTTTGGGATATAAAATGTCCAAGTGTTCCATAAGTATATCGTACAATCTGCAAACTTACGCTTGGCGTCTTGCCACCGATCAGAATTTATGTCAGCTGTTCGAGAAGGGTATCGAGAGGAACAAAACAACGTATGTTTGATAGAAGAGCAATAAATTTTCTACGTAAAAGTGCAAAGAGAATCATTGGAAGGAAATCGTGAAAAACGCGACAGAGAAAAACCTTTTCTCGTTAAAACTGACTAGGACTTTATATATGTATACACAACGATTACACAGGCCTGCAAAAAAGGGGATCAAAATTTCTTTTTAAGATGCAATAGTGATTTTTGACGTAATTTTGTGCGCTGAATCGGAATCTGGCCGCCGAATTTGCGTAGCACGTCAGGTTTTTGAGTTATTTGTAATTGAATAGCCCAAAAATCGCTATTTTGGCCAATTTCATGAATTTATTGTGAGTAAACGAAATTTTTTGAAATATTTCTGTCAATGGCATCGTATAGTACTCACTTTCATCTTTCGAATCCACTTTCGATTACCCTCCCCCGCCGCACGATTTTTTTTCGCTCAAATATACAAGTTATAAGACTGGTCATGCATAGGGATTTAATAAGCCATTCTAAATCAACCGTGCCACCTCTCTATCTCCCTACGAATCAAAATTAAAATAAAAATATACATTTTTAAATACCTTCTGTCACCTTTTAAAATTAAAAATGGCACATCCAATATGGCGAATAGAATCACAATAAAAAGGCATAAAATTTAGAAAAATTTATCAAAATATGTAACAACTGTATTAGACATTTCTTTATAATATTTTTTTGGCCAACCGAACCTGACATATGTCAGTCTTTTCAAATTTCAAGATCATGGATCTACCATACTGATGTCTATATAAATTTTCTTTAACATAAATTTTCTTACAACGTCATACTTATATATCTCAGCGAAAAAAAATCGTGCAGCGGTAATCGAAAGTGGATTTGAAAGGCGAAAGTGAGTATTATACGATGCCATTGGCGGAAATATTTCCAAAAATTTGGTTTCCCCACAATAAATTCATGAAAATGACCAAAATAGCGATTTTTGAGTCATTCAATTACATATAACTCAAAAACGTGACGTGACGCTACGCAAATTCGGCGGCCAGATTCGAATTCAGCTCACAAAAAATTTACGTCGGAAATCACTATTGCATCTTAAAAAAAAACCTCGCAGGTCTGTGTTATTCTATCTTGAAAAATAAAATTTCAAGCTTGTGTGTTCGAGCGATAGTTACCATAGATGATTCACCACCGATAGAAATGTTGTTCCGTCCTTTCCTGACTTACGAACCATCGTTAGCGTTCAGTTAAGGTAATTGCTCCGAAACCGCAAGAATTCGCTCGACAAAGCCACCCCCGCGAAGCCCCACCGTACCCGACAGACCAGGAGCAAATTCTCGCGTCTACTTACAAAATCCACTCTTTAATCTTTCTTCGAAACCTTCCTCCACTTTGTTCTACCGCTTTACGCTATTTTTTTTTTTTATTTCGCCATTACATCCCTTTTCTCTCTTTGTTCATTGTCAATTGGATTATCACGACTTCGCTCGATTCCCTCGGCATAGTTTGATTTTTTTCCGTAAAAGAAATTATTCTGCGGTATCCGATTTATACTTTGTTCTTTTATCTCTGTAACCGCTCGCCGCATTTCGCAAACCATGCTACAAAATATATACGGAATGTAAAGAGAGCGAGTTATTAAGAATATGCGCGGAATTAAAACTCTGAATTTATGTTTTAAAATTCTGAGGAAAATAAAATTAAGTAGTTATTTTTAAGTGTTTAAAATTTCACTTTTTACGGGACGAGAAGTTTGGAATTGATACGCTAAGAAGCTTATATTTCCAAAATCAGAAAATTGCATCGGGTTGACGTTAAGCCATTAGTGAAGAGTTTGCTAATGACTGAATCGTGTCTTTGAAAGTTTCGCTTCTTGTTCCGAAGGAGCAATTGTTCTAAAGATGTTTCAACTATATTATCTTGTAAAAAAAGAGATTAATGAGGGCTATCAATTTGCTTATGTTAAAGAAATAGTGGCAGATCGTTAGATCCTTTATCGAGGCTATTCTATTTGTACACTTTCTCGCATGCATCTCGAATGTAATTGACATTAAAGTGTGAAACGTTAAGAGTCGCGTTGCGACCACATGGGAGCAATAATAACACATTCACTGTATTTAATGAAGCGACTGTGTACCTGTATTCGCTTTGTGTTAACAGACCGTCTCCCAGTCGTCACGCGAGCGATTAACGTGCGCTGTCGTGAACAGGGTATATTTTCTCTAGCGAATATTTTTCTTTCTGCCATTTCACCTGGTGGCTCTGCCTTTGATCTGTTTCCGGAATAATTATAATTTTATCAATAGACACCATACACTGAAAAAAAATCTGGTTGCATTAATTAGAATTCTGATAAATTTAGTCAATATGTCTGATGGAAAATGGACGACCCAGAATTATCAGATGAATCTGATTAATTTCTTCATGTTAAATTTCTTCATGCCAAATTTTCTGGTTAATAACACTAAACTCGCCAGCACCAAGTCGTCTAAAATTTGTTCCATCTAATCTCAAAAGTTTGTTTAATATTCTGAATTACAACAAGATTATTGGATAAATTCAATCCAGATTATTGAATAAATTATTTTAAATTCAGTTTGTTAGAAATTAAACTGCACTGAGAAAAAAAACTGGTTACATGAATTAGAATTTTGGTAGATTCAACCAGTATGTCTGTTGAAAAATGGAACCAGAATTCTTTTAGGAATTACCAGATGAATCTGATTAATTTCTTCCTGTTAAATTTACCAAATTTTCTGGTTAATAACACTAAACTCGCCAGCACCAAGTCGTCTAAAATTTGTTCCATCTAATCTCAAAAGTCTGTTTAATATTCTGAATTACAACAAGATTATTGGATAAATACAATTCAGATTATTGAATAAATTATTTTAAATTCAGTTTGCTAGAAATTAAACTGCACTGAGAAAAAAACTGGTTACATGAATTAGAATTTTGGTAGATTCAACCAGTATGTCTGTTGAAAAATGGAACCAGAATTCTTTTAGGAATTACCAGATGAATCTGATTAATTTCTTCCTATTAAATTTACCAAATTTTCTGGTTAATAACACTAAACTCGCCAGCACCAAGTCGTCTAAAATTTGTTCCATCTAATCTCAAAAGTCTGTTTAATATTCTGAATTACAACAAGATTATTGGATAAATACAATTCAGATTATTGAATAAATTATTTTAAATTCAGTTTGCTAGAAATTAAACTGCACTGAGAAAAAAACTGGTTACATGAATTAGAATTTTGGTAGATTCAACCAGTATGTCTGTTGAAAAATGGAACCAGAATTCTTTTAGGAATTACCAGATGAATCTGATTAATTTCTTCCTGTTAAATTTACCAAATTTTCTGGTTAATAATACTAAACTCGCCAGCACCAAGTCGTTTCAAATTTTTTTCCATTTAATTTCAAAAGTCTGTTTAATATTCTGAATTTCAATACGATTATTGCATAAATTCAATGCAGATTATTGAATAAATTATTTTCAGTTCAATTCGTTAGAAATTAAACTGATAAACAGTGATGCAAGAAGAGGATGCAGCTCAAACACACGCAATCAAAGAGCTAGCGTCCTCTTTCTAGCACTGCTTGTAAGAGAAAAAAAATATACTTTGGATTTAACGTTAATACTAGTTCTTTATATACATTTCATTGCAAATATTGAATACGAGTTAAGTTAAAAGCGGCAAGCAAAGAAATTAATGTAACAAGAAATTTTGTAGATCCAATCAGAAAATACTAATCAAATCTTTTTAGTAAAATCGATTAAACGTTCTAGTTATAAAAAATCGATTAAAATCGATTAAACGTTCTAGTTATAAAAAATCGATTAAAATCGATTAAACGTTCTAGTTATAAAAAATCGAGTCTTATCATGATGACTAGAAATTCTTGTTTGATTTAACCGAAATGCCTTCAATCATATACATATCTTGTTGGTACAATCAAATGATTTTTCTCAGTGCAAAATTATATAGAGAGATAGCAATTTATAGGGATAACATCATGCAAAGTTAATGTATATGTCTGTAAAAGAAAGACGTTTTTCAATTTTTTGACATTTCAAATTTTAATCCTGAATCTCATAAACTCTCTTTTATAAAATCTCTCTCCCTCCCCCTGTCTTTCTCTCTCCCTCTCTTTCTCTAAAAAACTCGCTCATCCAGTTCGGCTAACCCATGTGCAATCCGCTTTTCGAAAATCGCTGATACGTGCCCACCGCGCGAATATAAAATCTGCATTGAAGTCCACCGGTCGAGAACGGCAATATGTCTCACGTCCGAGCATAGTCAGCCATGAAATACTCGAACAGAGTGCGTCAACGGAGCGTCTGAAATTCATTGTCCGTGGCGTGGCCATAGCGTTTGCGCTTCTATGTGATCAGGGGACCGCGCAAAATGGGAACCATGTGCCAAATAAACGCGTCTTTCCTCTCCTCGCGTCCGAAATTGACGAGCGAACGTTCTCGGCGCCTCTTAACATACTTCACACACGTATAAGAGATCGCATTTTACGATAATACCTGTCATTCGATAACGTGGACATTTTCGTGGAGATTGATATTTTATCCTTTTATACGTGCGTGAGGAAACGTTGTATATGATTTTTCGATTAATTCAACGAGTTTACACGCTAAATTTAACATTATGTGGGAACAAATCTTGATGCATATAGGAAAAAAGGCAAAAATATATTTAATGAAAAAATTTCGCGCTTCAAAATACGCGCTAACAAGCACATATATATATATACATATATGCAGGGTGTCCCAAAAGTCCCGGACCGATCGAATATTTCATAAACTATGCGCTTTAGAAAAAAATGTTTCAGACAAAAGTTGTATGGCTTGAAGGGGGCCATCAGATAGTGGCAATGATTTGACATGGGAGAGTCATTTGAAAGCCACGTGAAGATCACCGTCAATTTCTTAAATGGAACTTCCTATTTTTTATTACATATTCGTGTAGCTTATCTCAAGAGCTTTCCAAAACACTATAATTAAGTTAGTTTTCATTAAGTACTTGCCGAATTATGAGAAGCTTGAAATCATTTCTTAATTTTACATAAACCGTAAAATATCTTGAATGGAACTTCCTATTTTTTATTACATATTCGTGTAGCTTATCTCGAGAGCTTTCCAAAACACTATAATTAAATATTTCTTCATTGAGTACTTTACGAGTTATGAGGCTTGAAATCATTTCTTAATTTTACATAAACCGTAAAATATCTTATAAAATATTCATTTTTCGATTATCTTACCTTAATTTTATGTACAAAATAATGAGAGGGGGGGGGAATGAATTGGTGTAAAGAAAAAACATAGTTGTTTTTAAGAAAAAAATATGTAATTTGCAATTAACAATTACATATTTTTTTTTTAAAACAACTATGTGTTTTCTTTAAAACAACTATGTGTTTTCTTACCAATTGATTCCTCTCATTATTTTGTACATAAAAGTATTAAGGTAAGATAATCGAAAAATGAATATTTTACAAGATATTTTACGGTTTATGTAAAATTAAGAAATGATTTCAAGCCTCATAATTCGGAAAGTATTTAATGAAAACTAACTTAATTATAGTGTTTTGGAAAGCTCTCGACGTGAGCTACCAGAATATTTAATAAAAAATAGGAAGTTCCATTTAAGAAATTAACGGTGCTCTTCACCTGACTTTCAAATGACTCTCCCATGTCAAATCATTGCCACTATCTGACGGCCCCCTTCAAGCCATACAACTTTTGTCTGAAACATTTCTTTCTAAAGTGCATAGTTTATGAAATATTCGACCGGTCCGGGACTTTTGGGATACCCTGTATATCTACATACGATGTAATTCTGGTTTAGCATATAAAACATGATTTACACGGGACGGAAAGCGCTTGGTGCGTCCCGATTTATGACATCACCGTGTATAACGCGTACAGCGTCCCATTATCTTCCGCTTCCGTTGTGCTCGTCCCATCACCACTTTCGCCCCTAATGCTCAAACTGCAAGCGCTGTCAATCACTCACCCTCAAATCGCATCCTCTCCCGGCCTGGCAACGCTAACAAAGTGACTGTGCCTTAAATATTTCAGTTCGCCCTTTTTTCTGCCCGCTTCACCCGTTTCCGTGCCATCGGTGGCGACAGAATGCAAATTTGTCCGCGTCCATTGGCGTCGGTACTACTACTAATCGATTGATCGCCTCTCGCCTCGAGGCATTGATGCATTCGCGCGATTAATTTCATCAAGGCAATGCCCAGGTTATTTGCAAGTCATCGGTATAAAAGCGTCAGTCTTCGGAAATGGATGATCGCGCGGATAATTCGCGGCAACGAAGACGAATTATTTAAGAATTTTTCTCTGGTGTAGACGTCACTGATGCTGGTGGCTACCTCGCGGGTCAAACGTGCGCGACTATCCTTCTCTTTCTGCACTTTTTAAACTGGGTTACGTCTATTTCAGCGCAGAGTGCCTCGAAGGGGATCATTTGGACGGGTCCCCGAGCCTTTATTACGGCGAGTCCGTACCTTACTTTGGTTATGATGGCTACGTGGAATGCAGCCATGGTCCATAACACGTGAAAATGTATTAAAGAGTGCGGCCAGCTACTCGTGTGCGACGACGGTTGTATATGCAACTGGCGGGTGCGAGAAAAAAAAAATACCACTGATGTAGACTAGCGTTGCGCGCGTTACACATTTCAAAGTTAAAGTATTGCTAGGCACGGGGTGCCTACGTGATGTTTTGCTAAATTCTCGTTCTCCTCTAATTAAAAGACATTTGTTTGAAGTTGGCATCGTAATCCGGGAGCAACAGATTTTTTTTTTTGTATTGGCTCCCGCTTTGCCTTAATCACTTGAGATCTTTTTATTTCTTATACGGCTATTCCTTTTCGTTCCCAATTTATTATTTTCTTCAAATGTGTATTTTATTTATTTTTGGGATATCATTTTTAAATTGTTTCTAATTACTCGCGTAATTATTTCAAGATTTCTTCGTTCTGTTGGGTATAAGATTATTTTCTTTTTATATCTTACTTGCATAAAAGGAGGACACATCAGCAGCGCTGCCATCCTGTCACTTAAATCACTTTTTGCCACTTTTTTTTAAAAAGTCACTATTATCCAAAATAGGTCACTATAATCACTTTTTTTTTGTTATATTGACATGAAACTTGTAAATCATAAAAGTTTCTTTTCATATGTTTGCTGTTTTGTCTAATAATTATAATAATTTTACTTGCTTGCTGGTCTAATGTCATAGGCCCTGCGTACAATAAAGAAAATATTAGAAATAAATATTAAATAGAGAAAATGTTAAAAATAAATATTATTAGAAATTGAGATTATTTTAAAATAATAAAATCGAAAATCTCTGAACTCGTAGTAGCTCTTTATATCCAAATTTGTATTCGTATATCAGATTTTTTATTTTATTATTTTAAAATTATTTCTATTCTTAATATTAATATTTAATATTTATTTTTAATATTCTCTAGTATACATAAGGTCTTATTTAATTTTTTTATTTTTTATTTTAGATCGTTTTATTTAGATAATAATATTTAAATTTAAATTTTGCTTATTCATAAAGTTTTTATTTTATTATATTTAATAAAGTGCATTATTTGATTAAATAAAATATAGAAATATTATTCAAACTCCTGTTTTCTCCTTTTCCTAGTATAAATTTTCAAACTGTCGTGAAAAAAATTTGTTATATGTTAGGCTATTCAAACATAGATCTATATTTTTTGTTATTGTTTAATAGCTTTAATTAGTTTGCAAATTTTATACAAAATCACATTTAGTTTCTATTTTGGTTACTATTTTAATACTAAAAAGTTACTTTTTGTCACTTTTTTTGTTACAAAGCAGTCACTATTTCACTTTTTTTGATTCGATAACTGGATGGCAGCACTGCACATCAGTCAATCGCATTACCTTTAGTCCGTCTTAAATATTAATTTTCATAATCTTCTTAATAGGAATTTCTGCTTGATTTCAAAAGGACATCATTTATACTTTTCTTATATCCTTTCTCATAATTTCTTGTCCTGATAGATAATGAGAAACACACTGAGATTTATTTTACTACATTAAGCTGCTTATTCTCTCTCTTATCTCTCTATATCTTTAGTCCTAAGTTACGACTTTCTATTATGTGCCCGTGTCATATGTCGCACTGTATATAATTAGCGTCGTGGCATTATTTTTCTGACGCATTTCGTATCGACCACTCTCGGAAAAACACGTCACGTCATCCTGCCGACACTCGATTTTTCATTTTCGAGTTACTTTTTGTGAAAATGATACTTGTCTGTAGCACGAGAGACGCTCGGTCTTGCTCGGTCGCGTTAGTAGAGGGTAAGGATGAATTGCCACGACGTAAAAGCGCATCGTTGTACGGTAGCGGCTGATGGAACAAGAAAAAAAGTTGCACCGAGATGAAAGCCGAAGATATCCTCCGCGCTCTCGACGCTCGCGAAAGCGAAATAAAGCGAAAAAGAATTGACGTGGAAAAAAAGAATTTCGCACTTCATCGTGTTAACGATTAATAAGGGCGAATGCGGGCGTTTCTTGTCGCCTCGAAAATCTTTTCGCATTCATTTCTCCCCCTTTGTCCAACGGCGCGAAGTAACGGCATTGTAACTTTGCATGTAACTGAATTCTGAAAACTCCGGGAGCATTAAAATGGAAGAAGTGAAGTGCGAGGAAACGAATTAAATACCGGCTCCTAAAAGCACAAGGACTTTTTACGCGCACTCAGATTCGATACACTTGACAAACAACTGTGTGTCGCGCATTTTGCTTTACAACAATGCATCGTTGTGCAATGATAATGTAAAAGAAAAGAAGCGAATTCGGATATAATATGCTATTCCAGCGATTTTTCTACACTGAGGGAAAATTTTTTTTAAATCAAATAAATTTGTTTTCTTGAAGCTTTTGCTTTAAATGCAAGGAATTTATTTAATTTAAGCGAAAGTATTTAATTTTAATTAAATATGCATGTTATATTAAGTATATTATTTTCATTTATATATTTTTTTATATTTAAATATTATTTTCGTAAAATATATACTATAATTTATTAAATTAAATATATTTTTTTAAATTAAAAATTTTTTTAAATTAAAAATTTTTTTAAATTAAAAATTTTTTTAAATTAAAAATTTTTTTAAATTAAAAATGAAAAATTTTTAATTTTTGGAAATAAAACATGCATTTTAATAAATATTTTGTAAAATTAAAATAAAAATATTTAATTAAAAATTATATTTTTTAAGCATATGTATTTTTTAAACATATATAAATAAATACTTAATTTAAGCAAATAGACGTTTTGAATACAAGTAAATACGTGATTAGAACTCACCGAATAAATAGCTTTCTTGAGTTAAAATTTTTTTATTTCAAGATAATTTTTTCCTCAGTGTACGAGGTTCATCGTGTCTGCTCCGACATCTGGTACTTTGAATATCTTTCTGCTTCGATAAATTTTTATTTTCGATACAGTAAGTGATTCGAAACCGTGGCATAAAACTTACGTCGGTGAATCACTTTCATAAAATAAATTGCGAGGGTAGCAGGAGGACAGTCATAAAATTTGATTGCTTCCTAAAACGCGCTCCGCATGAGTTTTACAAGCCAGACAATTAAAACATAAATATACATACATATATCTGAGGCATTACTGAAACTATAAATGCAGGAAAGATAGTGCTTGTCTCCAATTTAATTGCTTTTGCCGATTGCACAGCCATTTTCGCTGTTATTGCCATTTAATCGTATAATCCAATGCGTACAAACGATTTTTTTTATCAAATATTCATCGAACACGAGTTTTTAACGGTAAATTTTATTCTGATAGTATCATGTTGCTGAATGTATTGAATGTAACACAAAAGTTGACAACAAAAGAATGTTGAGTCAAAACTATGCCAACCGTACATGCAGTTGAAATCGAATTTTTCTAGGGAAAAATTTTCATTACTTTCACAGAATTCACCGAGTTCGGCTGGCGCGGCACCAGAAAAATAATAACGTAACATTTCACTTCGAACCGATAGACATCTTGATGCCTGCGTAGTCGTTCCAGGAGATATTACGGTCGATATTTTGGTGCCGAGCCGAAAAGTTAGTCCAAGGTGCTCGTGACATTTTTATACGTTACTTTTTAATGCGATTTTTTTCCATATTTTTTTTCACAGTACAACAAAATCCGATAATGACGTTGATATATTATAATAACGTTGCTTCTGCGCAAAAATTATATAAACAAAAAATACGGAAAAAAATAAGGAAAAAAAAAATTTGCTTTCTCTATTAAAATTATCATATCGATTATGTCAAGGTAGAATCGAAACGCAAGAGAACGGTTAATCTGAAAGAGTATGTAGATTTTGCGAACCGTATTCCAATAATAATTTATGGTAAGTAATTCTCACAGTCTTCGGAATCGAGTCCGCACGGATTCATTTTGAGCTTGGAAAAAATGAAAACGTTCCTCGTATTGCTCTTTTTCCTTTTGCCCTCTCAACGCAAAATGGTTCGCTAAATGCAATCTATGGCGGCTCGCAATTCGCCTGTCGCGATTCGTTAACCAAAAGCGGAAATTGTTCGGTAATAAGTGGAATAGATGGAATAGATGGAAAGTAGCAAAAATTGATCAATATTTTAGCAGTAGAAAATATAACAATTATATATACGCTATAGATAATAGATAATAGGTAATCAGCAGGATAAAACGGCTTAAGAAAACTCAATCTTGGGAGAGAATTTAGTATAAAGTTCAATTTATTGCGGTTGACTGCACTTGCTCGATGCATTTATGTAAATGCTGTGTCGATTATGCGTCGCTAGGCACGATAACAGAGGAAGTTTCAAAATGTACTTGGTTACAAAATTATCCAACCACGGTGTATACATCCTAGAGAGAGTATCTTGAATTGCTTAATTTATTCTATCCTCAGTATCACAGTTGTTTACCTCCAAGATTGTACTTATATATGATCTTCTTTAATCTTCTTCCAATTCTTATACAGAAGCTTATATAAATTGATTTATATTCTCCAAATTTAAATTAGCAAACAAATGTCATGAATTATTTATTATATTACGAGATATATTTTTTAACTTTTAATTTTGTGTAGAATAATTAATGATATTTGATGTAATATCGACATTAATATTATCTCGTATCTGATATTATTTCAAAATACATTCTTTGTAATAAAATTTTTATAAAGCGTAAATTGTTAACAGCAGACGATTTCACAGAAGAAACATTTTATTGGCGGAAAACGATGTGAAAATATAAACATTATTTTTAAATCGTTATCTTTAAATCTTCTTTAATCTTCTTCCAATTCTTATACAGAAGCTTATATAAATTGATTTATATTCTCCAAACTTAAATTAGCAAACAAATGTGAATTATATTACGAGATGTATTTTTTAACTTTTAATTTTGTGTAGAATAATTAATGACATTTGATGTAATATCGACATTAATATTATCTCGTATCTGATATTATTTCAAAATACATTCTTTGTAATAAAATTTTTATAAAGCGTAAATTGTTAACAGCAGACGATTTCACAGAAGAAACATTTTATTGGCGGAAAACGATGTGAAAATATAAACATTATTTTTAAATCGTTATCTTTAAATCTTCTTTAATCTTCTTCCAATTCTTATACAGAAGCTTATATAAATTGATTTATATTCTCCAAACTTAAATTAGCAAACAAATGTGAATTATATTACGAGATGTATTTTTTAACTTTTAATTTTGTGTAGAATAATTAATGACATTTAATGTAATATCGACATTAATATTATCTCGTATCTGATATTATTTCAAAATACATTCTTTGTAATAAAATTTTTATAAAGCGTAAATTGTTAACAGCAGACGATTTCACAGAAGAAACATTTTATTGGCGGAAAACGATGTGAAAATATAAACATTATTTTTAAATCGTTATCTTTAAATCTTCTTTAATCTTCTTCCAATTCTTATACAGAAGCTTATATAAATTGATTTATATTCTCCAAACTTAAATTAGCAAACAAATGTGAATTATATTACGAGATGTATTTTTTAACTTTTAATTTTGTGTAGAATAATTAATGACATTTGATGTAATATCGACATTAATATTATCTCGTATCTGATATTATTTCAAAATACATTCTTTGTAATAAAATTTTTATAAAGCGTAAATTGTTAACAGCAGACGATTTCACAGAAGAAACATTTTATTGGCGGAAAACGATGTGAAAATATAAACATTATTTTTAAATCGTTATCTTTAAATCTTCTTTAATCTTCTTCCAATTCTTTTTACAGAAGCTTATATAAATTGATTTATATTCTCCAAACTTAAATTAGCAAACAAATGTGAATTATATTACGAGATGTATTTTTTAACTTTTAATTTTGTGTAGAATAATTAATGACATTTAATGTAATATCGACATTAATATTATCTCGTATCTGATATTGTTTCAAAATACATTCTTTGTAATAAAATTTTTATAAAGCGTAAATTGTTAACAGCAGACGATTTCACAGAAGAAACATTTTATTGGCGGAAAACGATGTGAAAATATAAACGTTATCTTTAAATCGACACTATGCCATTTATTAAACATCGGTCGTGTATATTTAAAAAAAAAACACACAATCAGCATTGCATAGAGACAATATCCGGGAGCGATATTACGCGAAAAGTAGAATGCTGTTTAATTAGAACGCAACACGTTAAATAATGCGATTTCAGAAATTGAAAAAAAATTGCTCGTTAAGTGTCTCAACAATATAAATCACTATTGTATGAATCAGTATTAACTTGCGTTAATTAACAACGACGATGTGACAGCTGTTATTGTTTCACGCTTTCATAACATGTCGATGAAAATTGTACGAGTTGTTATTATCGAGGTATTTATACTCCCTCTTTTATCACTGAATTTTCTAAAATGAACGAGATGCGTGCAATCGGGATATAATCGTAAATCTTGATATATTTTATAATGCCACCACAGTTTTGCAATTGTCCACCTGTCACAAGCGATTGATGCTGACGATACCTTACTCATACTTTATACGTTTGACACATTGCTTACGTCTGTCGATAGCGCATTGCGCATCCTACCGTAATATAAAAACGTCGAGAATAATATTCGTAATCGCTTACATGGGTAAAACCTTTTCTCTAGGTTGATCTATATATGAACAATTTCGTTGATCGATATAAAACAGAATTGGTAGCCTACCAATCTTGTAATAGTACAACACAATATGCGGATGTATCTTTTCTACAAAAAAAAACAAAAAAAAACGGTCTACTAAATATAACTCAAAATATTGGCAATTTTTTCACCGCGAAACATCGTTGTTCGACTAAACAAAAATAGGATGAAAAAAAAAGGAGAAAAACATGACTGACGCAATCAGTTCGTGTAATAGTTACGTATTTTTTGAATTTGTTCATTCATTGAGAGATGACGAGATCGCGTACTGAAATATTTAATGCTCCACTCCACCTTTTATTAGTATTTGGCAACTAACAGAACAAATCCTTTTACCGGTGACTTTATTCGCTCGCGTAAAGAGACTTTCCGGCGTAGTTGGCGAACGCTTTTACACACATTGCTCAATATTTAGTACAGATGTACGATGTACATAGCAGAGCAATGGGTGGCAACGCGTGTAATAGGTAGAGAGCGCAAGCACTGACCCTTCCTCAATTCAAATCTGTTCTGCGAGCTCGAGTCTCGGGCTCGGTGCCAACATCCTAATTATTCCTGCCCCGTTAAACCCGTTTAGTATATCGATTTGGCAATCCCCGCCATTCTTCGATCCACATACGCTCGTATATGCACATGCTGATATGCGAATACTCGCGAACTTGAACGCTCGTGTACTTGTATATCTCGTATCCCTTGTTAATTTCAAGCGAAGCGTACATTACGACAAAAGATTAATAAATGTTGTAAAAATTTTTTACCCACCCGAGTCTCCCTTTTCTTTTTTTATACGCGTACATAATATATTTTTTGTTACGATACTCTGTGTAAAATATATCTTTGTACATCTATTATGATATAAATATCACTGTGAACGGCGCATCCAGCTGGAAAATTTACAAAACCAGCATCGTTTCATTAATCGGAAGACACCGCGTTGTACACGCACCGTGGACAGACGGATGTATGTTAACGACCGACGATATAATGCTAGCTGCTGGATCATTAACTGTTTATTCGCGTATAAAGCCATGAACGGATTCAATTGAGCACGTCAGTAACAGTGAACGACCTAGCGACTAGCGCAACGTTAGTGGCAATGAAATTTTATCGTAAATTTCACTTGACGTTATATACAGAAAAAAGGGCATTCTTGTTTTGATAATATAAATATTCAGTTTTAATATGGAAATTTTGAAATGAGATTATATCGTGTTAATTAAAGAAAAATATAATTGCTTGAATAATTGCTTATTTGAATGAAGCCATTTTGTATAGTTTAATCGAGAAAAATATATTTTTATGATTTAAGATTTAATTTTCTTGAATGGAAAAGAAATAGTGTTGGATAGAAAATAACATTTTTAAATCAAAGATTATAATTTTCTTAAGGTAGAATTAAATAATTATATATTCTTGAGGTGACAATTACAATATTAAAATAAGACGAAAATATATTCTCATGATTTAAGATTTAATTTTCTTGAATGGAAAAGAAACAATATTGGACAGAAAATAACATTTTTAAATCAAAGATTATAATTTTCTTAAGATAGAATTAAAAAATTATATATTCTTGAGGTGACAATTACAATATTAAAATAAGACGAAAATATATTCTCATGATTTAAGATTTAATTTTCTTGAATGGAAAAGAAACAATGTTGGATAGAAAATAAAATTTTTAAATCAAAGATTATAATTTTCTTAAGGTAGAATTAAAAAATTATATATTCTTGAGGTGACAATTACAATATTAAAATAAGACGAAAATATATTCTCATGATTTAAGATTTAATTTTCTTGAATGAAAAAGAAACAATGTTGGATAGAAAATAACATTTTTAAATCAAAGATTATAATTTTCTTAAGATAGAATTAAATAATTATATATTCTTGAGGTGACAATTACAATATTAAAATAAGACGAAAATATATTCTCATGATTAAAAAATTTAATTTTCTTGAATGGAAAAGAAACAGTGTTGGATAGAAAATAATATTTTTAAATCAAAGATTATAATTTTCTTAAGGCAGAATTAAATAATTATATATTCTTGAGGTGACAATTACAATATTAAAATAAGACGAAAATATATTCTCATGATTTAAGATTTAATTTTCTTGAATGGAAAAGAAACAATGTTGAATAGAAAATAACATTTTTAAATCAAAGATTATAATTTTCTTAAAGTAGAATTAAATAATTATATATTCTTGAGGTGACAATTGCAATATTAAAATAAGACGAAAATATATTCTCATGATTTAAGATTTAATTTTCTTGAATGGAAAAGAAACAATGTTGGATAAAAAATAACATTTTTAAATCAAAGATTATAATTTTCTTAAGGTAGAATTAAATAATTATATATTCTTGAGGTGACAATTACAATATTAAAATAAGACGAAAATATATTCTCATGATTTAAGATTTAATTTTGTTGAATGGAAAAGAAACAATGTTGGATAGAAAATAACATTTTTAAATCAAAGATTATAATTTTCTTAAGGTAGAATTAAATAATTATATATTCTTGAGGTGCCAATTACAATATTAAAATAAGACGAAAATATATTCTCATGATTTAAGATTTATTTTTCTTGAATGGAAAAGAAACAATATTGGACAGAAAATAACTTTTTTAAATCAAAGATTATAATTTTCTTAAGATAGAATTAAATAATTATATATTTTTGAGGTGACAATTGCAATATTAAAATAAGCCATATAAAATATAATATTGTTGAAATTTAAAATTATTAAATTCTTCTAAGAAGATTATGAATTGTTGCGTATATACGAAACAATGAACGCGTTAGTTGAAGTATATAAGTTTTGATTTGACACTTATTTTCTTCTGTATACGTACGCGTTATATATTATACGTTTGAAAAAATAAATTTCGAATTTCCTTGTAAATTTCCTTGTAAATTTTAATGGAAATCCAATGTCAAGCTAAGATCCTAAGATACCTCTCAAGGCGATAGTTCGATATAATAAATCACGCGTACAATGTAAAACGAGATCTTACTGATCTTACGTGCTTTTTCAGAGCAATTGTCATCTGACCAAATATCTGTAAGACGCTATTTTACATTCTCACTTTACAACGGCGGAAATTAGTTTCGTTGCCGCGTTTAACATTTCATTCAACAAAGGTTAGATTAAATCAAAGGAAATGCGCTTGTTGTATCGAAACTTTTCCAATATCATTGTTTTATAAAAAATACAAAAGTCTTTAAATAAAATAGACCAATAAAATGAAAACCAATGAAAAAAGAGTAAAAATACAATTTTAAATAATACGTGAATTTGTGTGCGAAATACTCTTTGAATTTATAAGAATAGAAGTCTAATATAAACGATTAAGCACACAATAATCGCGATTGAAATTTCGCATTGTAAGATATATTCCACTCTATTGGTAGTGTTACTTTGGCTGGGTCTTTTTCCCAATTCCAACATACGGTACAATAAACGATCTGTATGAGTCATAGCCAGCTATCTGACCCCGTTGATCAGAATGCAATATTTTCAGGGGAATGATCAGTTACCAAACGAATATCTCTATAAAAAATGAAATGAAAAACGAAAAAGATATTTTAGCGTTTGAAGGTGATATCGCAACGATTTTCGGAGTTATAAATAATAAGAATGAACTCTTTTTTTAATATTATTTTAACCGCTTTTCGCTTAAAAAATATGATTATTTTCAGAAAAGTTTTACAGCAACTTATTGTGTTAGTTGTATATTTTGCTGTAAACTTTTTGTCTTCAAATAGATAGTAGCTCTTAGCATTTATATACACTATAATAAAGTCATATCATATAGAACATCTTAAAGAGTTCGATAATGTAATATTTCACGGCGATCAATTACGGATAGATAATCGATCTATGAAACGAGAACGCGAAATAAAAATTTTTCCCATTTCCAGAGAAGAGTACGATGGCGATGCACTCACTTCCGGTCCGAATTCAGCTGGATAGGCGGTGGTGGGAGCACATATATTTCCTCGAGGGACAGAGAGATAGATCGGTTGACTATCAGATAATTAAATTCTCCCGCCGGCGAGGTGCCCCGAATATTTCCTGAGTATATCTCAAGTAAGAAGAAATTTAGAGCGGTGATTATTTTTGAAAACGGTGAAAATTAATAGAAAACCGCTAGCTAATGTGACTCGTAATACATCGGTATTATCTTTCTTATTTCGAATAATTCGCGCGCTTGACATTTTTCGTATACAGTTTGAAATATAATATATATAAGCTCCCACTAAGCAAATAGCGTTATTCCTGATTAAAAAACGAGTCGAAAAGTCCTGAACCATTTTTTTTCCAAGATTCATCAAATAATTGATCAGATTTAAGTATTAAAAAGATTTCTGAAAAGATGAATTGTTTAAAAATTAGCACAAAACAAAGTTTATTTTTTTGCTTATCCAAATCTTCATATGATGATAACGAGGAAGTTTGTCTTTTTATTGGCGCGACTTTACTCATTAATTACTGCTTTATTAACAATTATGGAAAAAAATGGTTCAGGACTTTTCGATTCGATTCAGGAATAACGCAATTTGCTTAGTGGGAGCTTTTAAAGATACACCCTGTATAACTAATATATAACTAATATATATATATATATATATATATATATATATTATTTAACAATTATGGAAAAAAATGGTCCAGGACTTTTCGACTCGGTTTTTAATTAGGAATAACGCTATTTGCTTAGTGGAAGCTTTTTAAGATACACCCTGTATAACTAATATATAACTAATATATATATATATATATATATATATATATATATATTATTTAACAATTATGGAAAAAAATGGTCCAGGACTTTTCGACTCGGTTTTTAATTAGGAATAACGCTATTTGCTTAGTGGAAGCTTTTTAAGATACACCCTGTATAACTAATATATAACTAATATATATATATATATATATATATATATATATATATATATATATATTAGTTATATATTAGTTATACAGGGTATATCTTAAAAAGCTTCCACTAAGCAAATAGCATTATTCCTAATTAAAAACCGAGTCGAAAAGTCCTGGACCATTTTTTTCCATAATTGTTAATAAAGCAGTAATTAATGAGCAGTAAAGTCGCGCCAATAAAAAGACAAACTTCCTCGTTATCAACATATGAAGATTTGGCTAAACAAAAAAATAAACTTTGTTTTGTGCTAATTTTTAAACAATTTATCTTTTCAGAAATCTTTTTAATACTTAAATCTGATTAATTATTTGATGAATCTTGGAAAAAAAATGAAATGATCTTGGAAAAAATTCAGGACTTTTCGACTCGGTTTTTAATCAGGAATAACGCTATTTACTTAGTGGGAGCTTTTTCAGATACACCCCGTATATTAGTTATATGTTAGTTATATTTTAGTTATATATTAGTTATATATTAGTTATTATATGTTAGTTATATATTAGTTATATATTAGTTATATAATATATATATATATATATATATATATATATATATATATATATATTAGTTATATGAGGAAGAGTGGGCAATTTTTTCTCGATTACACATGTACCATCAGCGTCGCTCGAATATTGTCGCTGTGGCACCGAACCACAAAAAAAATCGCCCTTCCTCTTCCCTCGCCCGTGCAAATATTGCGCGTGTACCACCGCCAAGAAATATATACCGCGTAATATAAGAAAACATATGTGCGCGGCAAACGCGATGCGGTATCGTGTCTACCGGCGTGATAATGGATTCAACGAGTTATCACGAAGAGGCCTAAAGATACTCCGGAAAGGATTCAATAATTCACTCGCGTGTGAAGCCGCTATTTTGCCACGATAACTTTGACACTCTTTCATCGAGTTTTATATATCTGTTTTATATACTCTCTAAAAGTGAATCAGTGAAAGTATCACTAATTTAAACAATAAAATAAGATTTCGCGGAGAATCAGTGAGTATTTTACTGATCTTCAGTGGAAACGCTTATTTTTTTGTTATTTTATCCTATATCTCACTGATTATAGTCAGTTAAAATAAAATTCAACTGTAAAATCAGTAAATTTTACTGTAAAACCAGTAATCGCTAGTTCGTTCATTTATCGCTACAATCGCTATCTCTCTCGTATTTAATTTTAGTTATAAGAATTATATAAAGTTTGCAAAGAGCGACATTTAAAATTAGAAGTATTACTTCGATTTAATTTCTGATACAATCTCATAGAGAGGCTTCAGATATTAAATCGATCTTTATAAGTCGGACAAATAAATGTCTGACGACTTAATGAAAATTATTCGTTCGTTATCTATTTAAAATAACAAGTTATGCATGTAATATTAATAAAATAAAATTTTTAATATAATAAATATTTAGTAAATATAAATAAAATTTTTAATTTTATATGAAATAGATAGAGAGATGAATTATAGTTTAATATTACTGACAGCAACGAAAGAAATATTACTGATATTGAGAAATATTACTGATTGAAACAGTCAAAATTATTAACTGATTCTTTCAATAAAATATCACTGATTTACAGTGCTGTACTTATAACTGCTGTAATCTGTGACTATTTACTGTTTTTCAGTGATAATACACTGATTCACTTTTAGAGAGTACCTTTTATATATCTGTTATATAGTTTCTACTTTTCCCCGTTTCTACTTTTCATTTTATTATTGAGATCAAACAAGTTTTTTTTCATCGATTGCGTAAATCTTGCACGAGAGGTTTACTTCCGGCTTTAATGGTCACTTAAATGATATCCGCCAGCTAGGTAATATTACGTCACATCGAATCAATCTACGAAAAGAATGACGCAATCTAGTTCCTTTCATTTTCTTTCTTAATATATAGCATCCTTCTCGGATGCTTAAATGTTCCCATAGGAAAGAAAACGATTTTCATCATGGTCGACTTCATTACGCGAAACGAACAGATAGGATAAAATTGAAACCGATTACATTTTTGCCAATTATGATGCTGACACTTAAATTTAAAAGATTTCGAAAAGTATATTTCCAGAGAAATTGTGAAAAATTCTTTCACTGTCCCTAAAATTTTGTAATGAGTATTAATGTCTTTTTAATAAAAAGGATAAAAAAATTTACTTTATATTAATTGCATGATTGCGGTTTAAACTTTAATAGATTTCTTAACGAGATATTTGAAAATACGATTCGAAAACGCATATTAATATATATTAGAGATCGATTCTTAATATATGTAGCAACTTCTCTAAAACGATCTATCTTTCTGCAGTGTATGCTTAGCACTCGCAAAGAGCATAAGACTCTTACCAGTTGCGTTGCCCGTTCCTTAAAGTTTAAGTTTCTTCCCAGCTTAAATTGCACTTCGACCAGTCGTAAGCATCATACTGAAGCCGTGCTTTCAGTTTAATTCGAGGCAACCATGAAGGAAACTAACAAAATGGTCGGCCGAAGTGCTTCGTACGCATGTAACATCTTCTTGAGTATCATGGGAAGTGTTGGAAATTCCTGCTCTTAAGCAACACGCTTTAACGTTTATCTAGGGATAACTACGTACGGCACGATGTCAGATAATTACTCCGAGTTGGTAAGTAGTTAAGGACGAAAAAAATTTTACTACGCCATTGAAAATAAACAGTTCCGTGGGGTATAAACGTATTTAAAACTACTGCAAGAACTTGAAAAATCTCAAGAATCTCGAATTCAAAAATCGCTACCTTCTCGCGTGTTACATGTACAGTAAGCGCCAATAATATCTTAACATATGAAATTGATCGCATTCGAGACCAATAACTAGTCATTATTAATCCCGCATTGAGAAAGAAATCTGATTGCATTAATTAGAATTCTGGTAGATTCAACCAGTTTGTCTGTTGGAAAATGGACGAACTAGAATTATCAGATGAATCTGATTAATTTCTTCCTGTTAAATTTACCAAATTTTTTGGTTAATAATACTAAACTCACTAGCACCAAATTGTCTAAAATTTTTTCCATCTCAAAAGTCTGTTTAATATTCTGAATTCCAACAAGATTATTGGATTAAATTCAATCCAGATTATTGAATAAATTATTTTAAATTTAGTTTGTTAGAAATTAAACTGATAAACAGTGATGCAAGAAGAGGATGCAGCTCAAACACACGCAATCAGAGAGCATCCTCTTTCTGGCACTACTGCTTGTAAGAGAAAAAAAAATATACTTTGGATTTTATGTTAATACGAATTCTTTATATACATTTCATGGCAAATATTGAATACGAGTTAAGTTAAAAGCGGTAAGCAACAAAATTAATGTAACAAGAAATTTTATAGATCCAATCAGAAAATACCTAATCTTTATAGTAAAATCCTTATAATAAAATCCTTATAGTAAAATCTATTAAACGTTCTAGTTATAAAAAATCTAGTCTTATCACGAAAACTAGAAATTCTTGTTTGATTTAACCAAAATGCCTTCAATCATATACGTCTTGTTGGTACAATCAAATGATTTTTCTTAGTGCGAATACGACCAATTTCATGTATTTCATAAGACGTAATTGGCGCTTACTGTAGTAACTAAAATTTGTCATATTCACAAGCTAGTAATAATTAAACGCATCAGATCAAGATTCTTAGTTTATCTATTCTGACTCTTAGTTAGAAAAGGATAATATTTGTTTTAAAATTATGCCTACAATCTTTTAAAAATTTCATTTAAAACTGTTAAACAGATGTGTGTGAACAATTGCCAAATAATGTTGTCGATTCCTTTTCGAATTAACACACTGAGAAAAATCGTTTGATTGTACCAACAAGACGTATATGATTGAAGGCATTTTGGTTAAATCAAACAAGAATTTCTAGTTTTCGAATTATCATGATAAGACTCGATTTTTTATATCTAGAACGTTTCATAGATTTTACTATAAGGATTTGGTTAGTATTTTCTGATTGGATCTATAAAATTTCTTGTTACATTAATTTCTTTGCTTGACGTTAGGCGAGTCACTCTTAATTTAACTCGTATTCAATATTTGCCATGAAATGTATATAAAGAACTAGTATTAACATTAAATCCAAAGTATATTTTTTTTCTCTTACGAGCAGTAGTGCCAGAAAGAGGACGCTAGTTCTCTGATTGTGTCTGTTTGAGCTGCATCTTCTTCTTGCATCACTGTTTATCAATTTAATTTCTAACAAACTGAATTTAAAATAATTTATTCAATAATCTGGATTGAATTTATCCAATAATCTTGTTGGAATTCAGAATATTTAAACAGACTTTTGAAAATTAGATGGAAATAATTTTAGACAACTTGATGCTAGTGAGTTTACTATTATTAATCAGAAAATTTGGTAAATTTAACAGGAAGAAAATAATCAGATTCATCCGATAATTCCTACAAGAATTCTGATTCGTCCATTTTCCAACAAACATACTTATTGAATCTACCAGAATTCTAATTAATGCAACCAGATTTTTTTCTCAGTACAGTCATGATGCATGAATATGCTTAATATGATGTGTCTAGTTATTATTAGTCCCGAATGTGACCAACTTCACATGTTAAGGCATTATTGGCGTTTACTGTACGTGTGACACGCGAAAAGGTAGCGATTTTTAAATTCGAGATTCTTGAGACTTTTCAAATATACATCTTTCTTCTGTACATATCTTTCATGTAACGCTTCAAAATTGGTACATGATATAAAAAAGAAAATCGATAGATTCCAAATGCTCTAATAGATGAGAAGAAAAATTGGCCGAACGAAGCACACAGTAATTTGTCAAGCCACGTTATCTTGAAATATCTAAATCCGTGCACGCGCCCTGCTCGAAAGGGAATCTCATTAATTATTCACGAGCAAATATCCGTGACGTGAGAGCAATTGACAATCGTTCCTGACGTTCAATGTGTAACTAGTAGCCAGTGAGGTAAATCTATCGCAAATATTAGACACCGTTGATCGCCCGTATATTGGCTATAATTATTTGCACAACGCTCGGCTTCGATCGTATATCTTGTCTCGCAAGCCACTGATTAAGATAAAATCGATCGCCAATAAATCACTCTGCACACAAGACACTCTAATTCCTTTGTAATTATAAGCGAGACCCGCTGAAAGCGATAAAATCTGATTATGAGATTTGCAAATATTCACGATTTGTAATATATCGTCTCTTCTGGAATATAACGCAGTCTCTCCCGTGGTATTGTATGATCTTGGCGCAATGAAACTCAAGTATGTCGACTCTGCCAACAGCTCCGTCGAAGAGAGGTCGGGACGATAACAATAAAGTTCAAGTTAACTCAAGTTATCCGAGAAACCATTTTTATCTTCAACCTTGTGCCAGAAACAATTAACCTTAACGATTAAGGTCAAATTGTAAGTGAAAAAAGTCGCTGCATTAACACGCTACTCTAGATCGCTCGTTACTTTCTCCAGCGTTTGTGTATACCTATAGAGAAACTTTTTATCACTAACAACAGATTTAGCTCACGCTAATTACAGAGATTCGCGAAAAAAAATGACATCGTCAATAATATGTTTTCGTTATTTTTATTCGGTGTTTCGCATCCAGTGTGGGTAACTTTCGCGCGTATTTATTTTCGAGATAATGGAAGAATAT